>NC_041382.1:633513753-633546973 GCF_002162155.2 Triticum dicoccoides | reverse complement strand
GTTGGGGCTGGATGAACAGGACCCCGTGGAGGGCTAGATGAACAGGACCACCCCATGGAGGGCAGGATGAACAGTAGACGGTGGAGGGCAGGATGAACAGTAGACCGTGGAGGGGTGGTTGAACAGGAGCCCGTGGAGAGGGGTGGTTGAACAATAGCCGGTGGAGTAGCGCGCAGTGGAGGCTGGATGAACAGGAGCCCGTGGATGAATAGTTGCATGTGGAGGCTGGAGGAGGTCGACGGTGGATGAACAGTAGCTCGTGGAGGCTGGAGGGGGTCGACGGTGGAGATGAACAGTATCCTGTGGAGTCCCGTTTTGCGGTACGCCACACCCCTCCCGATGAACAAGACCCCTGTTTCGACCGTAGCGCTCCAACACAAGTCCGTTTCGTCCGTTTTGCGGTATGCCACACCCCTCCCGATCAACAGGACCTCCGTTTCGACCGTAGGAGGTCCGTTTCCTCTGTTTTGCGGTACGCCAGACCCCTCCCGATGAACAGGATCCCGTTTCGAACGTGGCTGGTCGAACACAAGGTCGTTTCCTCCGTTCTGCGGTTCACCAGGCCTCGTTTCCATCGCCTGTTCCGTCCAAGCCCTCTCGATGAACACGACGCTTTTCGTTGCCTCCCCATGAACATGACGCATTCCGTTGCCTCCCCATGAACACGACAACGATGCTGTTTCTCCGTTCCGACCTAGCCATGTACACGAGCCCTGGCCATATGTATGCGTGAGTAGGCGTTCGAGACCCTGCCCGTATGTTCACATACGTGGCCGTATTTTCTTTCTTGCACCCTGGCCGCTGTGCGTACGTGTACATGCTACATGCGCGCCTCTACTACGACACGTGCGCGCCTCTACATCGACCAGTATATATGTACGTACACGTTCGCGACCAGAATGACAACGCTACGTACGCTTCGACCAGGTGGGTCCCGACTGTCAGGCACTTCCTTGCATGGGAAGATGTAGCTAGTGGGTCCCAATAGTCAGGGGGGCGAATCATTTTGTTTTTTTGCCCGGACGCACTTCCTTGTGTGCGAAGGTGTAGCTGGTGGGTCCCAGCAGTCAGGGGGGAAATGTGTTTTCGCGAAATACGGTGGCCCGTCCAGTGGGTCCACGCTGTCAGGTGGAGGAATAATTATTTTGCACGTAATAAGGAGGCACTTCCTTGCTGCGACCGTGGACCCAGCTGTCAGCCTCTCCATGTACAGTCCACGTCCAATGGAAGTTGTTCCTTGACCACGTTGACCACGCCGCGCCGAGAGCACCAGGGCGGTGGACGACGGCAAGGCCTAGGAAGGGGACGACAGGGAGCCGGGGAAGACGCGGCAGTGGAAGCCCGCGCGGAGAGGAGTACGAGGGTTCACTGGTTCGGCTGCGGTGTGAGGCTGCCGTCACCGCAGGGCCTAGCCAGCGGTGGGAATAGTATGGGCCGGTGAGGCCTCCGCGGCAGCACAGCCGGCCACGGGAGGCAGGAGCATGCGGCACGACTGGCGCTGCTTTGGGCGGCTGGAGCAAGAAGACCAGAGGTTGAAGAAGCACTACGACCGTTGGATGGACATCGTACAGTCACTGGAGCTAGAAATCGTTCATATTGACTAAAGTTGACAAAGGCCCCCGTCCCAGTCAACTGAGTAGACCCACAAGTCAGCCTCCCACCATGGTGGGTCCCAGCTAGCAGGGGGAGTATTCATTTTTTGTGCGTAATAAGGAGGCACTTCCGGTGGGTCCGAGCTGACAGCGGGGGGAATGTTTTTTTGCAAAATACGTTGGCCCATCCGATGGGTCCGAGTAGTCAGGGGGGAAACGTTTTTTTTGCGAAATAAGGTGGCCCGTCCGGTGGGTCCCTCCTGTAAGGTGGAGGAATAATTATTTTGCGCGTAATAAGGAGGCACTTCCTTGCGGCCGCCTGGACCCAGCTGTGAGCCTCTCCACGTACAGTACTCTTCCGATGGAAGTCAGTCGTTGACCACGTTGACCACACTGCACCGAGAGCACCAGGGCGGTGGTCTAGACGATGGCGAGGCCTAGGAAGGGGACGACGCGGAGCCGGGGAAGACGCAGCAGTGGAAGCCCGCGCGGAGAGGAGTACGAGGGTTCACTTGTTCGGCTGCGGTGTGAGGCTGCCGTCGCCGCAGAATAACAGGGGGTGCGGGTGAGTGGAGGGATGGCCTGGCCAGCGGTGGGAGTAGTATGGGGGCGGTGAGGCCTCCGCGGCAGCACAGCCGGCCACGGGAGGCAGGAGCAGGCGGCACGACCGGCGCTGCTTTAGGCGGCTGGACCAAGAAGACCAGAGGTCGAAGAAGCACTACGGCCGTTGGATGGACATCGTACGGTCACTGAAGCTAGAAACATTTATTATTGACTAAGTTGACAAAGCCCTTGGTACGCTCCAACTTAGTAGGCCCACAGGTCAGCCTCCGAAATGGTGCACCCCAGATGTCAGGGGGAGGAATCATTTTTTGGGCGGCCGAAGCTAAGAATATCCGAGATTGAAGAAGAAGCACGACATCCGTTGGATAGACATCCAACGGCCACTGCTGCTAGAACCGTGTGTTGACCATAATAAGTTGGCAAAGCCTTGCATACGCATCAACTTATTTTTTAGGGGACGCGTCACTTAGTAGGCCCACAAGTGTGTGGCAGAGAACTTATAGCCCATTTGCGTTTTGTAAGAATGTACAACCCATTTTGAAATTCTAATGGAATTTACAACAACCCATTTACAGTTTGTTAAAAGTACATCCCATTTTCTAGCTAGGACAATGATTAATAATTTCAAGCAACCGTTGAAGACAGAATTTAATAAAATTTCCAACATTTTGATGGGCTCCGAAATATTTTTATCCCAAAATTTCTAGTCAGATTAAATATAAATTTGTATTACGTAAAAATCCGACGAAACATTGCACGCGCAACAATGAAAATTTAAGATATTCAAAATCCATAAATAATGTTTTATAAACTAATTTCGTGTTTGGTGCATTTTTTTATAGTTACTGCCCAGTTTTTATAATTACATCCAATTTATTATTTTTAAAGCCCATTTTCCTGTTAAGCCTAATGCATCCCTCCTAGGAAAGATTTGCAGCCCAGCGGGGCGGAGAATAACAAGTTGACCTTGCCTGGGTATTCCTCAAAAAGACTTATAGCTGGGCTAGCCATTTTCATCTTGAAAAAATTAGTATCTGGGCTGGATATCTGGCCTGGGCTAGACGGGCCACAGCCCGCCCAGTTAATACCTTGCTCTCCTCTGAACAACAATGAAATCATCGCCAAGAAAAACTCTGCAGTGCTCATGCCTCAAAAACACAAATACTGCTCGAGCTGCTTGGTCCCAGCTGCCGGCCGCACCTTGTGCAATTCTCTCGTTTATATTGACTACATAGGTTGACAATGGTGTGGGACCGTGATGTCACGAAACCAGGAGAAAGCAAAAAAAATATAATTGTACATAATAAGGAAGCACTTGCGTACGTACGGCTATGGCCCTAGTGGGTCCCTAGTGTCATCCAGTCAAAATAAAGTCATCTCCTGAATCCTCATGTTCGTTGACGATGTTAACAATGCTCAGCGCCACGGCGAGCGCAACAACTCGAAGGACAACAGAGAGGGCCTCACGAGCCCTACGGATGGTCTGATATAGCGCCCGCTACTCATTCAGGACGCCAGGATCATCGGACACCTATGAGCACCTTCGAGAAACTGAGACGGCATGAAACGGTAAGGTCGCGCTTGGGAGCTCTGGTTTATTTCAAACCTGTATTAACATACAAGTGTAATTTACTCGTCATCGAAAACAACACATAAAATACAGGCGTAATGAAATCGAGGGCCCGAGGTCTGTAAGTAAAACCGGTGGGTTACGCGTGTAATTTGAGAGACAAGTGTATATTTTATGAGCACTGCTATATGGACGACATTACCAGGCGATACGTGCACGACATGCGTATCATGCCATCCATGGGCAAGGCTGAAACAACAGCTAACGACTAGATTAGCAATCGTCCGAGTGTCGTTCAACGTTTTTATCGTGTGTCAAGTACTTCCGATATTTTACTAGTCAAAATCGACCAACCAAGCGCCTTCGCCCGAGACCATCTGCTTTAATTTACAAGCGTCAGTTTTACAAGCGGTTTTGGTTGGAAAATGACGATCCAATCACAGCCTAATATCATGAGTTGGTCGGAAGATCATATGGTTTCACGTCTAACCTACCCGACTTGTCGTATAGGCTATGAATGAAACATCAGACGATGAACTTCTTAAGCACGGAAACAACAGAAGAGGATGATCTTCTTAACAAGCAAATCACTGGCATTAGATCGACATGCAAAACAATACGAAGCATTATTCTCAGGAGGTATGGTGAACAGCTCGTGATGCCGCATGCCACAACATTCCAAGCTCAACTTTGCAATCAAACACAAGGCCTGGCATTACATAGACAATATTCGGAACAAACTCTTAACACAGGAATATCTCAGCAGAGTAACTATTTACTTCTAAACTGAACACAGGAATAGGAAAAAAACACTCGACGCTGTTCACAACAAGGGCGTCCCACTCAAAAATATCAAATGCATGTCTTCTGGCTAACATCAATGAGCAAATTTTGACAAGGTTTTCCAATTCCAATATATTAAACTAACGTCTTCTTGCTAACATCAATGATTAAACTTTGACAAGCTTTTCCCATTCAAAATATGTAATGCCTATGATCGTGGAGTCCTGTGGTAGCTTTTATACTTGTTTGGGCACTTTTTGCCCATGGCACTCCACGTATTGTTAAATTGCCAATGGTCTCTGCAGACTAGTCATGTCATCGGTGTCTAATAATACTCTGTAAAGCTTCCCGGTCATTCCTTCTGTAATGTAGCGCAAACAGTGACCGCTTCTTTCTGCAAAGTGGAACGACCAACTAGATCCAATAATGCAGCAGTTTGCCTTACACATTGGCTCCTTTTGTGCAGTTCAACTAAAATCAAAGTCGTAATAAAATCGAGCTTTAATTTTGATATCCCTGTAAGCCACAATAGGTATAAGGGAAACAATTACGAAGAAATAACGGTTGATGACTTGTACTCCCAGAAGAAAAGCATCTACTGATCTACTTTATCTTAATGGGAAACAAAGCAGGAGAGTAGCAATTCTCCATCAGTGTGATTCATTCATATTGACTGAGACATTATCTTAACAATGCCTTGTTTCAACATGTATAAAGAGCGACAAAGCTTATAAAGGGGGTGATGCTGAATTTGTTGTAACAAAGCAACATGCATCATGTCTGGGTTGGTCCCATTTTTGTTCAATACTTAATGGGAAAAGACAGCAATACAATAGCTTCAATTCATCATTTATTTAAAACAGTACCAATACAAGTAGCACAACATCTCAAAACACACTGCACGATCATGTGGATGAAGGCAAGTACCAACCTGTCATGACGCACACAAGATCACGTACGAATCTGCCAACACGAATAGGAAATTCAATCTCGTTTTGTGCAGTTGCACTGAAATCAAGCAAAGTGTTTCACGTAGCGAAGCAAAATGTCACAATAGCAACAAGTTGAATAGATATCCCTGTATAAACAGAGGCAAAAAAGGAATCAATTACTGGCTAATAAAGGAGGATGAAACATGCGGCCACAAAAATGGTAATCCCGCCAATTCCTAACAAGTGTTGCAGTTTTGAAATAAGATTCAGTAGTTAATTCTGAGAGTGGCATCAGTTACTGGCTTATAAAGGGGGTGATGCTGAATTTGTTGTAACAAAGCAACAAGCATCATGTCTGGGTTGGTCCCATTTTTGTTCACTACTTAATGGGAAAAGACAGCAATACAATAGCTTCAATTCATCATTTATTTAAAACAATACCAATACAAGTAGCACAACATCTCAAAGCACACTGCACAATCATGTGGATGAAGGCCTGTACTGACCTTTCATGAGACGACCAACATAAAATACGAATCTACCAACACGAATAGGAAATCCAATCAAGTTTTTTGCAGTTGCACTGAAATCAAGCAAAGTTGCCGGTGTGACATTTAAGTTTTCTATAGCAACAAGTTTAATAGATATCCCTGTTTTAAGAGGCAAAAAAGAAAACAATTACTGGCCAATAAAGGAGGATGAAACATGCGGCCACAAAAAGAAGCATCTACCTTATCTTGATGGAAAAAAGTATAGGACAGTGGCATTTCTGAAACGGTTGCATTGATTCATATTAACAGAGAAATTCTTTTAAAACAGATCAGTAGTTAATTCTGAGATTAACAACAACAAAATAGCTGCATGGGACATGCCAGCACCATGTGCGTCCACGCGTATAAATGGGTGATGCAGAGTATGTAGCCAAGCAACATATATGCGCTGGTCCCATATTTGTTCTCTTTGAACCTTCTTCCTATGCGAGGGCAACAAATCTAGTCGTGCACAAACTACCCGACCCCCCCAGTTTCTTTCCCTTTTCAACAAAGAGATCGGTTCCTTACAGATGTGTGTACTAGGTTACCCCCATTTTCCCTTTTCGACCTATAAAGCGGCTGGATAGCCAGTCTATACTACTTTCCGCCCCTCCTTTCCTCATTGAACCACGTCCTAGATTCTTGCTCTAGCCCACCGCACCCTTCATTCCTCTTTGAACCAAGACCTAGATTCGACTACAGATCGAAAAAGATCCACATGCAGCTAGATCAACGACGGTTTCAAAGAAACTTATACCTTAGGGTCGTCAGGATGTGGCAAGGCGTGCGGTGGGAGGCCGGATCTGCCCACACTAAGTACGACAGCGAGGAAGAAGGGGTCGGTGGCCCTCCCGCATAGGCGCTGGGTGAAAGAGAACAGTGCAGCCGACAATGGATTGCCTCCCTCGCCGAAGGCGATAGAGTGAACGCTGCACCTCCTCCCCTTCCCGGTGCGACGGGATATGGATGCCTCCTTCACCAGTTGTGAGGGGGGAGAGAGAGACAAGAGGCCAACACAATCTTGTTTAGATCCGGTGAAGATAGGGTGAGAGACTGTGAATATAGAAAACCCTAGCAAATGTATTTAGACTCATTTTAGTGCTAGATACCTCCGTATCTAGACAAATCTAAGACAAGTAATTCGGAACAAAGGGAGTAACATATATGTAGTGCGGCGAGCGTGTGGAGAGTGCAAACCCTAGCGAACAAGCGCTGAGGCTCCCGCTTATATATATACTACTGTAGTACGGACTGAGCTCTGGTGCCTTCACTGCACCTGCTTTTGGCTGTATGACAGGTGAGCTAGCCACATTTTGGGCCCACCTGTCGTAAAACCCTAGCGAAAATTGCACCAACAGAAAGACGACTGCGTCTCCAATGCAACCAAGGTGAACTGACGAAAGATATCATCTTTTTGCGTAACAAGCAAAGAGCACTAATGGAAGACAACTTGTTTTTCGTCGCAAATCGATCAGCTTCACCAGCCGACGCAACCATGAGGCGCAACCATGAGCATCGATAGGTCATCGTGGTGATGAGTCATCCATTTGGCATGAAGTTTGGGTGAGGCACCTAAGAAGTTTGACAAATCCTCACTGTGGTCTGTTTCTTCTCAGTAATCAAGCTCAAGGAAGGAAGAACCACGTGGCAGAGGACAGTGAGGCGGAACAACAATGGCCATCCAATTTTGTGCAGTTCCACTAAAATTGAGGAAGACATGCCCGGGTATGGAGACACGCATCGCTGTTTCCAAAAATATAAAAAGGGTTAGCAACGACATCTCAATTGTCAATAAGAATTAATGAAAAGTACACCAACAAACAGAAGCATCATAATTATCTTGATGGGCACTAAACCAGGATACCCGAGAAAAAAAGCATTTCTTCATTTAACCAGTGATAGTACTACCACCATATGGACAATGACCGCACAACCACCATGTACTTTTTGTCGAAACAACATGTATACCTCCACCGAGGCATAAATTAGGACAACTTTTTGAGTGGCATTTCCTCTATAATAGTACTAGTAGGTGATGTTGGACCAGCCGACGAACCCTAGCTACTATGCATGGGGAGCCGAGGAGTAGTCGCATAGAAGAAAACCCGCACGCAGTGACCTGGGGAGCTGGACCAGTACAAGGAGTTATGCCTCAGGTGGGCGAGATGTCATTTAGGCGGGCGGGCGGGATCTGCCCACACGACGGCAGCGAACAAGGGCGCGGAGGATCTTCGTCCGCGCCAGCGCCGGCTCCGAGAGGACGGTGCACATAGGCTTCCTCCATCGTCGACGGCGACAACGTCAACGCTGCACCTCCTCACCTCCCGCAGCGGACAGGATTCAGCCGGATCTGTGACCACCAGTGAGGAGAGAGATAGATTGGACACTGTCATCTTGTTTTGATATGGAGAGGGTGAGAGAGCGAGATGCGAGAAACTCTATCAAACAAGAGGCTATAATGGAGTAAAAAAATCTCTCCATAGCAGTGGTTTTAAATAGAATACGTGCGTTCCTAGAAAAAAGAAACGAAAACTGGCGGACAATTTTTTAAGGGTCTGTCTAGGACACATCTAGATGTGACATAGTTATGTCACATATAAGTTGATGTCCACTCAGTTTGTGGTCTTTTCCTAGTTTTTTTTGTTTCTTGTTGCTACATTATATACTTGTGGGAGCTTAGATGTGATATCCTTAAATAACATCTAGATGTGAATTAGACAAACTGATTTTCTAACGTACCAAGAAAGAAAACTCGATCAAAAACACGCCCTCGCTTCCAGGTCGCGAGAGTTGTCGCGCACACACACATAGACATGCATATCCGTGTTTACGTAAAATTCCATTTCCATCTTCATCTCCAATCCTATTTGTCCAACTTGCACATTATTTACGTTGTTAATTATATACGCAGCAATATTAACGTACAACATCTCTTGTTTGCACACGTCCGAACCGCTGCCACGGCCGGTCCTGACCAACCCAAACCCTCTTCATCACCCGCACGTGCTTCCCGCCCGAAACGGTTAGTGCCGCATTCATGCCCGTCCAGAGCGGACGCGACCTCTCACAGGCGCCGACATTGATTGTGGCACGCCGGCCGAGAGAGCATCGCCCGCGCCGCTTCCGAGTGCACGTGGCTGCTCTGCATTCAAAGGTCGCAATAGCCGGCTACAACATGCACGATCTCTTCCAGTAGTAAGTTCTTGGGAGTCCGTGCTACAGCTAGCTGTCCTCCCCCAACTCGTGAATCTCTTCCAGTAGTGCTAGTACTCCATGGCGCGATCCATTGACAAGCAGGCGGGAAAGTTATGTTATACTACTCGGTTCGCGGTGAGTGGCATGCTGAGCGACCGTGTGGGGTCAAGCCGTGGAGGAGGGTGAGACACGAACACGACAGACATGATTTAAATGTTGGTTTTGCTCGATGGCGCGATCCAACGAAACGAAACGTTGGGTTCTCTCCGTTTCCATTTTTCTCTGAAAAAATGGAAACTTTTCCACTCCATTTTCATTCCTATTCCAAGGTTGCCCCGTTACAACATTCCATCAAATACAAAGGAAAACTAACACGCATGCTGATGCATCTCAATGATTCACAGATCATAGCCAATATTTACTTCACAACTAAAGAAAAAAGTTGTGAGAGCGTGTACGATAGAAAAACTACTGATGGGGTCACTACGACTTAAACCCTAAACCCTAAACATGATTTAATTTCCTGGCCAGGTAGAACCTGTCGAAGGAATGTGCTAGAGGGAGATTCTTTAGTGAGAATGTCAGCAACAATAGAAGCAACACTCTTTGGTTCTCCACCTTCTGGTACCTCTTGTTCCATAGCACTTTCCATGTCGGGAAGGAAAGACGGCTGGCACCCTCGGATCATACGATGCTTTTGTGCAGTTCCACTAAAATCGACCTGAGCGTCCCTGATGGCAAAGATATTGAAGAAGTGTGATTAGAATAATAGTACTAGCACTAGTTCATGAGACATAAACTCATCACAAATAGAAGCCGGTAGAAGTAGAGAAAGATCGACATGGAGATGGAGCTACGGCAGTGGAGCAAGCCGGCTCCAAAAGGAAGATGGACTACCTGGGACGTCGGGCTGTAGCTAAAAGGGCGGTTGCGATGTGGCATTGGCCCATACCACGGTGACCCCCGATTGGGACGCACCGACTATGGGTTTTCTCCCTCGCCGCTGTCGACCGCGTCTACGCAAAACATTGTTCCCTTCCCCCAGCTGCGGGAACAGGCCTGTCATTCTATGCTTGTGAAGAGAGCCACCTAAGCAAGCAGGCTTGTAGCTTAGGCTCCTGCTAGTGTATATATAGTGGTTTTCTTTTTCTCTCCATATCAACCATTTTATATTGCGTACGTGTCATTCAAGAGTGAAATGATGGTTGCTTCTTCCGACTAACTTACTATGTGTTTTGACTGCTCCATAGTGGCCCCTACACGTACTCCCCCTACGTGTATGCAACAGTCACATGTACACATGGATGCAAAAACGCGTGCGACGCCCTAATGCATGCATGTCCGAGCACACGACGGAACACACACGGTCACGCTCAAGTGCTCAACCTACACATGCATGCACACACATACTCAGTCAGGGTGAGCTAGTGACCGTATGAACACCGGAATATATATATATATATATTGAGCGCAGTGAGCGTATTATGAAGTCCACTGACCATATTTTTACAAATATACAGTGACAGACAATTTATTTATCTCGTTTGAAATTAAGCCATATTAATCGGAGAGGAGGCAGCATGGACTAATATTACTTTGCTGTGTTCCGTCAACTTGCCGAACGAGGAGAAGGTTGCAGGGCGGGAGAAGCTTGCGCGCGGTGGCTCGCAGGACAAGGTGAAACTTTTGACTAATGCAAGCTCTCCCTCGCTCAGGCGGTGGACGTGCAACAGTTAATTTGGTGTCAGATTGCCAGAAGTATACACTATACTACTAGTGCTATTATTGTTCGACTTCCCGAACAGCCAAGCGCAAAGTTTACGAGTACTACTACTATAGTCCATAAAGGTATGTACTATACTAGTACTAGGAACTGGATGGAGGAGCGTCTGCACTCTTATTATAATTTTAAAATATGATAAAGCAATCTTCAGCACAGTTGGTTCTCTTCGAGGGTTCTCGCATGTGATAATGGAAGTTGATTGCATGGAACACTCGCCACAATTCTCGCTTAATTCTGGCTCATATCCTATTACAAATAGTAGCGCTCAGTAATATTTCCTCTTTTTTTGTTATTCAGCATGTAAACAGGTCAGCAAACCTTGTGGCGCATCTTCGTGCGAACTGTGCTTGCTGCACTTTGAATGTGGCCGAGAGCTGGCTTGATGTAACACCTCGCTTCCTACTTCTTTTTTTGCGGGGTACCTCGCTTCCTAGTGACAAGTTTCTTGGCTGATCGTCCTAAGAATGCTTATATATGAATAAAGCTCTCTCATTTACTCGCAAAAAAGATTAAGCCATATTAACCGGAAAGGAGGGAGTATGGACTAGCACTACTTTTTGGTGTGTCCCGTCAACTCGCAGAACAAGGAGAAGCTTGCAGGACAAGGTGAAGCTCGCTTATGCCTTTTGACTAATGCAACCTACCCTCGGTGGACATGCATCAGTCCATTCGGTGTCAGATTGTCAGAGGCATACACTGTAGTACCCAACATGCGGAGTACCATCATTGTTCGACTTCACGAAGGGGCGAAGAGCCAAGCGCAGTAGTACGCGTACTTGGTTTTGCACCTTCATACTACTCCACCCTCCGTCACAGTTTACAGGGCGTGCTTCATTATGATGCATTTCTCTCAATGCATTTCCACCACCAGAGAGACTTTAGACGCGTTTGGTATAATGCTCAATTAATTAGGGCGTGGTAACCGCAATCAAGTCCACAATTTTCTCTCCATGTACTGTACTACTACCGAGTGCATGCATGTGTGTACTCGGGGTGGAAGCACTGCATGCATGTGTGTACGCATTATTCCCTCTAGTTATAGACGCCGTGCTATAACTACCAATGCTATTTTTCAGGCCGATCGCTAGTCGCCTTGGTCCCACAGATTTTTTTCTTTTTCTGAAGCGCGTTGTATAAACAGTGACGGATGGAGTAGTATGAGCGGATTCAAAGAAGAGCATATTGATGGTTGCTTCTTCAAAGCAACTTACAGTGGGAAAGGTGGGGCTTATGATTTGACTGCTCATTACTCACTATTAATGCGGTGCAACAACCGGGCTGAGTCTCCCATGTGGTTGTGCACTACCCCCTCATTTCTTAAATATACTCTAGAGTATTTGTCTTTCTAGAGATTTCAACGAGTGACTACTCTCTCTCTCTCTCTCTCAAATATTTGTATTTTTAGAGATTTCAAATGGACTGGCACATATGGATGTATATAAACATATTTTAGAGTGTAGATTCACTCATTTTGCTCCGTATGTAGTCACTTGTTTAAATCTCTGTTAAGACGAATAGAATATTTAGGAATGGAGGGAGTACACATACGAAGCAAAATGAGTGAATCTACACTCTAAAATATGCCTGTTTGAAATTTGTAAAAAGATAAATGTCGGCGTTCTGGGAACGGGGGTCCCCAGACTTGCCTGCCTGCGGCCTGCGGCGTGGCTCAAAGGGGGGCCCAGCACGGCCCATCTTCACCAACACAAACTCAAGACCCTCGCGAGGGGCCAAGCCTCGCGGGGTGGATGACACAGAGCTTCCTCAGGCACGGCCTCGTTAGGCTGGCTCACGAGGAGGCAGAGAGATCAAGGCGAGGTACCTCGCGAGGTGCCCGTGACGCAAGCCATGACGACTCAGGGTGCCAGGCGGGTGCCAGCCCGCGCAGCGTCCTCCTTTCCTCTTTAGTGCAAAGGGGGCAAGCGCAGCCGTGGAGTACCGAGGCATCAGGCAAAGGTTGCCATTTCGGTGCAACGAGACCAAGACCAGGAGGACTACGAGACGGAGGTCACCATGGGGCCCAAGACGGCGTCATCACCAGAGCTTTGCACAGGCGAAGACTACTTTTGTCAGGATAGTTGATACTTGCTGTCCCCTTTCAAATTAGCCCGCCATTATTGGCTCCCTTCCTACTCAATATTTCGGGAGAGGACCAGGGCCACTATAAATAGGACCGGCCACCCACGTAGCAAGGGTTCAGCTCAGTCTCCTCCAAGGGGTTCAGCTCAGTCTCCTCCAAGTGGTTCGGCTCAGTCTCCTCCAAGGGCTCGACAAGTAGAGTGGTGGTAAGCAGAGAGAGAGAGAGAGTGAGATAGAGAAAGGTGGCTGAACTCCTCCCAGCAGTTCATCGCCCCAGCCAAGAACAGACCCTCGCGAGGCTGTTCTCCCTTGTACTGTTCATCATCAGCCCAAGAGGCAATCCACCACACCACACACTGGAGTAGGGTATTACACCACAACGGTGGCCCGAACCAGTATAAACCCTATGTCCCTTGTGTTGTTCTTTTCATAGCTTTGATGCTAGCATGGCGGAGGGGCGCATGAAGGTAGGAGGCGAAATCTCCGCGAGCACCCCACTGTTCGAACCTCAAGGGTCTGCCGGAACCCGAAATCCGACATTTGGCGCGCCAGGTAGGGGTGCGCCGGAATTCGTCTTCCACCGCTCCGTGCCCCGTCGCGTCGTCATCACCATGCCCGGCGACCAGTAGGGCAACCCAGACCCATGGGCTGCGTGGCCCGCCCGCGCAGAACCGCTCGCCTCGGGCGACCCCATGCCCCAGGCAGCTCGCGGTCCGCAGGGCGCTGCGGGCCGCGGGTGATGCGGACAGGCTTCGACAACTCTTACACCGCGGCAGGCGCGGTCGGCAGCAAGGGCCTCCAATCACGCCGCGACCACGACACCGTACACACGCCGGGAGCAGGCGAACTCGAGAGTTGCACTCACGGTGGCCCAAGAGCTACTGCAGTGCAGACTGCTGGAGGGCGGCCGCGACGTGCTGCTGGAGCGAGTGGCAGAGCTCCTGGACTTCGCCGCCTCGGGGGCTCACCCCTTCTCCACCCAGCTCCCATCTCAAGCCCAGGGCGACCCACGCGGGGGCCCCACGCACGCCCGCGGGCTCCAAGGCTACACCGACGCCAGCGAAGCTGTCAGCGCCGGACCGGCGGCGGCGCTGCCCCCGCCCCCGGTCCGCGAAGAAGAAGGACTCAACGCGACCTGTGGCCCCAGTGGGCGGCCGCGCTGCCACCCCACGGTGGGCGCGTCAGGCAGGACCGCGTGGCATGCGGGGCATTACGGCGTGGCATTCGGGATGATGGTGCCGGAGGAATACGTGCCCCTCATGATGGACCAAGGACACCCTCACGAGAACGGACAAGGCTCGCTCCTCAGCCCAAGCTAGGGGGACGAGGCACTAGAAGCTGAGCCTTTCCAGGAGCCACGAGACGGTCCCACTAGCCACGCTGGAGGAAACAATTATCGGGTACCGCTAATTCTTCAGGAGCAGGTATACGCTAACCATGGATTGCAGGAGGTGCAGGTCGCCGCAGCGAGCGGCTGCCCCGCTCCCACAGTCTCCTACCCCTCGGGAGGAGGGCGCAGGGGGCTGCAGGAGAGAGGCAGGGATCCGACATCGCCACCGCGGCGTTCGGAGCAAGGCGTTCTCAGGAAGTAGGCCCTCCGCTGGGGAGGTGCCCCAGGGCCTGCCCCTGGCGGAGGACCCTTGGTCGTCGGGGGAACCGCTGGCAACCGCTCTACCCCATCGGGCGGCGTCCTGGTTTCCGGTCGTTGCTGATGGCACTAGAGTGTGGCGCAAGGCGGGGCCCTCATCTGGCGATATGAAGCAAGGCCAGTACCTGTGAAGAAGGCCCAGTGCCTGTGAAGCTCGCCGCCCCGTGACACTCTCACGTAATAATGAGTGGGGCTGTACACGCCCCAGAGTCTCAGGGGTGCCGGCCTCAGGCCCTGGGGCTCCCTCCCACGCCCAGTGGCAGCACTTAGCTCCGCGCTGGTGAGAAGACGTCCAAGACTAGACTAGGTGCCGGACGCGGCCTTTTGTTTGCTTTTGTTGCTCTTTCCTTTGGTTGCCGCTTTCCCCCGCTGGATTCAAGTTGGATCCGAATTTGAGATTTGCGTGTGTTCGGGGAAGGGGTGCTTAGTCTCGTTCGAGCAATTTCTCGCGTTTTGGTTACCGCTTCACCTCAGCTGCCTCCCCTCGTGAGCCCCTCGCGAGCCGGGTCAGGCCTAGCTTGCGCGCAGCCCAGACTGCCGTCGCCGCGTCCTCTCAGGAGGGCGTCTTACTGCAGGTCCAACGGATTCAATTAGGAAACATTCCGGGCTCCACAGCCTCCTGCGGGCTGCCCCAGGGCCAGCACGGGACAAAGGTAAATTAGCCGACCGCTGCGTCCCTTAAGCCAACCACTTGGCGCGGGCGCGTGGGCAATGTAGCTCCTACTGATACGATAAACACAAGTTTTACATGAGGGGCTCCCCCTCCAAAATGCTCTCACATCTATCAGGCCAAAACCTGAGTTCTATTCATACAGGGTAAGCAAGAACGATGCACAATCAGTCGGATGAATCTCCCAATGCGTCCTCAGGAGCGCCATCGGGGCCGTTGTTGGCGTCGCTGAACTCGCCACCGCTGCCCGCGTTGCCACCGGCGGCGTCAGGGCCGCCCGTCACGCCGCCCTCGTCGGCCGCCACGATCGCGTCTTCATTGTCCGAGGCGAAGGCCCTGATAAGAGCCTCCACATGGTCTTCCACCCAGTGCGCCAGCTCACCTCGGACGGCCTGGGGGACTGGGGCGATGGCGGCATCGAAATGAAGTGGGGATCCATGCTCCGGAGATGGCTGAAGACACGAGAAAAGGCGCGCCTGAGCAGGGTGCGGCTTCTCTCCTCCACCAACCTCTCAGCCCTGATCGACCGCGCCTCCAGCTGCGTCACCACGTTAGTAAAGAATTGAAGATTGCCCTTGTAGTTAACCGCGTGCGGCTCGCCGACGGTCTCTTCGCAGATGTTGCCCAAGGCCGTGTTGGCCCTCTCCCGGAGCGTGGTCAGCATGGGGCCGTGCTCATGCTCCAGGAGCCGCCGCTGACGTATCTCGTCCGCGTTCTGGCGCGCGACGGCCTCGGCCTCCTCACCCGCTGGCGAAGGAGGAGCACCTCAGCCTGGGAGGTGGTTAGCCCACCTTGCGCCACCTCAAGGGCGGCCCAGGAAGCATCGGCCCGCCACGTCACCTCCTCCAGCTTGGCCTCAGGGCAGCAGTCCTGCCTTCGGCTTCGGCCTGGATCAACCCCAACTTCTCCTCGAACTCGTGCTTGAGGTTTAAATGCGCCATCTTCACCCGACGTCTAACCTCCTCCAGGACACGGGCTTCCTGGGCAGCGCCGTCGTCCTCCGCCTACATCACCAAGCGCTCCCTCGTCTCCAGACGCTCATACTCGCGGGTATGTTTGGCGGCTTCCAGCGTCAGTGCCTCTTCGTGCTTCTGGAGCTCCGCCGAGTCGCCGGAGGCCACCCTCATCGACGCAAGGGCTGCCTCGCGCAGCTCCACTTGCTCCTCCAGCGAGTGGCACCGGGCCAGGAGCTCCCGATCCCGCTCCTCTGCAGCCGTTCGCCGCCGGACAGCCTCCCGAGCTTCCTCAGCAACCCGAGACCGGGCCTCCCGAGAGGCCACCAACGACGCCTTGGCCTCTGCTTCATCGAGGTCGCGCCGATGGCGCGCAAAGGCGATGGCGCCCTCCAGCTCGCGCCTCTCTGCAGCCAGGCGCAGGCCCTCGGCCTCAAGGCGCGCGTCTTCATCAGCAAGCTCCTCACCAAGCAGGCTCACTACGTCAGTCGCCCTTCGAAGGAATCCTTGGCGGAGAGCGCGACGCTCCCGAGCGCGCTCAAGCACGTCTTCCACACCATCATCTGCCCCAAGCAAGCGCCGGGGGCTGCAGGTCAGCGCTCCCCCTCTGGGCTGGGGGCTGGCACCCTCGCGACGGCTGGGCACGCCGCGTCAGAAGCCCGGCCTGGGGCCAGCCCGACCTCAGGAGAAGAGCGTAGGAAGCGCCTCAGCCAATTGCAGTCCACGACCAGGCGAGAAGCCCATGGCAGGTTGGCTATGCCATGAGAGGGCTCGCGAAGGAGGATCGCAAGGTGCGCGGGGCCACGATACGCCTCTGGATGGTTCGCCTCTTCGATCGCCCTCGCCACAAGGGCTCCGCTGCTTGGGGCGCTCGAGGACAATGGAGGGGGCAAAGCCAAACGGGATGGCTCCTCAGCCATCTCAGCAAGCTCGACTGGAAGGGTCCTGCGGAGCAAGGGTCAGTAAGAGCAACGGAAGGATCAGGAGCAGGGAAAGGAGAAGGCTTACTCATCAGTGGTGAAGTACTTTCTGCGCTTCAGCAGGCGACAAGGGTAACCGTCGCCCAGGGCCTCCCTTCTCTTCCGAAGAGCCCCAAAGTCCATGCGGAAGCGGCCTAAGAGTCGGGTGCAGGGATCGACTTGCGACAAAGATGGAGCGTCAAGACGATCAGCATCAGGGGCGCCTGCCTGATGTGCGCCGCCAATCGCCTCCCCAAGAGAAGCAGCTGGAGCCTCAGGGGCCCCAGTCGCAGGCGTAGAGGGCAGCTATTTGTCACCCTCAGCCTCAGCGGTACGGGCCCCGATAACTGCTTCCTCATGAGCCTCACTCGGTGCCGTCACCACGCCGGGAGCCCCCTCGGCCTCTGGCGCCTCGTACCTCCCTGCTCCGCCACTCGAGGACGAACCGCCTTGGCCGACTGGAAGGGCAGTCACCACCACCGGATTCTCGCGAGACCCCTGAAGGCCGGCGGGGCGCAACCCCCACTCATCAAAGGCAGGCATCTACTTCACAAAGTCGACCCTGCTCTAGCAGAGGTACAACAAGGCCCCTCCCTGCCGGATGTTGCCGGGATTGGGGTCCCCAACCAGGGTCAAGAGCGCCGTCTTCAGCACCTCAGGAGCCAGACCCTCTTCATGGAGCCTCATACTATCCTCGCACCCACAGAAGGCCCACATCCGGCGAGAGTGGCGTTGAAGAGGAGCAATGCGGCATAGCATGAACTCCTTCACCACCTTGGGCACTATCACGCCAAGCGACCTTAAGAGCGCGAAGCGGCGCCAGACGAAGACAAGCCGGGGGCTCTCAAGCGCCACCTGGCCCCAGCCCGAATTGGGGACAGCAGGCGAGGTCGGCTCCGTTAGCAGGGGGTTGGGCACCCCTGCATCCACATACAGCCACCGCTCGCAGAACCCAACCGCGGGCAGGGGGAGCTTGAAGTCAATCCCAGAGGCGGCAGTCTCTGGCGCGGCAACGAAGCTTACGCACGCCCAGCATTGGGTAGGGTCGACAAGATGCAGCGAGAAGCAGTGGCAGAGCAAGGCAACCGAAGGAGGGATACCCACCATAGCTTCGCAGACGAAGGCGAAGACCGAAGGGAGGGTGATGGATTCAGGACTCAGATGCAGCATGTGGATCTGATAGTGGGAGAGCACGGCATTGAAGAAATCGGAAAAGGGGGGAACCAGACCTGCCCACAGGGCGTCGGCGAAATATGGGACCTCGGTAACTATCCTGCCGATGGAGAAGTGGGACGCGGGCCAGGCCGTCGTTCTCCCGCATTCATTGAAGATGGTGGCCAGAGCCGAGCTGACCTTACCCAAACCCTCGGCGGGGGCCGCCAACAGCGGCGGGCGAGGCAGAGACACGAGATTCTTCCCTCTTCCCTTCTTCGTCGGGGCCATGGCGATAGGAAAGGGGGGGGAGAAGGATTCGAGATTGAATTGAAAATAGAAACCAGGGTTCGAGCGGAGGAAGGACAGGAAGCGCTCGAGCGATAAAAGAGGAACGGCTGCGTACGACTATGGGTCCGCCTAGCAAGGCACAAGATAAGGAGGGCGTGGGGGAACAGTGGTGCCCACGTCCAATCAAGCGCCATGCGGCGCCCAAGGCCGCAGGCTGTTAGGGCCCGCGGCGCTTCGCTCTTGCCCTTCCGCCTCCCTGCACGGCCAAGTCCGGGCGCGCCTTGGGCCCGGGGGCTACTGTCGGCATTCTGGGAACGGGGGTCCCCAGACTTGGCTGCCTGCGGCCTGCGGCGTGGCTCAAAGGGGGGCCCAGCACGGCCCATCTTCACCAACACAAACTCAAGACCCTCGCGAGGGGCCAAGCCTCGCGGGGCGGACGACACGGAGCTTCCTCAGGCATGGCCTCGTCTGGCTGGCTCACGAGGAGGCGGAGAGATCAAGGCGGGGTACCTCGCGAGGTGCCCATGACGGAAGCCATGATGACTCAGGGTGCCAGGCGGGTGCCAGCCCGCGCAGCGTCCTCCTTTCCTCTTTGGTGCAAAGGGGGCAAGCGCAGCCGCGGAGTACCGAGGCATCAGGAAAAGGTTGCCATTTCGGTGCAACGATACCAAGACCAGGAGGACTACGAGACGGAGGTCACCATGAGGCCCAAGACGGCATCATCACCAGAGCTTTGCGCAGGCGAAGACTACTTTTGTCAGGATAGTTGATACTTGCTGTCCCCTTTCAAATTAGCCCGCCATTGTTGGCTCCCTTCCTGCTCAATATTTGGGGAGAGGACCAGGGCCACTATAAATAGGACCGGCCACCCACGTAGCAAGGGTTCAGCTCAGTCTCCTCCAAGGGGTTCAGCTCAGTCTCCTCCAAGGGGTTCGACTCAGTCTCCTCCAAGGGCTCGACATGTAGAGTGGTGGTAAGCAGAGAGAGAGAGAGAGAGTGAGATAGAGAAAGGTGGCTGAACTCCTCCCAGCAGTTCATCGCCCCAGCCAAGAACAGACCCTCGCAAGGCTGTTCTCCCTTGTACTGTTCATCATCATCAGCCCAAGAGGCAATCCACCACACCACACACTGGAGTAGGGTATTACACCACAACGGTGGCCCGAACCAGTATAAACCCTGTGTCCCTTGTGTTGTTCTTTTCATAGCTTTGATCCTAGCGTGGCGGAGGGGCGCAGGAAGGTAGGAGGCGAAATCTCCGCGCGCACCCCACTGTTCGAACCTCAAGGGTCTGCCGAAACCCGAAATCCGACAACAAATATTTAGGAACGAAGTTGTATAATTTTGTGCATGGCACATGGACCCGGATGATGAAGAGGCTTCTGGAAATGCTATCAAGCTTCCATCATTTGTGTACATAATTGACGTACTATACGAATAATTTTCCAGCGACATGAAATTGTACAATGGTGTGAGCTTTCAGCTGTTGTTTCGCGTGTCTTGCCATCGATGCTCTTTCAGGAACAATAAAAAACTAACTTCCTTGCTAAGCATGTCAATTATTAGCAGATCAGAGCTAAATAATTACATCACAACTGAAGACAAAGTTGTGAGACGGTGTTAAATTAAAATTGATCCATGCTTTCATTGGCAGCAACGTCCCCCCAGCTCTGTCTAAATCAACAAGGCATGTTGGGAAAAAAGTAGCTGTCTGGAGCATGCAACATTCCGATCATTTTGTGCAGTTCCACTAAAATAGAGCTGAGCGTCCCTGTTCCCAAGATATCAAGTGTGATTACGATAATAGATGACTGCTGATGAAACAATAAACACACAAATAGAAGCCGGACACCTTTGCAGTCTCTCTTAAGACTAACTAGTTGGAGAAGATTAGGCTCGGAGTTCGATGAGGAGGATAGAGCAAAACCAATCTCCCTTTGTGTAGTCGCACTGAAATGTAGAGACGTTGCCCGTGTGACATTTTAGTACAACTGCACAAAACACTCTTAAGAAAAAAGTGATTTGTGTAGTTCACCAAAAGGTCGCAATAGCAACGGCGTGAAATGGATAGCCCTGTTTGCAAAAATGAGGTAGAGAGGAAACAATTACTGGCCAATAACAGTTGATGACACGTGCGATGACAAAAAAAAGCATATTCCTTGTCCTAAGGGAAGATAACAACACGGTTGTGTTTGTATAAAACGGTGTGAAGACGAGAATGCAATATGGAAAGTATGCCGGACGAGCGATGTTTTGGGCAAAGCACTATGGAAGATCCACATGCAGTGACGTGGGAAAACGGGCACTGGTGCAAGGCCGGAGGGGATACCTGGAGGTCGTCGGGATGTAACTAGGTGAGCAGCGGCGGGCGGAATCTGCGAGCAGGTGGCGTAGGCCCTTCCGCGTTGGAGCTTGGTCAAAGAGAACGATGTGTACCCCAGATCGGGACGTGCTGCCTAGGCGCCGTCGAACGGAGAAACAATGCACTTCCTCCCATTCCCCCGGCGGACAGGATGTGGCCGGATCAGTGACCAACAGTGAGAGAGAGAGGCCACCGCACTCCCTTTCCCCCGGCGGACGAGATGTGGCCGGATCAGTGACCAACGGTGAGAGAGAGAGAGAGAGAGGCCACCGGAGCCTTGTGTGAGATACTCTGAAGACCGGACTACCTTTTCGTCCATAAAAATCGTTTTATATTCTGTGTACGTGCCATTGAGCGCTATAACTTTATTTAAAAATAATGCGGCAACGCGTCAAGTCAAACTTTGTTTCATGCACGCATGGTACACGACCTCCCTAGATAAACAACCGCTACAGGCATTCAAATTAGCACGTGGGCTGCCATTTCATAAAGAAATTAGCTCCACCGTGTACCTGCCCGGGTGTGGCTGGGCACGAAGCGTGAGTACGTGCACGGTGCACCTATTCTCTTCTTGTATACATACACCACCTGCGTGGGGTTGTGTGAGAGAGATACAAACCTAGAGAGATATAGTGTGTGGGTTCTTGAGAGTTTTTTTTGGGGGGGGGTCAATCAAAAATTTAACATATGCAATGTGTGTGAAATAGAGTCCTGGATATAACATATATATAGAGGGGGCGATCCACGAGAAGAGAGTGGAGGTATCATCGGCTTGAGGTGTCCATAGAATCGAAGAGAGGGATGATGTGTGTGTGTGTGTGCGTGGGGGATCGATAAAGAGTGCCATCGAATTTGTGTGTGCCCACGTCAAAGATATAGAGTGGTTGGCCTACTGGAACGTGAGATGGGACATGTGCAGTTTGTCTCTGTGGCATGGATACCTACCTGTAGCGCTCGACTATCGGTGTGAGGTGGGGGAAGAGGGAGGTCCAATTAACTATAGAGGTACAATGGCTGGTATATGTGTTGAGGAGGAGAGAGGCCTACCTCATGTATTAAGGAGATCGATCTGCCTCATGTATTAAGGGAGATCGATCGACATCCATGCATATGTGCAGGAGATGAATAAGGTTGGGAGAGAGACAGAGCTAGAGTGTTGGAGGGGGTGGTAGTGGAGTTGCTTCTAACAAATGGTAGGATAGGCTTGCTAGACAAATGGAGGGCACACCCGCAATATCAATAAGAGAGGAGATGGCTGCTTGTTGTCTGTGCACGTGTGTGTGAGAGACGGGTCAGGAGGCATGCACGAATGATGAGGGGGGACGATGTGGCTGTGGTAATCAGACGTAACTACATAGGAAGATCAATCGCCCTTTGTAAGAGAAAGGAGAGACATAACTTGTGAGGTATGTCGATCGATGGGGGGGGGGTAGTTAAAGTCGATCTAGGTATATGTTGGGAGATCGATCGGTATACATGCATGCGTGTGTTAGAAGCAAATGAGGCACGAGGAGAAGGATAGAGAGAGAGGGATGCATGTAGGAGGTGGTACGAGAGGCATACTATATCGAGGGGGAGGAGTGTGCGAGTACGAGAATGATGAAAAGAGTGGTGGGAGTGAGGCATGGACAGTGACAAGAGAAGAGGGGAAGCTTGTGTTTGTGCTAGGCACACCTGGCTACAGAGGCATATCGATCGATGTGTGCCGTAAAGAAGGAGCTGGGGGGCCTACACAGACCGTGGGTGAACGACCTAAAGTGAAAAGACGAATTTGCCCGATGGAGCTAGAGAATGCTGAGGGAGGGTGAGAGGGATGCGGGCGTGTGCATGCTCAAGAGAAAGTTAACGCTAGCTACAAAGATAAGAGGGTTGTGTGGGTGTAAAAGACGAATAGAGATCATATATACTTCATTATAAAAATCGAATTCGGATATTTGAAGAATTTATCATAGTGTTTAAAACCGACGGATGTGTGAATATATATAACGGTGATACACATGGTGTGGTTATGAACATGGTATACTACATTTAATATGTTTTATCTCTACTCTTATAAAAAAACGGAGTTGTTGATGATGGTGTGCCTGCCATCCTGCATTATAGGCCATCTGATTTATATCTGGCGTATAGCAAGGAAACTATGATGGTTGAAGTTGGCAACAATCATGATTGTAGATTCTTATTGAAATAGAGAAACGAATTCAAATTTAGTTCGAATTGCAGCGGTAGTATAGACATTTGGAATGCACTAAAATGTTGGTATGAGTAGGTTACATGCATTATACAGCAAGCGAAAAAATTTAATCGGACATAACATGGATTCATACTCCCTCCCATCTATATAAGGCATAATGAGATTTTTAAGACCGCCTTTGACTATTGACAAGATTAATAGTACATGACATGCACAATGTGAAAATTATATCATTGAAAGAACCTTTCACAGACGAATTTAACGGTGTGCTTTGTGTAAGTTGCATGTCATATATCATTGCTCTAATATTTGGTCAAAGTTAGCATCGAAAAACGCATTAGGCCCTCTATAGATGGAAGGAGGGAGTAGCTTTGAATAGCATTTGTATAGTAAAACGGGGCAAGACTCTCTCTTTGTGTGGTGTGAATAGTTTTATTTTATCGTTTTCTTTTTGGTTGAGGGAAGTGCGAATTGATTTGGTACGTACAAGTACAATATTACTACACGTTAGGCTTGTCCCTAAAATTCAACCCGCGTCTTGTTATATCCCGAAAATTCAGATATCGTGCTACCAAAACTGGCACCTTCACAACCCGCGCCTTGCTATCCCGAAATTAGAACGCGCGCGAAAACTCCCTCCAGCTGCCAAATCCCGACACGCGAAATCCCCCTTCTAACCCTGAGCCGAAAGGGCCGCTAGTTCAAATCGGTGGGGGGTACTTTTGTGACACACCCTACATTTTGGACAAGCGCGTTCCTAAGTCATGCTTCACCCCCTCCCATCGCCCCCTTTTCACCATTCAAAATCCCAGGCCGCCATAACCTCTCCGCTCCAGCCGCGAAACCCCACCGTCCTCCGTCCGCCACGTCAGCGCTGCCCAGCCGGAGCCTCTTCCCCGACGACGTCGTCCAGCGCAACAGCTCAACGTCCCTCGTCCACCTACCCGGATGAGGATCCGTCATCCCGCCAGTTCAGCCGCCCCATCCTCCACCTCCAAGGAGTTGCTCCGACGATCGCCTCGTCTATCGCGGCTGCTCCATCCCCACAGCGCCGCTGAGGGAGTCCTGGATTAGGGGGTGTTCGAATAGCCGAACTATACCTTCAGCCGGACTCCTGGACTATGAAGATACAAGATTGAAGACTCCGTCCCGTGTCCGAAAGGGACTTTCCTTGGCATGGAAGGCAAGCTTGGCGATACGGATATTCAGATCTCCTACCATTGTAACCGACTCTATGTAACCCTAACCCTATCCAGTGTCTATATAAACCGGAGGGTTTTAGTCCGTAGGACAACATACACATCAACAATCATACCATAGGCTAGCTTCTAGGGTTTAGCCTC
Organism: Triticum dicoccoides; assembly: GCF_002162155.2. Classification (NCBI taxonomy): domain Eukaryota; kingdom Viridiplantae; phylum Streptophyta; class Magnoliopsida; order Poales; family Poaceae; genus Triticum; species Triticum dicoccoides. Next base: position 633,522,373 of record NC_041382.1, on the reverse strand, counting down.
TCTGATCTCGTGGTAGATCTACTCTTGTACTACCCATATCATCAATATTAATCAAGCAGGACGTAGGGTTTTACCTCCATCGAGAGGGCCCGAACCTGGGTAAAACTTCGTGTCCCTTGCCTCCTGTTACCATCCGGCCTAGACGCACAGTTCGGGACCCCCTACCCGACATCCGTCGGTTTTGACACCGACATTGGTGCTTTCATTGAGAGTTCCTCTGTGCCGTCACCGTCAGGCCCGATGGCTCCTACGATCATCAATGGCGATGCAGTCCAGGGTGAGACCTTCCTCCCCGGACAGATCTTCGTCTTTGGCGGCTTCGCACTGCGGGCCAATTCACTTGGCCATCTAGAGCAGATCGAAAGCTACGCCCCTGGCCGTCAGGTCAGATTTGGAAGTTTAAACTACACGGCTGACATCCGCGGGGACTTGATCCTCGACGGATTCGAACCACTGCCGAGCGCGCCGCACTGTCATGACGAGCATGATATAGCTCTGCCGCCGAATAGTGCCCTGGAGGTCGCACCCGCATCGGCTCCGACCCTTAGTTCGGAGCCGACCGCGCCGATCAAGGATGGGCGGCTGGACGCCACCTCGGGGGCTGCGATCCAAACGGCGATTGAGCCGAACACCAGCCCTGTACTCTGCGAGGCTCATGACTCCAAGGAGCCGGACTCCTCTCCGGACTGCGAACCCTCCGCGCCCCTGCCAGTCGAATCCGATTGGGCACCGATCATGGAGTTCACTGCCGCAGACATCTTTCAGCACTCGCCTTTCGGCGATATCCTGAAGTCACTGAAGTCTCTCTCTTTATCAGGAGAGCCTTGGCCGGACTACAGTCAGCAAGATTGGGGTACGGACGATGAGGAAATTCAAAACCCACCCACCACCCACTTCGTAGCCACTGTCGACGACTTAACCGACATGCTCGACTTCGACTCCGACGACATTGATGGTATGGACGCCGATGAAGGAGACGATGAAGAACCAGTGCCTATTGAGCCCTGGAACGCCACCTCATCATACGACGTATACATGGTGGACGCACCAAAAGATGACGACGAAGAGCGCAAGGACGCACCGAAGGATTGTTCCCTCGAAAAGCAGTCAAAGCGGCGACGCAAGCGCCATCCCAAATCCCACCTCGACAGAAATAGCGATCACACAGACCCAGCGCTGGAGCAGGGCGAACCGCTGCCGGACAACGGCAATCCAGATAATCAAAACGAACAAATAAACCCTATCAAGGATAATGGTCCGGATGACATAACGTCGGACAGGCACCCGGAGCAGCAGAACGCCCGTAAAAGGCTTGTTGCCACCGCGAGGAGCCTCAAAAAGCAGAAGCGAAGGCTCAAGGCCGCACAAGACACACTCCAATTCAGATGGAGCAAAATACTCAACACTACAGCAAGGTACAACGACAATCGCCCCTCCAAGAGCTACCCAAAGCGGAAGCTGCTACCCGAATTCGATGAGGAGGCCGCAGACCTCCCACAACCAAATATCAAAGCAGCCACCTGGTCGGATAGACGACCCCTCAACCAACACAGAGCGGCATACAACGCCGCTCACAATACAACACGTGACCCAGGCGAGGGTTCACACCCAAAGGACGGCGCAACAAGATCCATCTATGGACCACGCAAGCGCCCCCCAGCATACAATGCAACACAACAAATATCCGAACAATGCGGTACACCCAGCTACAGGGGTGCCGCACACCCTCTATGTTTCACCGACGAGGTGCTGGACCATGAATTTCCAGAGGGATTCAAACCCGTAAACATAGAGGCATACGACGGAACAACAGACCCCGGGGTTTGGATTGAGGACTATATCCTTCATATCCATATGGCTCGACGAGATGATCTCCATGCCATCAAATATTTACCCCTCAAGCTCAAAGGGCCAGCTCGTCACTGGCTCAAAGGCCTCCTCGAAAGCTCCATTGGAAGTTGGGAAGAGCTCGAAGACGCCTTTTGGGCAAATTTTCAAGGGACTTATGTCCGACCTCCGGATGCGGATAATCTGAGTCACATAACTCAGCAGCCCGGAGAGTCAGCCCGAAAGCTTTGGAATAGGTTTCTTACTAAAAAGAACCAGATTGTCGACTATCCGGACACCGAAGCCTTAGCGGCTTTCAAGCATAGCGTCCGTGATGAATGGCTCACCAGACACCTCGGCCAAAATAAGCCGAGAACGATGGCCGCATTAACAAACCTCATGACCCGCTTTTGCGCGGGTGAGGACAGCTGGCTAGCCAGATACAGCACCAGCGACCCCAGTACATCGGAAGTTAGAGATGGAAACGGGAAATCACGGCGCAACAGCAATAACAAACGCCGGAATAAAGAAGACAGCACAAAGGGCATGACAGTAAATGCCGGATTCAAAAGCTCTCGGCCAGGTCAAAAGCCGCCCATTAAAGGCACCAGGGATGAACTGTCCAGCCTCAACAAAATTCTGGACCAAGTATGTCAGATCCACGGTACCCCGGGTAAACCTGCTAATCATACACATAGAGAATGTTGGGTCTTCAAGCAGTCCGGCAAGCTCAACGCCGTACACAAGAGGGAGGACACACAAAGTGAAGACGAGGACGAGCCCCCCAAGCAAGACACGGGGGAACAAAAGAAATTCCCACCAGAAGTCAAAACTGTAAATGTACTACACATGATCAAGGGAAAAAACAATACGGCACCCCCAGGAAAATATACCCAAGTGCCTGTCACCTTGAAGTCCTACCAACGGTCGTCTCAACCGATCACTTTAGACCATCGTGATTACTCAGCAAGTATCCGACACGCAGGATGGGCTGCCTTGGTATTAGACCCAGTAATCGGCGGATATCACTTCACACGAGTCTTGATGGACGGCGGCAGTAGCCTAAACCTAATATACCAGGATACAATCCGCGGGATGGGGTTAGACCCAACACAAATTCGCCATAGCAATACTACCTTTAAAGGAGTAACGCCAGGCCCAGGGGATCGTTGTACGGGCTCCCTCCTACTACAAGTTATATTCGGTGCCCCCGATAACTTCCGTCGCGAGCATTTAACTTTCCACATCGCTCCGTTTCAAAGCGTCTATCAAGCACTGCTAGGACGCGAAGCTTTCGCTCACTTTAATGCAATACCACACTACGCCTCCCTCACACTCAAGATGCCCAGTCCACGTGGCATCATTACAGTGCACGGAGACATCAAGCGCTCTCTGCGCGCCGAAGAGAGTGAGGCTGCCTTGGCAGCCGAACATTAAAGACGTCCGGACCAGCGATCGAGTCCGGCGCCGCTATTTACACCGAATAAGTGATCACACCCCTATTCGTCAATACAAGGGGCTCAACGCGCGCAGACAAGTGACGATCATCGTGCTACACCCGTCCAGGATACGGCACAACGGAGACACAGGCGCAGACGTGCAGCAGGGACCCGCTCAAAGGATTCTTTTTAGATAAAGACCCTGCGTAAACCTTTTTTACTGTCTCTTGTTGATACATATCCACCATTGTGAAGGATGCTGACATCTTGGCATGTGGCCACACTAGAGCAATGCACGTACCTGGACACAAGGGGCTTCTTACAAAGGCCATTATTCAGGCCCGGTTTATACCACAAAGACCGAATACCTTAGGGAGTGTTCGGCGTCGCGAGTTTGGCCCTATATGCATCAGCTCCGAATCATTGTCTTTGGTCAAATGTTGGGTTTGCCCGGCTCCTGTGTTTTGGTGCCTTACGTTCCGCTTTACCGGCTAAGGTAGCACTAGGAGAACTACTGCGATTGTGCCCTGGTTCATCCGGACGAGCACCTCAGTAGATAAAGCCGAAAACTGACTGTCATGATATAGCGTGAGACTAGTCAACCACTCGATGACCTGTGGGAATGTTAGAATTCCTCCGCCTTAACGAAGGGCCATTTTCCGGCCAGGCATATACGCACCCCGAGATTGGGAGAGTGCGGAGCCACCAGGGGCTATCTAGTAGCCCCACTGTCAAACTCCTATGGCTAAGTGAAAGTGTTAAAGCATTATAGTCCGGTTGCCTCGCTCGCTCCGCTATCACCTCCATAATAGGACCAAGACGTTGGGTTAAGTGTGAACGCGTGTTTTTGCTAGCACCTCCGCATTATATGCGTGGGGGTTGAAGCCAACGACTGCAATCTTTCAGGTTATACACACGTATACAAAAACGGCCGCCCAGGAGGCATCATATTACTTTCAGGCAAAAGTATAAAAAATAGCCTTATAAAACTCTATAAAAGCATTTCGCTTACAATGAGATTACATATCACTCAAACATAATATTTTTTGAGCACTGGGTCTCTACCAAACGGGCACCCTCAAGAACTTCTTCAAAGTAGTGCTCAGCAGCCTTTCGACCTATGGCCGAATCCCGCGCTGCAACATTGGTAGCATCCATCTCCGCCCAGTATGCCTTGACACGGGCAAAGGCCATCCGTGCGCCCTCTATGCACACCGACCTCTTCATCGCATCAATGCGTGGCATCACATCGAGTAACTGCTGCACCAAGCTGAAATAGCTGTTCGGTTTTGACCCTTCCGGCCATAACTGATCCACAACAAACCTCATGGAGAGTCCGGACAACCTATTTAGTTCGGCCCATTCGGCTAATTGGTCACTCAATGAAAGTGGACGCTCGGGAGTATGGAATTGTCTCCAAAACATCTGGTCCACTCCACGGTCCGTCTGACCCTGGAAGTACTTGGCCGCATCGGCAGCGCTCGCCGCCAAATCCATATACACATCCTCTGAGCTCCACAGCCGATCCAGGGGGCATACCGTGGATCTCCGAACTTCCTCTGCAACATAAAGGATTTCCCAACTACAATATCCTCGGCTTCTCGCAACTCCTCCTTCTTTGCCCTCATAGCAGAGCGGAGGTCCTTTCTTGTCGCAGCAGCCTTCTCAAGGTCCGATGCCTTCACCTGGTTTTCCTTTTCAAGAACCAGACAACGCTCGGCGACGGCTTTTAATTCTATGGCCATCTTGGCCATCTTGTCTTGGCTCTCGCCATGTGCGGCCTTCTCGGCTTGCAACTCTTCGGCCGCCTTTAAAGCAGCCGCATTACACAACCTCGCTTGTTACTTGACTCGGGCAAGTTCTGCCCGCAAGGCTTCAACATTGGCAGCCCCATCTGCAGTCACAACATATTAAAGATACTGGCATCATGCTACTCTTCCTATGTGACGTTCACCAGATAATGACACTTACCCTGTGCCTCGTCAAGCCTTTTGTTAACAAGCTCGATGTCGGCGTAGCCGCATCCAACTGGCGTTCTAAATGGGCAAAGTCGCTAGTCCGGCTAGCCACTGGAGCTTCCATCACCTGCACATCGAGGCAGTATGGTTATTACCTGGGAATATGATCCTCTGTTTGTCGTCATTTCCAATGACAACTAGAGTCTCAGGGGCTACTATCTACACAGGGCACACCTAGTATGTGCAGGACTATCATACATTATTTTACGTACCTCAAACCCTGTCAGTAGACTCATAAAAGCTTTATGCAATGCGCTTTCGGTGGACGAGATTCTCTCCATCACCGTATTCATCAGCACACGGTGTTCATCTGAGATGGCCGATCGCCCCACCAACTCCCTCAGAACATCCGACCACAGACTAGACGGTGCCGGACTCGTTTGTCTGCTCTCTTCGGGAGCCGGACACTGGGAACTTTGGAGGTCGACAGGATTATCTTCTGGCCTCGCCGGACTCGGAGAGGCCCTCCGCGACGACACTTCAGGGTCGCCCGCTTCCGGAGTGGAGGAGTCCGGAGGGGACGTTTCGCTCTCCATCATCTCTGGAAGAAGATCCCCCGAAGACGAGCTCATTTGAGACGGGCTAAGGCCCGAACTGCAAAGATACATGCAGCGGTTATCTTCTCAGAAGAAAAGACGACATATCTGTACTATTAAGGTATTTTGGGTCACTTACGACTCGTGGGGAATTGATCCCCTCGCGGACTTTGTGCGGCAATGGCGCCCCCCGAGGTAGGACCCTCTGTGGGAGACTTCTTCCCTCATTTGGAAGTTTCGGCTTCTGAATCCCCGGACGCAGTTCTTTTCCTCTTCTGGTCATCTTCCTTCATGGAGACGCTCGCTCCCTCGGCTAGAATGGGCAGTGTTGAGGGCCCGCGTCCGCCCGCATTACCATCCATAGTATTTTCCTTTAAAGGCTCCGGGCAGGGTGCGGTCTGGAGCATCTTCTCCAATATCAGATTTTCCAAACCCTCAGGGAGGGGGGCCGAACACCGAATCAACTTCGCCTTTGTTAGCCAGTCCTGGTCAAAAAGCAAACTCTTAGAAATAGCTTCGTAACAAAGGAGAGATAGTTCCTACTCAGGCCCGCGTCCTTGGTGATTTCCGGACACTCCACTTGAGGTCCGAAGAACGACTTGTACATCTCCTCGAGCGTCAGGCCGAGGAAATTTTGAATGGCGCGCGGTCCCTCGGGATTAAACTCTCACAAGCAAAGAGGTCGGTGTTTGCAAGGCTGGACTTGGCGAACCAACATAACTTGTGCTACTGCAACCAAACTGAAATCTGCATTAAAGAGATCTTGAATGCAGCTCTGCAGTATAGGCACATCCTTGGCCGGACCCCAGCTCAATCCTCTGCTAATCCATGACATCAGTTGTGGTGGAGGGCCCGGGCGGAAGACAGGGGTGGCCGCCCACTTGGCACTTCTAGGAGCCGTGATGTAGAACCACTCATGTTGCCACAATTCAGACACCTCTGGAATGGAACCTTTGGGCCATGCAGCTCCCATCATCTTGCGTATTGAGGCACCTCCACACTCCGCATGTTGACCCTCGATCATCTTCGGTTTTACTTCAAAAGTCTTGAGCCATAGGTCAAAGTGAGGGGTAACCCGGAGGAAGGCCTCGCACACAACAATAAATGTCGTGATATGAAGAAAGGAGTCCGGAGCTAGATCATGGAAATCTAGCCCGTAGTAAAACATCCCCTGACAAAAGGATCCAATGCAAGGCCTAGACCACGGAGGAAGTGGGAGACGAACACGACGCTCTCGTTGGGTTCGGGGGAAGGGACGGCCTGCCCCCGGGCAGGCAGCCGATGCAGAATCTCGGTGGTCAGATATCTGGCCTCCCTCAACTTTTTGACATCTTCTTCCGTGACGGAAGAAGGCACCCATCGGCCTTGAAGGCTAGATCCGGACATGACTGAAGGTTCGGAGCACCTGGCCTGAACTTTGGGCGTTTGAGCTTGAGGTAGGGGAATGATTCGATTGAGCACGGGAAGGAAAAATAAAAGGCCTCATCCCTTTATAAAGAGGGTGGATATCGAGCGTCCTCCCTGTGTCCGTTTGGACTTGCCTGTGATCTAGGAGTCCTAAAAGCGGTTGGGTTACCCACGCCCGTATTAATGAGAATCCCGGAATAAGGGGACACGATCTCTTCTTTAACAAGACGTGGCAAGGAAACCGCCTCGCATAACGCGCTAAGATGGGATAGTAAAACGGTTCGAATAAAAGCTTGGCCGTGGCGTGATGTCACACTATGGAATACGTCGGCAAATTAGATTTGTGTAAATATTATTCTCTCTATGGCAAAATGTGGAAACTTATTTTACAGAGCCGGACACTATCTTTGTGTGCAAAATCTTCTATGAAGTACTTGGAGGAGGAACCCGCCTTGCAATGCCGAAGACAATATGCGCGTCGGACTCGTCGTCATTGAAGCCTGGTTCAGGGGCTACTGAGGGAGTCCTGGATTAGGGGGTGTTCGAATAGCCGAACTATACCTTCAGCCGGACTCCTGGACTATGAAGATACAAGATGGAAGACTCCGTCTCGTGTCCGGAAGGGACTTTCCTTGGCGTGGAAGGCAAGCTTGGCGATACGGATATTCAGATCTCCTACCATTATAACCGACTCTATGTAACCCTAACCCTATCCGGTGTCTATATAAACCAGAGGGTTTTAGTCCGTAGGACAACATACACATCAACAATCATACCATAGGCTAGCTTCTAGGGTTTAGCCTCTCTATCTCATGGTAGATCTACTCTTGTACTACCCATATCATCAATATTAATAAAGCAGGACGTAGGGTTTTACCTCCATCGTGAGGGCCCGAACCTGGGTAAAACCTCGTGTCCCTTGCCTCCTGTTACCATCCGGCCTAGACGCATAGTTCGGGACCCCCTACCCGAGATCCGCCGGTTTTGACACCGTCAGCCGCCTTAACCTGCTCCACTGGAACCGCAACATCCTCACCGACTCCTCGGACAAAGCCGAGGCCTACTCGGCGCCACCAAAGAGGTTGTACACTCATCGCATCGCACCTTCTCCTTAACTCGACCTCCCGGCGCCGACGGTGCTCCATCCCGCACCCCCATGGAGCGGCTACCTTGAAGCCGGCGCCGCGGGTGACATCTCCATGGCGGCTCTCCCCCAGTGCAAGGCCCCTTCGGCGGCGGCGTCCATACCAGCCAGATCTACTACTACTGCTCCGGCTCTCGCTCGATCGCTCGCTCGCCCAGCTGCTGCTGCTGCTCTCCCCCTCGCTCGTGCTGCTGCTCTTCTCCGATTAAGCCACACTTCAGTCGACTGAATCGACTTTTGGGTCAGTCG
>NC_041382.1:633491100-633513380 GCF_002162155.2 Triticum dicoccoides | reverse complement strand
AGCGGGGACGGGGGCTCGCCGGAGAGGTACCCCACTATCTGTCTTAGGGTTCAGGGTGGGGGGCGGGGGGCCTAGAGGGCTAGCCGGGGCGGCGGTGGCGAGTTGTTTCGGGGCGGCGAGGCGACGCTGGGGCCGGAAGTTCGGCCGGTGGTGGCTGGCGGCTTAGGGGGGTGCAGGTTGAAGATGAACTGCAGGCCCTCCCTAAACTACATGTCAAGTGCCTCTCTGCTACCATTGCGTTCAGTTTCGACAGTAGCATTCAGATTCCACAGTAAATTTTAGTTTTGACAGTTAAGTTCAGAGTCAACAGTTTTTACCTCATCTATTGTAGTCAGGTGGTTTTTGGTGATGTTAATTTTACATCCATTTTACATCATCTATTGGAGATGCTATTAGAATCCCACTTGATATTGACAATGTCTGTCTTGTGCTGCTTCAGCCTTGACGTCTTACGGCTCACCGGAGCTGCTCCAATGAAAGAACGATCCGTCACAACAGAGCAGTGCCCTGGACGCCGTCTACAGACTCCTCAGATCTTCCTCCACACCTCCGACAGCCACCTCTGCCTCAACTGCTTCAGCGACCAACCCAATGATGCTGAGGTCGACACGGCTACGGCAAAGAGGTTGTACACTTGTTGTATCACTTATTACTATACATTCACGTCGATCCATTAGGGCTATTTTGGTTCAACGGAAAAACATCGATCCACTGGTTGTTACCATCACTCTAAATTTCTGCATGCTCTCCTTACATAATCTCACCATATTTTTTTCGTATGCATGTGAGATATTGTACACAGTCATGCTGAACATGTAGAGAAAAAGAGAAGAGTTTTGCGCGGCAATACAATGTCATGCAGACATCGCTCCATGGTGGGTTCAATGGCAAACCCTCCCCACCCCTCTCCAGATTGTAATCTAGAGGAAGATATCTGTTCTGAGGCGGATTCGGAAGCCGCTGACCACTCCTATTTACCCCCAAGGTGTTTGCTCTACCTTGGCATGATGATGTTAGTCATATCATGCATATGTTGCCTTGCAGTGCCTACTTTTAACATCATATATGTCATCTGCTTAGTTTAGACATGTTCTATAATGCCACCTATTTAGTTTCTATATCATATATGGGAATTATGCAGTCTCATGTCTTTTAGCCAGCCATAATATATGTGAAATGTGAAATGCCATCCTGTTTAACCAGGCATCATATATTTGAATGATATCTTGCCCATCCTTTTCTTCATTACATTTCCATTTGTCGACAATGTTTGTACACTAAACTACTCTTCCTGTGAATCAGCCATTTGGGTGGGAGATGGAAAAATCTGGAGTGAAAACAAGGCCTTCAGAGCAGACAGTGCTACCTGTCGAAGCAGATCTCTTGTTGGGTCCCGATAGCTCCTCAAAGATGGATTCAGAGACAGATGACCAGTCCTATTCCCCCACTGAGGTGTATGCTCTAACTTGGCACGGCTATACTGCTCATATCATGCATACGGTGTCTTGCATTGCATAGTTTAGACATCATATACACAATATTCAACACCATGTTCTTAGTTCAGACATCATATCGAATGCCCTCTATTTAGCATATAAATCACATATGTGAATTAAATGATGCGATCCTGATTACTTAGATAACATGTAGGTGAATTATGTCATGCGATCCTGTTTAGTTATTCATCATATCTTTGAATTATGTTATGCTATGCTATCCAGTTTAGATAGACATCATATATGTGAAATTATGTCATGCTATCTGTTTTAGTTAAACAATATACATGTCAACTATTTCATGCCCTCTTTTTCCACACTATCTATTGCATCTGTCTCTCATACAATGTTTGTGAAGGAAATATGCCCTAGAGGCAATAATAAAGTTATTATTTATTTCCTTATATCATGATAAATGTTTATTATTCATGCTAGAATTGTATTAACCAGAAACATAATACATGTGTGAATACATAGACAAAAGGAGTGTCACTAGTATGCCTCTACTTGACTAGCTCGTTAATCAAAGATGGTTATGTTTCCTAACCATAAACAAGGAGTTGTTATTTGATTAACGGGATCACATGATTAAGTGAATGATCTGATTGACATGACCCATTCCATTAGCTTAGCACCCGATCGTTTAGTATGTTGCTATTGCTTTCTTCATGGCTTATACAAGTTCCTATAACTATGAGATTATGCAACTCCCGTTTACCGGAGGAACACTTTGGGTGCTACCAAACGTCACAACGTAACTGGGTGATTATAAAGGAGTACTACAGGTGTCTCCAAAGGTACATGTTGGGTTGGCGTATTTCGAGATTACGTTTGTCACTCCGATTGTCGGAGAGGTATCTCTGGGCCCTCTAGGTAATGCACATCACATAAGCCTTGCAAGCATTACAACTAATAAGTTAGTTGTGAGATGATGTATTACAGAACGAGTAAAGAGACTTGCCGGTAACGAGATTGAACTAGGTATTGAGATACCGACGATCGAATCTCGGGCAAATAACATACCGATGACAAAGGGAACAACGTATGTTGTTATGCGGTCTGACCGATAAAGATCTTCGTAGAATATGTAGGAGCCAATATGGGCATCCAGGCCCCGCTATTGGTTATTGACCGGAGACGTGTCTCGGTCATGTCTACATTGTTCTCGAACCCGTAGGGTCTACACGCTTAAGGTTTCGATGACAGTTATATTATGAGTTTATGAGTTTTGATGTACCGAAGGAGTTCGGAGTCCAGGATGAGATCGGGGACATGACGAGGAGTCTCGAAATTGTCGAGACGTAAAGATCGATATATTGGACGACTATATTCAGACATCGGAAAGGTTCCGAGTGATTCGGGTATTTTTTCGGAGTACCAGGTAGTTACGGGAGAAGCAATGGGCCTTGATGGGCTTTAGTGGGAAGAGGAGAAAGGGCCAAGGGGCTGCTGCGCCCCCCTCCCCTCTAGTCCGAATTGGACTAGGGAAAAGGGGGCCGGCCACCTCTCCTTCTCCTCCACTTCCTTCTCCCTTCCTCCCCTCTTGGTGGACTCCTACTAGGACTTGGAGTCCTAGTAGGACTCCACATCCTGGCCGCACCTAGCCTTGGCCGGCCTCCTCCTCCTCCATCCTTTATATACTGAGGCAAGGGGCACCCCATGAACACAAGTTGATCCACGTGATCTATTCCTTAGCCGTGTGCGGCGCCCCCAGCCACCATAGTCCTCGTTAATATTGCAGCGGTGCTTAGGCGAAGCCCTGCAGCACTAGTACGTCAAGATCGTCACCACGCCGTCGTGCTGACGGAACTCTTCCCCGACACTTTGCTGGATCGGAGTCCGGGGATCGTCATCGAGCTGAACGTATGCTAGAACTCGGAGGTGCCGTAGTTTCGGTGGTTGATCGGTCGGATCGTGGAGACGTACGACTACATCAACCAAACGCTTACGTTGTCGATCTACTAGGTATGTAGATCATACTCCCCCTCTCGTTGCTATGCATCACCATGATCTTGCGTGTGCGTAGGAAATTTTTGAAATTACTACGTTCCCCAACAGTGGCATCCGAGCCTAGGTTTTATATGTTGATGTTATATGCACGAGTAGAGCACAAGTGAGTTGTGGGCGATATAAGTCATACTGCTTACCAGCATGTCATACTTTGGTTTGGCGGTATTGTTGGATGAAGCGGCCCGGACCAACATTATGCGTACGCTTACGCGAGACCGGTTCTCCCGACGTGCTTTGCACAAAGGTGGCTAGCGGGTGACAGTTTCTCCAACTTTAGTTGAACCGAGTGTGGCGACGCCCGGTCCTTGCGAAGGTTAAAACAGCACCAACTTGACAAACTATCGTTGTGGTTTTAATGCGTAGGTAAGATTGGTTCTTGCTTAAGCCCGTAGCAGCCACGTAAAACTTGCAACAACAAAGTAGAGGACGTCTAACTTGTTTTTGCAGGGCATGTTGTGATGTGATATGGTCAAAACGTGATGAGATATAAGTTGTTGTATGAGATGATCATGTTTTGTTAAAGTTATCGGCAACTAGCAAAAGCCTTATGGTTGTCTCTTTATTGCATAAGATGCAAGCGCCAAATAATTGCTTTACTTTATCGCTATGCGATAGCAGTAGTTGCAAGAGCAATAGTTGGCGAGACGACCGTGTGATGACACATTGATATAGATCAAGATGATGAAGATCATGGTGTCATGCCGGTGACAATAGAGACCATGACAGTACTTTGGAGAAGGAGATCAAAGGCGCAAGATGATGATGGCCATATCATGTCACATATATTGATTGCATATGATGTTTATCTTTTATACATCTTATTTTGCTTAGTTTGACGGTAGCATTTTAAGATGATCTCTCACTAATTACCAAGAAGTGTTCTCCCTGAGTATGCACCGTTGCGAAAGTTCTTCGTGCTGAGACACCACGTGATGATCGGGTGTGATAGGCTCTACGTTCAAATACAACGGGTGCAAAATAGCTGCACACGCGGAATATTCAGGTTATACTTGACGAGCCAAGCATATACAGATATGGCCTCGGAACACGGAGACCGAAAGGTCGAGCGTGAATCATATCGTAGATATGATCAACATAGTGATGTTCACCAATGAAACTACTCCATCTCACGTGATGATCGGACATGGTTTAGTTGATTTGGATCACGTGATCACTTAGAGGATTAGAGGGATGTCTATCTAAGTGGGAGTTCTTAAGTAATATGATTAAATTGAAATTAAATTTATCATGAACTTAGTCCTGGTAGTATTTTGCAAATCATGTTGTAGATCACTAGCTCGCGTTGTTGCTTCCCTGTGTTTATTTTGATATGTTCCTAGAGAAAATTGTGTTGAAAGATGTTAGTAGCAAAGATGCGGATTGGATCCGTGATCTGAGGTTTATCCTCATTGCTGCACAGAAGAATTATGTCCTTGATGCACCGCTAGGTGACGGACCTATTGCAGGAGCAGATGCAGATGTTATGAACGTTTCACTAGCTCAATATGATGACTACTTGATAGTTTAGTGCACCATGCTTAATGGCTTAGAATTGGAACTTCAAAGACGTTTTGAACGTCATGGAGCATATGAGATGTTCCAGGAGTTGAAGTTAATATTTCAAGCAAATACCCGAGTTGAGAGATATGGAAGTCTCCAACAAGTTCTATAGCTAAAAGATGGAGGAGAATCGCTCAACTAGTGAGCATGTGCCCAGATTGTCTGAGTACAACAATCGCTTGAATCAAGTGGGAGTTAATCTTCCAGATAAGAAGTGATTGACAGAATTCTCTAGTCACTATCACCAAGTTAGTAGAACTTTGTGATGAACTATGATACGCAAGGGATAACGGAAATGATTCCCAAGCTCTTTGTAATGCGGAAATTGATGAAGGTAGAAATCGAGAAAAACATCAAGTGTTGATGGTAGACAAGACCACTAGTTTCAAGAAAAGGGCAGAGGGAAGAAAGGGGAACTTCAAGAAGAACAGCAAGCAAGTTGCTGCTCAAGTGAAGAAACCTAAGTCTGGTCCTAAGCCTGAGACTAAGTGTTTCTACTGCAAAGGGACTGGTCACTGGAAGCGGAACTACCCCAAGTGATTGGCAGATAAGAAGGATGGCAAAGTGAACATAAGTATATTTGATATACATGTTATTGATGTGTACTTTACTAGTGTTTATAGCAACCCCTCAGTATTTGATACTAGTTCAGTTGCTAAGATTAGTAACTCGAAACGGGAGTTGCAGAATAAACAGAGACTAGTTAAGGGTAAAGTGACGATGTGTGTTGGAAGTGGTTCCAAGATTGATATGATCATCATCGCACACTCCCTATACTTTCGGGATTAGTGTTGAACCTGAATAAGTGTTATTTGGTGTTTGCGTTAAGCATGAATATGATTTGATCATGTTTATTGTAATACGGTTATTCATTGAAGTAAGAGAATAAATTGTTGTTCTGTTTACATGAATAAAACCTTATATGGTTACACACCCAATGAAAATAGTTCGTTGGATCTCGATCGTAGTGATACACATAATCATAATATTGAAACCAAAAGATGCAAAGTTAATAATGATAGTGCAACTTATTTGTAGCACTGCCGTTTAGGTCATATTGGTGTAAAGCGCATGAAGAAACTCCATGCTGATGGGATTTTGGAGTCACTTGATTATGAATCACTTGATGCTTGCGAACCATGCCTCATGGGCAAGATGACTAAAACTCCGTTCTCCGGAGCGAGCAACTGACTTATTGGAAATAATACATACTGATGTATGCGGTCCGATGAGTGTTAAGGCTCACAGCAAGTATCGTTATTTTCTGAACTTCACAGATGATTTGAGAAGATATGTGTATATCTACTTGATGAAACATAAGTCTGAAACATTTGAAAAGTTCAAAGAATTTCAGAGTGAAGTGGAGAATCATCGTAACAAGAAAATAAAAGTTTCTACGATATGATCACAGAGGTAAAATATTTGAGTTACGAGTTTGGCCTTCAGTTAAAACAATGTGAAATAGTTTCACTACTCACGCCACCTGGAACACCACAGTATAATGGTGTGTCCGAACATCGTAACCGTACTTTATTAGATATGGTGCAATCTATGATGTCTCTTGCCAATTTACCACTATCGTTTTGGGGTTATGCATTAGAGACAACTGCATTCACGTTAAATAGGGCACCATCAAAATCCGTTGAGACGACGCCTTATGAACTGTGGTTTGGCAAGAAACCAAAGTTGTCGTTTCTGAAAGTTTGGGGCTGCGATGCTTAGGTGAAAAAGCTTCAACCTGATAAGCTCGAACCCAAATCGGAGAAATGTGTCTTCATAGGATATCCAAAAAGAAACTATTGGATACACCTTCTATCACAAGACCGAAGGCAAGACTTTTGTTGCTAAATTCGGAAACTTTCTAGAGAAGGAGTTTCTCTCAAAAGAAGTGAGTGGGAGGAAAGTAGAACTTGATGAGGTAACTGTACCTCCTCCCTTATTGGAAAGTAGTACATCATAGAAACCGGTTTCTGTGACACCTACACCAATTAGTGAGGAAGCTAATGATGATGATCATGAAACTTCAGATCAAGTTACTACCGAATCTCGTAGGTAAACCAGAGTGAGATTCGACCAGAGTGGTACGGTAATCCTGTTCTGGAAGTCATGTTACTAGACCATGACGAACTTGCGAACTATGAGGAAGCGATGATGAGCCCAGATTACGCGAAATGGTTTGAGGCCATGAAATCTGAGATATGATCCATATATGAGAACAAAGTTTGGACTTTGGTTGACTTGCCCGATGATCGACAAGCTATTGAGAATAAATGGATCTTCAAGAGGAAGACAGACACTGATAGTAGTGTTACTATCTACAAAGCTAGAATTGTCGCAAAAAGGTTTTCGACAAGTTCAAAGTGTTGTCTACGATGAGAGCTTCTCACTCGTATCTATGCTTGAGTTTGTCCGAATCATGTTAGTAATTGCCGCATTTTATGAAATCTGGCAAATGGATAAACAAAACTGCATTCCTTAATGGATTTATTAAAGAAGAGTTGTATATGATGCAACCAACCAAAAGGTTTTGTCAATCCGAAAGGTGCTAACAAAATATGCAAGCTCCAGCGATCCATCTGTGGACTGGTGCAAGCATCTCAGAGTTGGAATATACGCTTTGATGAGTTGATCAAAGCATATAGTTTTATACAGACTTACGGTGAAGCCTGTATTTGCAAGAAAGTGAGTGGGAGCACTACAGCATTTCTGATAAGTATATGTGAATGACATATTGTTGATCGGAAATAATGTAGAATTATTCTGTAAAGCATAAAGGAGTGTTTGAAAGGAGTTTTTCAAAGAAAGACTTCGGTGAAGCTGCTTACATATTGAGCTCCAAGATCTATAGAGATAGATCAAGACGCTTGATAAGTTTTTTCAATGAGTACATACCTTGACAAGATTTTGAAGTAGTTCAAAATGGAGTAGTCAAAGAAAGAGTTCTTGCCTGTATTACAAGGTGTAAAGTTGAGTAAGACTCAAAGCCCAACCACGGCAGAAGATAGAAAGAGAATGAAAGTCATTCCCTATGCCTTGGCCATAGGTTCTATAAAGTATGTCATGCTGTATACCAGATCTATTGTATACCCTGCACTGATTAAGCAAGGGAGTACGATAGTGATCTAGGAGTAGATCACTGGACAGCAGTCAGAATTATCCTTAGTGAAATAAGGATATGTTTCTTGATTATGGACATGACAAAAAGGTTCATCGTAAAAGGTTACGTCGATGCAAGTTTTGACATAGATCTGGATGATTCTAAGTCTCGATCTAGATATATATTGAAAGTGGGAGCAATTAGCTAGAGTAGCTCCATGCAGGGCATTGTAGACATAGAATTCACAAAATACTTACGGATGTGTATGTGACAGACCCATTGACTAATATTATCTCACAAGCAAAACATGATCACACCTTAGCACTCTTTGGGTGTTAATCACATAAACGATGTGAACTAGATTATTGACTCTAGTAAACCCTTTGGGTGTTGGTCACATATCGATGTGGACTATGGGTGCAAATCACATGGTGATGTGAACTATTGCTGTTAAATCACATGGCGATGTGAACTAGATTATTGACTCTAGTGCAAGTGGGAGACTGAAGGAAATATGCCCTACAGGCAATAATAAAGTTATTATTTATTTCCTTATATCATGATAAATGTTTATTATTCATGCTAGAATTGTATTAACCAGAAACATAATACATGTGTGAATACATAGACAAAAGGAGTGTCACTAGTATGCCTCTACTTGACTAGCTCGTTAATCAAAGATGATTATGTTTCCTAACCATAAACAAGGAGTTGTTATTTGATTAACGGGATCACATCATTAAGTGAATGATCTGATTGACATGACCCATTCCATTAGCTTAGCACCCGATCGTTTAGTATGTTGCTATTGCTTTCTTCATGACTTATACATGTTCCTATAACTATGAGATTATGCAACTCCCGTTTACCGGAGGAACACTTTGGGTGCTACCAAACGTCACAACGTAACTGGGTGATTATAAAGGAGTACTACAGGTGTCTCCAAAGGTACATGTTGGGTTGGCGTATTTCGAGATTAGGTTTTGTCACTCCGATTATCGGAGAGGTATCTCTGGGCCCTCTCAGTAATGCACATCACATAAGCCTTGCAAGCATTACAACTAATAAGTTAGTTGTGAGATGATGTATTACGGAACGAGTAAAGAGACTTGCCGGTAACGAGATTGAACTAGGTATTGAGATACCGACGATCGAATCTCGGGCAAGTAACATACCGATGACAAAGGGAACAACGTATGTTGTTATGCGGTCTGACCGATAAAGATCTTCGTAGAATATGTAGGAGCCAATATGGGCATCCAGGTCCCGCTATTGGTTATTGACCGGAGACGTGTCTCGGTCATGCCTACATTGTTCTCGAACCCGTAGGGTCCGCACGCTTAATGTTTCGATGACAGTTATATTATGAGTTTATGAGTTTTGATGTACCGAAGGAGTTCGGAGTCCCGGATGAGATCGGGGACATGACTAGGAGTCTCGAAATGGTCGAGACGTAAAGATCGATATATTGGACGACTATATTCATACATCGGAAAGGTTCCGAGTGATTCGGGTATTTTTCAGAGTACTGGGTAGTTACGGGAGAAGCAATGGGCCTTGATGGGCTTTAGTGGGAAGAGGAGAAAGGGCCAAGGGGCTGCTGCACCCCCCTCCCCTCTAGTCCGAATTGGACTAGGGAAAAGGAGGCCGGCCACCTCTCCTTCTCCTCCACTTCCTTCTCCCTTCCTCCCCTCTTGGTGGACTCCTACTAGGACTTGGAGTCCTAGTAGGACTCCACATCCTGGCCGCACCTAGCCTTGGCCGGCCTCCTCCTCCTCCATCCTTTATATACTAAGGCAAGGGGCACCCCATGAACACAAGTTGATCCACGTGATCTATTCCTTAGCCGTGTGGGCGCCCCCAGCCACCATAGTCCTCAATAATATTGCAGCGATGCTTAGGCGAAGCCCTGCAGCAGTAGTACGTCAAGATCGTCACCACGCCATCGTGCTGACGGAACTCTTCCCCGACACTTTGCAGGATCGGAGTCCGAGGATCGTCATCGAGCTGAACGTGTGCTAGAACTCGGAGATGCCGTAGTTTCAGTGCTTGATCGGTCGCATCGTGGAGACGTACGACTACATCAAGCAAACGCTTCCGTTGTCGATCTACTAGGTATGTAGATCATACTCCCCCTCTCGTTGCTATGTATCACCATGATCTTGCGTGTGCGTAGGAAATTTTTGAAATTACTACGTTCCCCAATAGTTTGTACATTCAACTATGTTTCCTGTTTATCAGCCATTTGAATTGGAGCGGGTGATGACAGTGTCTAGCGGACTAAAAACACGGTCTTCAAATAAAACAGTGCTACCTCTTGGTGGAGATAGCACCCTAGTTGTACATGCACAAGAACCAGCCCTACCACACATAACCCAAACTCTCGCAGATTGTACCCCTACCACAATGGACAGAGAACCAGCTTCACCCAATCTAACCCCAAACCCAGCCGATAGTAACCCAGTTCCTGTTGACACAACACCATCTCCACCACAGAGCTCCCAAACAAGAGCAGTTAGTAAGGCAGCTCCAGTGCCCATAGGGCCAGTACTATCACAGCGAATCCCAACTCCACCAGTTAGTAAGCCTATTCCTGTGGAGGAAGCACAACCAGCTAGTCGTTGTTTAGCATCTATCGCATTTGATGTTGTTAAATCATATGTGCGTATCTTCCCATCTTGGAAATATTATACTGAAGATGAAGGAAAATGCCAGTTGCAGGTGTTTGTCCAGGAGTTATGTGTAAGTAATGTTATTCATGGCAATTACTTTGCTTCGTCCCATACATCCTACCTCCATGATGGTTATAATACATCAAATTTTCCCATTTTTCTCTATAGAGAAGGACCTATTTGGAAACTCAGGATGAGGTAACTTGTGCTAATACCTCTGCTATCTTCAAGAATGCTTGGTGGCAGTATCGGAATTACCTGAAGAAAACATACTTCACCGACAAAGAAACCTATCAAATTCCCTTACGTTCTCCTGAGACACATTTACTGGACAATGACTAGGAACGCCTTGTTCTGTACTAGTCCCGAACCAAGAATGTGGTAAGGTCTATGAGCTCATTTTCTATTTTTAAGTTTTTATTCTTGCGTCTTGCTGTACTCTGTTCATGTAGAACAAGTGGCTAAACCTGAAGAACAAATGTTCTAATTTAATATTCCATTGCTACCATAGGACATAGATATATGTTTGTTTGATGCTTTTATTATGTACTAGTACTTGGCAATAGAAGACTTCGTAGTTTAATCCTATCCACCTTACTAATGAACTGGTTCACCGAAATGAGTTTCATATACTAGTACATGCTAAACTTGTTATGTGTCTGCTTGTTTCTTCTTTTAGAATGCTGACAGAATATTGGGGAAGAGTGCCTTATTAAGCAATGGTAAAGGAAGTAATGCAGATAAGGTTCAGGATAGTGACACATCCTGTCTTGGTTCAGTGTTGGAGTTACTGGCCACTACCGCTTGCACAAGCTATTCAAACTTACTGTCTGAATCAGTTCGATTTCTTGAGTCTCAACTACAAGCTGAAAGACATCGATCAGCTGTGCTGTGACAAGAAGCGGAAGGACTGCGGAAGACCCTGGAGCATTCAGATGCATACTTTCTGGTACAACAGCAAGCGTTGGAGGATTTTAGTGCCAAACAGGACAAAGCTAATCAGCTTGCTAAGCTTATTGCCAGCATGGTGGATACCCAGGATAACGTTTCTTAAGCTCTTCTGAAGTTGTTTCAGTTATGCTCTTGTTTTGCTGCCACGTTTATTTGCACTGGTGGCCAATTTTGACGGCAAGTGCATATGATTTGCTGCTTTGTTCCCTATATTTGCACTGGTGGCGAACTTTGATGCCCAGTGGATGTAATAGTGTAATAGCCGTGATAGCCTAGCATTAGTTGCTTGCTTATTTATTTCCTTGTTGTCTTGTTTATTTGTTTGCTTGTAGTCATTGCAGTTCTTTTTCCGCGGTTAACTAGTGGCTGTAATAACCTATTTTTTAAAACTAGGCCACAATAACCATGGGCTAATATTTACTGTAGTGACACTGGGCCTCCTACGGGCCGTAGAAACAGTGGGCCTTCTACGGGCCGTGGAAACAGTAGGCATTCTACGGGCCGTAGAAACAATGGGCCTTCTACGGTCTGTATCATCAATGGGCCTTATACGGGCCGTATGATCGATTGGCCAAACATGGGCCAATAACAGGCCGCATTATGGCCGTAAACGGGCTAGAGTTGGAATCGCCCGTTCATGGGCCAACCGTAACGGGCCATCGTTAATAGGCCGTATTTGATGACGCTATGAAAACGGCCCAACGTATTAACGGACCACAAACGGGCCGACTGTAACCACGGGCTGAATTTGGCCCACAAGCAGAAAATGACAGTAACGGGCCGTAAGTAAACGAATGCTAGAAATGAGCCCAAGAATAAATGGGCTCTGAGAAGGCCGAAAGATAACATGGGCTGGAAATGGCCCAACGGAATAACGGGCCGTTAATGGATATAAAGTGATACACTGTTCATTACGGGCCAGTTTCACCACGGGCCGTTAATGGGTGTAAAGTGATACACTATTCATTACGAGCTAGTTTCAGCACGGGCCGTTAATAAGCCAAGAGTTACATAGGGCCTCATATCGTCCGAAAGACATCATGGGCCATACATGGGCCAGAAGTGAAAACGGGCTGGAATCATATTGGATGGCCCAGATGACGCTACTGGGGCTAATTCGGATAGGGCGTAACGGGCCTTGGGTTAGCGGGCTGTAAATGGGCTATATGCGAACAGGTCGTTAACAGGCTTTCCATGGGCCGGCCCGCCACCTTTTGACCAAGTCAAACGGGCCGGTCTTTTCACAGGAATGGGCCTCTGTTGGGCCGTGCCACGTGTCGACGTATCATAGGTGCCTTCCATCTAATGAGTGGTTCACATCTGTCCCAATGACGAGCCGACATGTGTTTCCTCCAGCCAATGATGATTTTACACGTGGAAAATCCCCATTGGTCGGAGCTGTTAACGGGTTATTAGATCCAAAACCCGACCCGATAGCTTAACGGCGTTCCGTTATGGTGGATGCCACGTGTCGCTCACCCTTGACGAAAGCACTTCTGTGACGCGCGATTTATTGTCATGGAAGTGGACACTTCCGTGATGATAATTTTGGTAATGTCATGGAACACTTCTACGACAGCACAGGTATGACTATCCTGATTCTGTCATAAATTTGTCATGGATGTACATGCATGACAAAAAAGCGACCTACTGTGACAAACACGTATCATCACGGAAGTGTATTTTTTTTGTAGTCTCTCTCTCTCTCTCTCTTGGATCTTCAATACCATGTTCTCTTCCGAGATCAATCCAATATAATTCTTATGGTTTATTTGTTGGGATCCAATGAATTGTGGATTTATGACCAGATTGTTCATTGGATATATTTGAATCTTTCGAAGTTTCTTTGCTATATAATTTAGTAGATATGTATGATTTTGGAGTTATTTGTCTTCTCTGGCCAAGATAGATGGGTAATTCTTCAGAGGGAGTGGAGCATAGTAGTGGGTTAGATTTATGTGGTGCTCTAATCCAGTGACAACAAGGACAAATACACATATTGTATTGTTGCCACTAAGGATAAAAGGACGGGGTTTAATCTTATTGCTAGATTTCTTTCTATCTACATTATGCCAGCTTGCTTATTACGTTGCTTTGTTTTTATTCAACTTAATACCTTGAGATCCATCCTAGATAGTGGCTCCGAGGTGGATAGTAGTAGATGCAGTTGGATAACACTCTCTATCGCGAACGTAATGCCTATACAAGATTATTCTATGAAGTATCCTAGTTATAAATGCTGCTTTTTTGTCAATTGCCCAACAGTAATTTGTTTACCATGCCATTGTGTGCTTTCCAGAGAGATGCCACTAGTGAATCTGTGGCCCCAGGTCCATTCTCCATTAATACCCTCTTCTACAAAATTGCTTCTCTATTTGCCTTTATTATTTTGCTCTTTCAATATACTGTTATCTATCCATATATTTGCGTTTAGCCTTGTAACTAGCAAGACGAGGGCTTGACAACCCCCTTGCTAAGTTGGCTACAAGTATTTATTTTGTTTGTGTGTAGGTGATATTTATCTTGTTAACTTCTTGACTCCCATTGGTTTGATTAAACCTTGGTTCCTAACTGAGGGAAATACTTTTGCTTCTGTGTTACATCACATTTTCTCTTAGGGGAAATCCAACAACTCCTATGGGAGTAGCAGAAGAATATCTAGCGCCATTGCCAGGGATTCAACATCTACCAAATCAGGTGCCTTCACACAAACTTTTTTTATTTTCTTGTTTTATTTCTTGCCTAGTTACTTTTGCCTTTTTCATGCTTGCATATTTGTTTGCCAATTTTTTCTTTAGAAATACCAAAAATATTTCTTGTTTCTATTTCTACCTTTGTTGCCACCATGTCTACTCTTGATGAAGTTATTTTTGAAAGTGCTAGTGAGGACAATTATATGGAAAATAAAGTGGAAGCACCTACAACACCTACCCATGATAATGATACTCATGATATTGAAATTCCCTTGACTTGGAAAACAAAAAGATTTCACATAGGAAGTGGGAATGTTATTGGATTTTTTTATTCAAGATTTCTTTACTTCTGCGGGAGTCATACTGGCAATAGAGGGGGTCTATTCTTACAAAAACTAATAGTTATGTGGATGCTATAGTTATGCTTGTGGTTGAACTTGAAAGGAAATTTATGCGTATACATCTTGCTTTACAAATAATTTTTTGATCTTCCTAATATTCATGACCCTAGAGCAAAAAATTGGCCACTATTATCCTCATGAATGAATTTTATTTTATAACGAAATGAGCTACAAACATTGTTTTCTTTCTATAAAATTAATCTTGAATGTGCTCCTATAGAAGAAATTATCCATGATGAAGATGCAATGCATAGAATGAAATCTAATGATTATAATGCCTTTGGAGAAAATGCTAGAAAAAGAGTCCCACCTTCAACTTCAGTTCAGAATTTATTTGAGCACACTAATGATAAATTAGAATGGATTCTTAGAGGGATTGATGATGTATCATCTAGAAATTGGTTTAAGTATACCTCTAACAATATTATGTATGAGGGACTTTATGGAGATAATCCACCACCGCAAGAATTTGAGTCCTTGAATGTCAAAATTACTAAATATATTCCTTTTAATTATTATTTACCTGTGACAAAGCTTGCTACAAAAAAGGACTTCTTAAGAGAAGTTTATCATGATCTATATTTAAAAGAATTAGAAGATGATAGATTGCATTATGCCTAGGTAAAGGACATTAAATAATATCGCTTGTTGCGAGGCATCCCTATATTTATTTTTGCTTTTGTTTTGTTGAGTCAACATGATTATTGCTATTGCAGTAATTTTGTTTGTATATTTCATTTTATTTTTGTGCCAAGTTACTATTGGGAAACATAGTAGAAAACAAAAAAAATCGTACCTACGATCACCCAAGACCAATATGAAGATGCATAATGGGCTGGGATCAGCGAGTTGCAGCGAAAGAAGAACGTTTCGGTGTAGATCATACTTGGAGTCCCTATAACTATTGATGAGCAATCCTTCATATCGCCCATGATCAGTCCCTTGAACTGAAGACTGAAAGCATGACCTTCTCTACTTGGTTGCAAGCATGTAGCCTTCACGATCCGGCAGCGCTTCACCGTCTAGAGCTAATCGCCACCGAAGAATTAGAGGGGGGATATTATAACCACACAAGGCTTCTAATTATGAGGACAAGAGGATTAATCTAGCTCTAATTAGTCAACTAGGACCAAATAGCACTAGAACTAGAAGAACCAGAGGAGGCTCCAAAACTTGTGTATACAATAGAGCAAAAAAACCTAGTATATATAAGTTGGAGGAGGAGCAGGGGACAGCCACCAAGGAGGGAAAGATTATTCTTGGGGCACCGGCCATGGGGGAGGAGAAGGACTCCTCCCCAAGTCCAATTCGGCCACCTATAAGGAAAGGGGGCGCCACTTCCTTATGGGGCCTTGTGGCCCATAATCCCCTCCACCTCTCGGCCTTTTAAGGCCCATTGATATTTAAATTAAATATAAAATGTTCTAAATAATTCTAGACCATTATATATTTTAATGTATCGCTAACACCCAATATTCATCGAAACCCTTCTGGTGATCCCGAAACACTTCTGGATCCTCTTAGAACTATTCTGAATATTCTTGAAACAATTCCACAAATATATTCTCATGACTCCCGTCCTACTAACACTTAGCAGATCATGATTTCCTTAAGCTTGTGACCCTGTAGGTTCGGTAACTCATCGACATGAACGAAACCATTCGTTCAATGACCGACAACGAAACCGTGGACGTACATATCGACCCCTATGAGCACACGAATGATATTCGAGTGAACCTTTGGTTACCATGTGATGTTCCCTTTGCTTCGCGATACTTCACAAAACTTGGGATACATTGGTATCGTCTCGAGTCATCACCATGCTCACTATACCAAAATCCTCGTTACTGGTTTTGTTCTTCTTTCTCGTTATTCTGTTCCCGCATCCCCGTGACAAAGTCACCAGTGTCTGGACATACAATGATGGATGCCACCATACCGAGAGGGCCCTAAGAATATATCTCAATCGTTGGAGGAGCAAATCCCACTCTCGAGCTATTTAGTCCCTTGTCAAACTTTTCGATGAACCTATAAGTTTTCGTTATGATCACCGTGTTATAGGTGATGTTTGAGCAACCCCAAAGTCCACCATATGGTGAGAAGTGACTATGATACTCTCATGGTCTAAGGAGACAAATCTCATGTTCATACTCCGTGTTATTACAATTGATTACATACGATATTATCTCAATTCATAACAAACAAGTTTGGGTCGATTCAATATGATCGTTCTTCCAACGTCATAATCTCAATGTTGTTTTAGGACTATATTTACACTTAATGATATCCTAAGATCCGGGAAATGTGATCACCAACAACAGTTGAGCTAGTCGTAGAGGCGAGACTAGGAACCTTTAATTTATCTTATCCATTTATCATTTCACACGTGCATATGAGTTTTCCACTGAATCACATATTCCAGGATCATAGCAGTTATAGGAGGAAATATGGACACTTAAGTATGAATATGGAAATATAATAATACAATATTATTGCCCCTAGGGCATATTTCCAATAGTCTCCCACTTGCACTAGAGTTGGTAATCTAGTCAGCACTTACACCAATGGCAATCCAGTGTAAGTCCAAGCTTTGCTTGTGGTGTAGACTTCGTCCTATCAAATCTGACAACTTCAGATCTATGTGTATCTTTTGCATGTCTATGCATCTATCATGTTTTCACACGAATTCATAATTTATGTGAAGCAAGCTTAGTATATATTGAATCACTTGCAATACCTTTTGATTCCTTAGTTTGAGCTATAGAACCACTATTTGGGAACAATGTTCTATTTGCACAAACATATAGAAACCATACCAAGTTCATAAATGAACCTTTGATTCATCACCCTCTATTGTTGCTTCTATAGAGATATTATCACTAGTAGAAAAGGGGGCAAAGGTCCAGGACGGGTCAGCCCATTACTCCCGGTTCAGTCCAGAACCGAGACCAATGGGGGCAATGGACCCGGTTCGTGAGCCCAGGGGGGCGGCCGGGCCACGTGGGCCATTGGTCCCGGTTCGTCTGGACCTTTTGGTCCTGGTTGGTGGGACGAACCGGGACCAATGGGCCTCACTCCTGGCCCACCACCATTGGTCCCGGTTGGTGGCTTGACTCGGGACCAAAGGCTCCCCTTTAGTCCCGGTTCATGCCACCAACCGGGACCAATGAGGTGCCTATATATACCCCCTCGCGTAAGAGCAGAGCACACTGCTCTGTTTTTTTCTGGCCAAGGGGGAGAGGGCTTAGTGGTGCTCTAGTCCACCTCCTATGCACACAAGGTGTTTGATGTAATGCCCGAGCCACACTACTTAAGCCTTCTCCTCTCCAAGCTCGACCTCCAAGCTCCATTTTCCTCAATATTTGTCTAGGTTTAGCGGTCCGTCATGCCCCGTCCCCGTCTTCACCACCGTCGATCACCCGCGCCGAGCTCATCGCCGGCACCACCGTGGTGAGCCACTTGTTCTTATCTTCTTTCTGATAGGAAAAAATATTCGTACTTGTATGTTTACATAGATAGTTGTATTATTTTCTTACTTTTATTATTGCATCTTATATAGTGCGATGGTTTTGGTATCCGCCCCCGTCGGCCCTCGTCCTGTCTATGATTCAGATGTGGTATATATATTATCTTTATAACTATTGGTTCATTTATTATTTATGAAAATTATGCCGACCAACGTGACATAGATTTTATTTATGTAGGATGTATGTGAATCGGAAATTCCAACCGACCCTATTGTCGAGAGGTTAAATTTAGTTGAAGAAGAAAACAATTTGTTGAAGGAAAAAATAAAAAAAAATTGAGGATGAGAAGATGATATTGGAGTTGCATGTTGCGGATGTCGTCGATGATCACAAGATCAAGATGGATGCAATGCGCTTGAAGATTAGAAAGAATAGAAAATATGCCATTCATACCGAGGCTTGGTATCATTATGCTGTTGGATCAATTGTTACCTTGGTTGCGATTATGATCACATTTGTTTTTGCATTGAAATGTTTTACATGTTTCAATGTATGGTTTAATTAATTAGATGCTCCGGAGAGCTATATGTTGTTAGATGAGAACTATGTATGTACTTTGGTTTTAATGTGATGATGAAGTTCTATTAATTTGGACACTTAATTATATATAATGCACGCAGATGAACCGACAATGGATGTACGGTGACAGACACACCTCGAAGTACATTAAGGGCGTGCATGTGTTTCTCGATGCGGCTGAGGCAAACAAGAAGAATGGTTTTATGTATTGTCCATGCACTGAATGTGGGAATACGAGGTCTTGCTCTAACCGGAAAATCCTTCACTCCCACCTGCTCTACAAGGGTTTCATGCCACACTATAATGTTTGGACGAGGCACGGAGAAATAGGGGTTATGATGGAAGATGGCGAAGAAGAAGAGTACAATGACAACTATGTGCCCCCTGAATATGGTGATGCTGCAACGGGGGGAGCTGGTGAAATCAAGAGGAACCAGACGATGTGCCCAATGATGCTACAACGGGTGAAGCTGCTAAAGATTAAGAGGAACCAGACGATGTGCCCGATGATGATGATCTCCGCCGGGTCATTGTCGATGCAAGGACGCAATGCGAAAGTCAAAAGGAGAAGCTGAAGTTCGATCGCATGTTAGAGGATCACAAAAAAGGGTTGTACCCCAATTGCGAAGATGGCAACACAAAGCTCGGTACCGTACTGGAATTGCTGCAGTGGAAGGCAGAGAATGCTGTGGCTAACAAAGGATTTGAGAAGCTACTGAAAATATTAAAGAAGAAGCTTCCAAAGGATAATGAATTGCCCGACAGTACATACGGAGCAAAGAAGGTCGTATGCCCTCTAGGATTGGAGGTGGAGAACATACATGCATGCCCTAATGACTGCATACTCTACCGCGGTGCATACAAGGATCTGAACGCATGCCCGATATGCCCTGCATTGCGGTATAAGATCAGACGAGATGACCCGGGTGATGTTGACGGCGAGCCCCCCAGGAAGAGGGTTCCTGCGAAGGTGATGTGGTATGCTCCTATAATACCACGGTTGAAACGTCTGTTCAAAAATGAAGAGCATGCCAAGTTGATGTGATGGTACAGTGAGGACCGTAAGAAAGACGGGAAGCTGAGAGCACCCGCTGACGGGTCGCAGTTGAGAAAAATCGAGAGAAAGTACTGGGATGAGTTTGCGAAGGACCCAAGGAACGTATGGTTTGCTTTAAGAGCGGATGACATTAATCCTTTTGGGGAGCAGAGCAGCAATCACAGCACCTGGCCTGTGACTCTATGTATGTATAACCTTCCTCCTTGGATGTGCATGAAGCGGAAGTTCATTATGATGCCAGTTCTCATCCAAGGCCCTAAGCAACCCGGCAACGACATTGATGTGTACCTAAGGCCATTAGTTGAAGAACTTTTACAGCTGTGGAATGGAAACGGTGTACGTACGTGGGATGAGCATAGACATGAGGAATTTAACCTAAAGGCGTTGCTGTTCGTTACCATCAACGATTGGCCCGCTCTCAGTAACCTTTCAGGACAGACAAACAAAGGATACCATGCATGCACGCACTGTTCAGATGACACTAAAAGTGTATACCTGGACAAATGCATGAAGAATGTGTACCTGGGCCATCGTCGATTTCTTCCGACCAACCATCAATATTGAAAGAAAGGCAAGCATTCCAAAGGCGAGGCAGATCACCGAAAGAAGCCCGCCATGCGTACCGGTGATCACGTACTTTCTATGGTCAATGATTTACACGTAATCTTCGGAAAGGGTCCCGGCGGACTAGCTATTCCAAATGACGCTGAGGGACACGCACCCATGTGGAAGAAGAAATCTATATTTTGGGACCTACCCTACTGGAAGGACCTAGAGGTCCGCTCTTCAATCGACGTGATGCACGTGACGAAGAACCTTTGCGTGAACCTGCTAGGCTTCTTGGGCGTGTATGGGAAGACAAAAGATACACCTGAGGCATGGGAGGACCTGCAACATTTGCACGAAAAAGACGGCATGCCTCTAAAGCAGTATAAAGTCCTGCCAGCTACGCTCTTAGGGAAGAAGAGAAAGAAATCTTCTTTGAATGCCTGCTCAATATGAAGGTCACGACTGGCTTCTCATCGAATATAAAGAGAATATTAAATATGCCAGAGAAAATTTTTTAGAACCTAAAGTCTCATGACTGCCACGTGATTATGACGCAACTGCTTCCGGTTGAATTGAGGGGGCTTGTACCGAAAAACGTCCGATTAGCCATTGTGAAGCTATGTGCATTCCTCAATGCAATCTCTCAGAAGGTGATCGATCCAGAAATCGTACCAAGGCTAAGGAGTGATGTGGCGCAATGTCTTGTCAGTTTCGAGCTGGTGCTCCCACCATCCTTCTTCAATATCATGACGCACGTCCTAGTTCATCTACTCGACAAGATTGTCATCCTGGGGCCCGAATTTCTACACAATATGTTCCCCTTTGAGAAGTTCATGGGAGTCCTAAAGAAATATGTCTGTAACCGTGCTAGGCCAGAAGGAAGCATTTCCATGGGCCATAAAACAGAGGATGCTATCGGGTTTTGTGTTGACTTCATTCCTGGCCTTAAGAAGATAGGTCTCCCTAAATCGCGGTATGAGGGGAGACTGACTGGAAAAGGCACTCTTGGAAGTGACTCAATAATATGCAGGGACGGATATTCTTGGTCTCAAGCACACTACACAGTTCTAGAGAACTCTACCTTGGTGAGCCCGTATGTCGATGAACACAAGAACAGTCTGCGCTCCAAACACCTGGAGTAGTGCAACGACTAGATTACATGTGAACACATCAGGACTTTCAGCAGTTGGTTGAAAACACGTCTCAGAGGTGACAACACTGTTTGTGATGAGCTGTACTTGTTGTCCAGGGGACCATCTTTGACTGTATTCAAATTTTAGCTACTCAAATTTGAAAACTAATGGCACTAACAGAAAGTTAATAATTTTTCTAAAACTAAAAGCAAAAAAGAATAAAAAATAAAGCAAGAATTGAAAGAAAATAAATAATTCAAAAAACAAAACAAATACTGGTAAAAAATAAAAATGCCACGTATTGGGCCACACGGCCTGCATACGACTAGAAGCCCATCTGTACATGGGCCAGGGTGCAGGCCCATATGCCCAATAGGCCCAACAAGGCAGTGACAAGGGTAGGCAAGTACTGCCTGCATATTAGAGAGGAGCTCAGCACCTGAGCCGCAATGCAGCTTATAAACAGGTGCTGAGCTCTCTCAGCTAGCGAGGTGGGACTAAACTTCTCACCGCACCGCGCCAGGCCTTTGGTCCTGGTTGGTGGCTCCAACCGGGACTAAAGGGGGCCATTGGTCCCCGTTCGTGGCTCCAACCGAGACCAATGCCTCCCTTTAG
>NC_041382.1:633463145-633490630 GCF_002162155.2 Triticum dicoccoides | reverse complement strand
CCATCGCCGTCGCCCCGGCCCGCCCGTCGCCGTCGCCCCGGCCCGCCCGTCGCCGTCGCCCTGCCCCTCTGTTGGTCCGGCCGGCGCCCCTCCCCTATTTTTTCATGTATTATATGCTTGTGTATATTGTGTATATTGCTTCTTTGTGTATATTATGTAAATATGTCAGTATATATATTGTGTATATTGCTTCTTTTCAGATTTTTTTTTCATATATATGTTTGTATTTTGTATTTTGCTTTTTTATAAAAATGTGTATATGTTTGTATGTTCTCTGTGTATATATGTTCATATATGCAAAAGTTAGATTTAAATATTTAGAAAAGGATTATGTATATATGTTCTCTGATTTAGTACATTTTAGGTTAGTTTCATTTCTAGAAAAGTTTTATATATTTAGGAGAGGAAAAGGAAAATAAGAAGAGGAAAAAGGAGAAGAAGAGGAGAGGAATAAAAGGAAGAGGAGAAGAAGAGGAGAGGAAGAAAAGGAAGAGGAGAAGAAGAAAGGAATAGAGGAGAAGAAGAAAAAATAGAAAATATTTCTATCTTTTCTTCTCCTCCTCTATTCCTTTCTTCTTCTCCTCTTTTTATTTCTTCTTCGTATTCTTATGTTTTATCGGGTCTATCGTCGTCGATATGCCCCTCCCGATAACTTCAACACAAGTGGGGATGATATACCCCCTCCCGATAACTTCAACACAAGGGGGGGGGTCGATATACCCTAAATAGCAAGTATCGTTGGTGTGAGATACATGTGGCCGTCGGTGTCGGACACTACATCCACGTCCCACAAGTGACTCGGGATTCGACGCCCACGTCACTTGTGGGACGTGGATGTAGTGTCCGACACCGCGTCACTTGTGGAACGTGGATGTAGTGTCCGACACCGATGGCCACATGTATCTCACACCCACGATACTTGCTATTTAGGGTTTCCTCTACCGCTCGGCGACCCTCGATGACCCTCGTTCCCGATAAAAAAAGAGGAATAAGAAGAAAAAAAAGGGAGAAGAAAGATTAGAGGAGTAAGACTCCTCTATTCTCTATTCTTTCTTCTCCTCTTTTTTCTTCTTCCTCTTCTTTTTTATCATTGAAGCGTTTTCGAGGCCACCCCAAACCCTAGAGAAGCAGCGTCGAGGCCACCCCAAACCCTAGAGAAGCAGCATCGAGGCCACTAATTAATATTAGTTCTACGTTTGCCACTAATATATGCATCTGTCATGTTTGAATAATAATTGCCATGTTGTAAATATTTGTAGAAACTATGGACACCGCCCGAGACGAAGTACAAGAAGAGTTGTTGGGGGACATAATCGCACGAGGAAGTGATGCCGTCTGCTCGTTGTTTCTCAACGACACCGATGGTCTGGAAGCAGCTGGCTATGATTATGATGGCTCCGGTGACCTAATGCCGGTGCAAGAAGGAGACCGTGAGGACGGCTCCAGTGACCCAATGCCGGTGCAAGAAGGAGACCATGATGACGTCTCCGGTGACCGAACCGAGTCCGGCCAGGTATATATATTAGTTAAGCTTGTGCTGACTAGCTAATTGATGCATTCATTGTTTTGGTATGTACATATATTAATTAAGTCTTTGTTCTTTTTTCTAGTCCTCCGGATCAAGCACAACTTCGGTAAAGAGACGAGGTCCGAAGAGAAAGTTGAGCTCGGATGAAAGGTTTGAGATCATAGCAATCGCGCCCGACGGCCAACCGATTGAACCCATCCGGACAAAGAATGCATTTGTTGCTCAGTGCGGGGTTCTAGTTAGGGACAAGATCCCGATTAGCATCCAGCAATGGTTAAAGCCGGCTACAGAAGACCCTGAGGTGTCTTATGTCAATGATATGCAGAAAAATGATCTTTGGACTGAGCTGAAGTCAAATTTCACCCTACCGCCAGAGGATGATCCGGAGAAGCCAGTTAAAGAGAAATTAATCAAGTCTTTTGCTCTTAAGAGGATGGCAGAACTATTCAGGAGGTGGAAGAAAGAGCTGAATAAGTTTGTCGAAAATAAAGAGACACCAGAATTCAAGGGCAGATATGAGAAGATCAGAGA
Source organism: Triticum dicoccoides (assembly GCF_002162155.2). Taxonomy (NCBI): domain Eukaryota; kingdom Viridiplantae; phylum Streptophyta; class Magnoliopsida; order Poales; family Poaceae; genus Triticum; species Triticum dicoccoides. The sequence goes on along the minus strand of NC_041382.1, from coordinate 633,488,571 downwards.
TCACTGGCCCGCATTTGTGGCCCACAAGACATCGGAAAATAGTAAGAAGATGTCGGTGACAAACAAGCAAAATGCTGCGAAGAAGAAGCATCACCATCGCATGGGGTCAGATGGCTACCTTGCAGCCTAGCCTATGTGGGCCAAGACTGAGAATGATCTGGTTGATAAAGGGATCGAACCAGAGACAATTAACTGGCCAGACCATTGCCGGACTTGGTTCTTCGGGGTTGGCGGAACCATGGACCCTGTATCAGGGAAGTGCATTTGGACGGACGAGCAAATGGAAATACCAGTCAAGAGGCTTAAGCACTATATCGAAGCAGCGCAGCAAGGGACGTTCGTTCCAGACAGAGAGAACGACGAGCTCACAATGGCCCTCGGGAATCCTGAGCATCTTGGACGGACACGAGGCACGCCAGGCTCCATTCCGTGGAAGGCTGGGTTTCCGGATGCAGGCGGTTACAAATGCCATGAGAGGAGGAAGTAAGTGGAGCAGACCCAACTGCAGGCGCTGCACGCTAGGGTACAAGCGATAGAGGAATGAGAAGCAAATCGCAGCAAACGAACCGCCGAAGCTTCCCCCGAAGCTACCCCGCCATCTCAGCGGAGAAGCAGCGTGGCTTCCACCGAGCTGCTTCAGCCGGAGCATGTCTTGACGGCTCCTGTCAGCTATCCTGTGGATGCTATCAAGGAGTCTCGAAATTGCCATCTTATGATGCAATGGATTAATATGAAGGTCAAGGCGGCTGTTGGCTCTGTTTTTCCTACTGAACCCGGCGCAACTTTTCACTGCCGGCCGATTCCAAAAGGATATGCTAGGGTGATGGTCGATGAAATAATGGAGGGATTTGAGGACCTCCAGCTTGACCACCCTACCGGTGAAGGGGAGACTCAGCTGGGTTCTGCTCTGAAGACTCCATGCCTATGGCGGAAGGAGCTCATCAACCTTTCAAACTGTACGCCTCCGCCTCCTCCTCCTCCTCTGATGAGTCAGGGCACTCCGCCTCCTCCACTGCCTCCTCCTCCGGCGAGTGACGATTAGGGCACTCGGCCGGCTCCTTCTCTGTCGCGTGGCGGCACTCCGCCTCCTTCTCCGCATGCGCCGGCGTGCCCGAGCAGCCAGCCTCCTCCTTCTCTGCCTCGTCAGCAAGGGCGAAAGAGACCCATTGCCGCTCCGGCTGCTCCGGCGCGTCGTAGTCCTTGTCCTCCGCCTCGTAAGCAAGTAAAGAAGACAACCACTCCGTCTGCTCTACCGGCGTCTAGCAGTATAGCCAAAGGCGGGAGGACATATAGATTCGGTCCTTCTCTGAAGACTCCAGAGAAGTTACCATACGAGAGGACCCCGGAGGAGAACACCGAGATCGCGTGAGAAGAAGTGAGGAACTTCTTTGAAGGGGTGAAAGCAAAGAAACATCCACCTCCGGAGGAGAAGGTAGATCCGGTGAAAGCGAAGCGCACTCTGGCTGCCCTGACAAAACCACCCAAGTCTCCGACGAAAGGCAACTATGAGCGCATCATTGGAAAGGCATTTGCCGAAGCAGAGCGGTCGGGAAGTACTGTCAGTGATCAAAGGCTGAAAGAACGATGAGCTGGGAAACAAATTGCCCAGCTCGGCAAACAAGCGAAGCAATCATGCCCCCCCCCCCCGCTCAAGGTGCCTAGCAACATCGTCACTAATGATATGAGGATGGTGCCTAGTTATAGCAATCTTGGAGATTACCTGCCCGACGATGTACAGTATGATTTCATGGAGGTGCAGATACAAAGATACGAGTACGGGAAGCCTCTCATCAAAGATGAAAGATCTCTATCAACAATGATGTGAAGATTGCATGATTGGTACTTGAAAATCTACAGAGAGTCTGGGGGGAGGAGTACTTTGTATGTGAGAGTTAAAAAGGAGCATGACCTCGCTGGAATTGAACTGTTGCCTGTTCTACTTGAGGAGTTCTTTCAGTTTTTCAATCAAGTGGCCCTCGATAAAGCAACGGTCACCTGCTACTGTCTGTAAGTAGTATTACTTCTGTCATTAAGTATCTCTATATAGCTCAGCTCTTTCATTGCATGTATTTATAATTATCCTCACTATATTATGCAGATTGAAGATCGTCGAAATGAAGAAAAGACAAATCGGTGATATTGGGTTCATTAACACAAATCTCATAGATGCAACTCAGGTTAAATTTCATGCCGCAGATACCGAGGCCAACTTGCTACTATCGTTGGTAATAAATGAAAACAAAGATATAATACTCTTTCCTTACAACTTCAAGTGAGTGTTACTGTCTTGTGCATATTCGGTTTCCTTATATATTAGTCAAGGTTATAGTAATGTAATTGATGAGTTATGCATGCGTGTGCAGTTTCCACTATATTCTCCTAGAGATTAAGCTTGAGCAGGGACTAGTAACCGTCTTAGACTCGAGACAAAAAGATCCCCAGGACTATGCGGACAGGACTCAAATGCTCTAGAAGTAAGTTAAATCGATCATTATCCACCATATCAGCAACTTTGTTCATTTCCTGATATATCAATTAATTGTTTTCTTTGTCTGGCAGGGTTTGGAGAAAATTCACCAAAAAAGCTCCGGGACTGCCGAAGAAGCTGCAATTTAGACACCCGAAAGTAAGTACTATAGTAGCATGTTCCGCGCATCTCCTAGTGATTCAAGCGCTAGTTTCATCAATACCATTTGGCATTCTTGCTTATCAATTTGATTGACCTCTATTTCTTGTAAAGTGGTTGTGGCAGGAAGACGGGAATGATTTCTGTGGATACTACGTTTGCGAGTCCATCCGCCACACAACCTGTGAGCGGGGCTACTCTGACGAACAATATGAAGCGCGTAAATAACAACATTCACAATTTTATTTTATTACCATCATTTGTGTTGAGTTTCATTCATTCATATATATATGTATTGACCCCCTTCTTCAAATTAGATGTTTCGGAAGCGGGATGAACTCCTAGCACCAGCTCACATGCGAGCAATTCAAGAGGAATTGGCGGCATTCTTTCTTGACCACGTGATCGCTGAAGACGGAGAATACTATGTGGACCATGCATCTGTATGATTATATTTGTAAGAGATAATTATTGTATATATGTAGCCGGTAGTGTCGGATAGATATACGAGAACTTTTTGTTCGACCAATCTCTCGGAGAAGGAGAGGTGGTCGATATCGCTTCTCTCTGTATGCATATATGTTCATGACGATCTTCTGTTTCCTTCGTTTGCTTACTAGCTAGCTAGCGTGTCTAGTCCTCTCTATACGTATGTATAGTACGTAGCGTCGACCAAGCACGGACATAAGAGAGGACACTTCTCTCTATTAATTATAGCTAGCTAACACAATATATGAAACACCTAAATTAACCCCCCAAAACCCCCAAGCCCCCCCTTTCAAAAAAACAAAAACCCCAGTCACAGAAATGCTGGCACGTGGATGCCTATTGGTCCCGGTTGGTGCCACCAACCGGGACCAAAGGACCTCCTGCCTGGGCTCCGCGCACAGGCCACGTGGAGGCCCATCTGTCCCGGTTCTGGATTGAACTGGGACTAAAGGGATAGGGCATTAGTACCGACCCTTTAGTCCCAGTTCAGGAATCGGGACAAAAGCCCTTACGAACTGGGACAATAGGCCCGTTTTCTACTAGTGTATACTCAGCCTTCTGTTATAGAATTCACCACAGTAACTTTATTGGACCAAATCCAACTTACCGTGCCACCATAAATCATTTAACTAAAATCGAAATTTGCTTGGAGCACCGATTGAAGATTATTATCGATGTACTACTTACATCAAGCATGTATTGATGTAACTCCTTACAGCAATCTTTTCATTTTCTTCGTCTGTGAGAAACATGTCGTTGGTACTCAAAGACATTTTCATTGTTGCCATATGATCAACAATTTGACAATTCCGGTAACTTTACTCACAACTTACTTGGAGTACTAGACATATCTGGTTATTTACATACCATGGAATTAACGCAAGTTTGATTGAAATAATGTATTTCACTCATTAGTATTCCAAGATATCGATTCTTGCTAAGAACTCCTTCCATGTGACTTTGTCAAGAAACTCTTCTTGGCGTTTTCATACTAAACTTCTTTAGTATTTTGTCAATATGTATTTTTTCTAAGCCTGATTAGACACTAATATCTCCATAAATTATTATGTCTAATACAAGGTCTACATTACCTAAGTACTTTACTGAAAAACTATTTTCAATAAAATCTTAACTTGTGTCAAGAAGTTTATATAATTCCAATCAACATTGTGTCACGCACACATATAGTGTTTAGAAATACGATCATGCTCCCACTTAATTTCTTGTAAATACAACCATCTTTTTTTATTGATGAAATCATATTATGTGATCAATTCATCAAAACAAAGATTCCAACTCAACTATGCTTGCTTCAGATCATTACTGGATCTCTTGAAGTTTGCACACTTATTAGCATCCTCTGGACCGAGAAAATTACCTTGGATCGTATCAAATATACAACTTTGGTTCTATTTCCATCTCATGGAAATCATTTTAATATCCATCTGTTATATCTCATAACTAAAATATTTAGTAATTGCTAGTTTAATCCAAACTAACTTTAAGTATTATTATGATGAGACAATCTCGTCATAATTAATTCCTTGATCTTTTCATAAACTATCTGCAACAAGTCAAACGTTATAAAAATATATTTGTCAATTTATAGATCCATCACTACACTTTAGACTTCAAGTCTTTCAGAGCGTCAATTTAGTACTAAACTTGATATGTGTATGGATGTTATCACAGATTATTTTGGCGTACATCCAATTTCGAAATTAGGGCCCATCAATGCTTCTTTGTGTATTATAGGTTCATTGTTTGTTTCAACAATGTTTTTCCTGAAGGTCTGTACGAATTGTTCAACCAATATAGTTCAGTTGCATGTTCGACCGAAATCTCTAAATCCTATGTAGAGGCTTTTGTATTAGTCACGGTAAGAAATGTTAGAATCACTTCTAGCATTTCTTTTCTTTGACCCGATCACGAAGATTCTATAATCTCGTCGAATTGCACTGTCCTCCCACTTACTCTTTTGCAAAAAACATATTCTTCAAAATTTCCTCACTCTCTGACAAAACACTTTTCCTCAGTGTAGTGATAGAGGAATACTCAACCATTTGGGATAACCTACGAAGTAGCACTTATTTCAAGAAATTTGATCGTGCTTTTTTCAGTGTAAAAACCATAGTCTCTAAAGCATCACATTAAATGTATATTGGCGTAACAATCAATGTCATATCTGATCTCACCATGTCATACATAGCTTGATTACATCGACTCAAAACACTCTACTCTAAGGAGTGTTTCTAGGAGGTGCAAGCTATAAAATTCTTTTACAACTCATCATGCATTCACTAAATTTGTACTCAAATATTCTTTTACAATTGTAGAAACATAATTTTTCTTGTTACAATAATGTCTACTTCGTTCTGAAAATCTTCTGAAATATTTCAAAAGATCCAGATTTATGTCTCAATTAGTAAATATAAATATCTACTTGTGTCATCCTTGAAGATAGATAAATCCACTACTTGCAACAACACTTACTGGACTACACACATCAATATGCATATTTCCAATTTATTTTATTGCCCGTTCTTTATGGCCTATGAACAGTATTTTAGTTTACTTCACTATTTGGACAAAAATTTGGAAGTGTCAGATGATTCGTAATAATATGACTCCAAAATCCATCACTATGGAATTTCTTCATGCGGGTTTTTTCCAATGTGACTAAATGCAGTCCCACACATATGTGGTATTCTTTTAGTCTTGTGACATTTAGTGTCAGTGTTATGGATGTTCAATTTTATCATCAATATTCATAACTTAAATAGTATTCACAATAGGAGTATGGCCCTTTTGTTCATTGCATCAGACAACTATTGTTCTCTTATGAACAACCTCCTTGCAACTTCTATGCAATGGGCTAGAGTGTACAAAACTCTAAAATGAACTATGATAAAAAATTCAGAGGTAATATGTTGATGAAAAACATCATAACTATTACAAATTTTTCAACACATATTTTAACCTCATTAATTTGTTTGGTCATTTGGTCATAGTAATTCTTACATTGATTCACAACAACATGCAATCGAGTCTGTATCCTTGTGATCAACTTTTAACCACAATTCCCGAAGAATATAATGTTTGACAATTTAATCACGATTCTCAAGAATCACACTTTACTTGATCGACTTTCTCTACATCTTACAACTTGTACGACATTAATACCTGAGTTGGACATTCTAGTCTTCTTTTCCTTCCACCTCTAAACTTCTTATAGTTTTACTTTCACTATTTATCCCACTCAACAGAAGAATCATCTAACTTTTAAGAGTGGCATGAGCCCCGAACTTCCCTAGGCATGTAAGTCTCATTATATCATTTGGTCATGTTCTTTCTCCTTAAGTTCTCACGATCAACTAGTGACTGGTTTTTCTTCCAGATCTTACACATTTTAGTCTTAAACGTACTTGAACGCTTCACTAGAAATTGCAAACAAAACACTTCTTTAGATATCACATATCTTTTAATCTTTGTTTGTTTCTGAAAAAAGTTTCAAGTTCTAAGAATATCATATAACTATCCCCAACATTTTGAAGTTCGGTTTTCTCGGAAGCAAGCAGACCGTAATGCAATTCTAACTTTTTGATTGAAGGACGTGAGTCTCATCATCCATAGTATTAGCAAGAGAGTATTGTAAGCATGCATCAGGACAAAAGAATTCTTGGCACTTTTAGAGGATGATCCTCTCAATCATAAAGATTCAACCAGATAAATAACAACTATGAAATTTCAACAACAAAGGTGGAACTATGAGCCATAATTCTACAACTATAATGCAAGGTACACATAGACATTGTTCATAATTAATTTTCACTAGTGATTAAACTAAATTAATACCTAATTGTGCTCCCACTCAAATCAATATCTCTCATAAATGATTTTAAGTAATTTAAGATCCAAATCTAGTTCTTAGTCATTGATGTGGACGGCGAGAATTTTGACCGGTGGGCAAATTACTGCTAATCATATCACCATATTGTTGGGGAACGTAGTAATTTCAAAAAAATTCCTACGCACACGCAAGATCATGGTGATGCATAGCAACGAGAGGGGAGAGTGTGATCTACGTAACCTTGTAGATCAACAATGGAAGCGTTAACTTGGTTGATGTAGTCGTACGTCTCCACGGCCCGACCGATCAAGCACCGAAACCACGGCACCTCCGAGTTCTAGCACACGTTCAGCTCGATGACGATCCCCGGACTCCGATCCAGCAAAGTGTCGGGGAAGAGTTCCGTCAGCACGATGGCGTGGTGACGATCTTGATGTACTACCGTCGCAGGGCTTCGCCTAAGCACCGCTACAATATTATCGAGGACTATGGTGGAAGGGGGCACCGCACACGGCTAAGAATATGATCACGTGGATCAACTTGTGTCTCTAGGGTGCCCCCTGCCCCCGTATATAAAGGAGCAAGGGGAGGAGGCCGGCCGGCCCTATAGGCGCGCCAAGGAGGAGTCCTCCTCCTAGTAGGAGTGGGACTCCTACTAGGAGGGGGAAGGAAGTGGGGATGGAGAGGGAAAGGGGGGCGCCGCCCCCCTCTCCTAGTCCAATTGGGACCAAGGGGGAGGAGGCGTGCGGCCCACCTTTGGCTGCCCCTCTCTCTCTCCACTAAGACCCATATGGCCCATCACTTCTCCCGGGGGGGTTCCGGTAACCCTCCGGCTCTCCGGTTTTCTCCAAAATCACCCGAAACACTTCCGGTGTCCGAATATAGCCGTCCAATATATCAATCTTTATGTCTCGACCATTTCGAGACTCCTCGTCATGTCCGTGATCACATCCGGGACTCCGAACTAACTTCGGTACATCAAAACTCATAAACTCATAATATAACTGTCATCGAAACCTTAAGCATGCGGACCCTACGGGTTCGAGAACAATGTAGATATGACCTAAATGGCAGTGCCACAAATAAGTTGCACTATCATTATCAACTCTGCATCTTTTGGCTTCAACATTATGAATATGTGTGTTACTACTATCGAGATTCAATAAGAATAGACCACTCTTCAATGGTGCATGACCATAAAAGATATTACTCATATAAATAGAACAACCATTATTCTCTGATTTAAATGAATAACCGTCTCGCATCAAACAAGATCCAGATATAATGTTCATGCTTAACGCTGGCACCAAATAACAATTATTTAGGTCTAATATTAATCCTGAAGGTAGATGTAGAGGTAGCATGCCGACCGCGATTACATCGACTTCGGAACCGTTTCCCACGCGCATCGTCACCTCGTCCTTAGCCAATCTTCACTTAATTCGTAGTCCCTATTTCGAGTTGCAAATATTAGCAACAGAACAAGCATCAAATACCCAGGTGCTAATGCGAGCATTAGTAAGGTACACATCAATAACATGTATATCACATATACCTTTGTTCACCTTGCCATCCTTCTTATCCGCCAAATACTTGGGGCAGTTCCGCTTCCAGTGACCAGTCTGCTTGCAGTAGAAGCACTCAGTTTCAGGCTTAGGTCCAGACTTGGGTTTCTTCTCTTGAGTAGCAACTTGCTTGCTGTTCTTCTTGAAGTTCCCCTTCTTCTTCCCTTTGCCTTTTTTCTTGAAACTAGTGGTCTTGTTGACCATCAACACGTGATGCTCCTTTTTGATTTCTACCTCTGCAGCTTTCAGCATTGCGAAGAGCTCGGGAATAGTCTTATTCATCCCTTGCATATTATAGTTCATCACAAAGCTCTTGTAGCTTGGTGGCAGTGATTGGAGAATTCTGTCAATGACGCAATCATCTGGAAGATTAACTCCCATTTGAATCAAGTGATTATTATACCCAGACATTTTTGAGTATATGCTCACTGACAGAACTATTCTCCTCCATCTTGCAGCTATAGAACTTATTGGAGACTTCATATCTCTCAATCCGGGCATTTGCTTGAAATATTAACTTCAACTCCTGGAACATCTCATATGCTCCATGACGTTCAAAACGTCGTTGAAGTCCCGGTTCTAAGCCGTAAAGCATGGCACACTGAACTATCGAGTAGTCATCAACTTTGCTCTGCCAGACGTTCACAACATCTGGTGTTGCTCCAGCAACAGGCCTGGCACCCAGCGGTGCTTCCAGGACGTAATTCTTCTGTGCAGCAATGAGGATAATCCTCAAGTTACGGACCCAGTCCGTGTAATTGCTACCATCATCTTTCAACTTTGCTTTCTCAAGGAACGCATTAAAATTCAACAGAACAATAGCACGGGCCATTTATCTACAATCATACATAAACAAGCAAGATACTATCAGGTACTAAGTTCATGATAAATTTAGGTTATATTAATCATATTACTGAAAGAACTCCCACTTAGATAGACATCCCTCTAATCCTCTAAGTGATTACGTGATCCAAATCAACTAAACCATGTCCGATCATCACGTGAGATGGAGTAGTTTCATTGGTGAACATCACTATGTTGATCATATCTACTATATGATTCACGCTCGACCTTTCGGTCTCCGTGTTCCGAGGCCATATCTGTATATGCTTGGCTCGTCAAGTATAACCTGAGTATTCCGCGTGTGCAACTGTTTTGCACCCGTTGTATTTGAACATAGAGCCTATCACACCCGATCATCACGTGGTGTCTCAGCACGAAGAACTTTCGCAACGGTGCATACTCAGGGAGAACACTTCTTGATAATTTAGTGAGAGATCATCTTATAATGCTACCGTCAATCAAAGCAAGATAAGATGCATAAAAAGATAAACATCACATGCAATCAATATAAGTGATATGATATGGCCATCATCATCTTGTGCTTGTGATCTCCATCTCCGAAGCACCGTCGTGATCACCATCGTCACCGGCGCGACACCTTGATCTCCATCGTAGCATCGTTGTCGTCTCGCCAATCTTATGCTTCCACGACTATCGCTACCGCTTAGTGACAAAGTAAAGCATTACAGCACGATTGCATTGCATACAATAAAGCGACAACCATATGGCTCCTGCCAGTTGCCGATAACTCGGTTACAAAACATGATCATCTCATACAATAAAATTTATCATCATGTCTTGACCATATCACATCACAACATGCCCTGCAAAAACAAGTTAGATGTCCTCTACTTTGTTGTTGCAAGTTTTACGTGGCTGCTACGGGCTTAAGCAAGAACCAATCTTACCTACGCATCAAAACCACAACGATAGTTTGTCAAGTTGGTGCTGTTTTAACCTTCGCAAGGACCGGGCGTAACCACACTCGGTTCAACTAAAGTTGGAGAAACTGTCACCTGCAAGCCACCTATGTGCAAAGCACGTCGGGAGAACCGGTCTTGCGTAAGCGTACGCATAATGTCGGTCCGGGCCGCTTCATCCAACAATACCGCCGAACCAAAGTATGACATGCTGGTAAGCAGTATGACTTATATCGCCCACAACTCACTTGTGTTCTACTCATGCATATAACATCAACATATAAAACCTAGGCTCGGATGCCACTGTTGGGGAACGTAGTAATTTCAAAAAATTTCCTACGCACACACAAGATCATGGTGATGCATAGCAACGAGAGGGGAGAGTGTGATCTACGTACCCTTGTAGATCAACAACGGAAGCGTTAACTTGTTTGATGTAGTCGTACGTCTCCACGGCCCGACCGATCAAGCAATGAAACCACAGCACCTCTGAGTTCTAGCACACGTTCAGCTCGATGACGATCCCTGGACTCCGATCCAGCAAAGTGTCAGGGAAGAGTTCCGTCAGCACGACGGCGTGGTGACGATCTTGATGTACTACCGTCGCAGGGCTTCGCCTAAGCACCGCTACAATATTATCGAGGACTATGGTGGAAGGGGGCACCGCACACGGCTAAGAATATGATCACGTGGATCAACTTGTATCTCTAGGTGTGCCCCCTTCCCCCGTATATAAAGGATCAAGGGGAGGAGGCCGGCCGGCCCTATAGGCGCACCAAGGAGGAGTCCTCCTCCTAGTAGGAGTAGGACTCCTACTAGGAGGGGGAAGGAAGTGGGGAGGGAGAGGGAAAGGGGGGCGCCGCCCCCCTCTCCTAGTCCAATTCGGACCAGGGGGGAGGAGGCGCACGACCCACCTTTGGCTGCCCCTCTCTCTCTCTCCACTAAGGCCCATATGGCCCATTACTTCTCTCGGGGGGGTTCCGGTAACCCTCCGGCTCTCCGCTTTTCTCCGAAATCACCCGGAACACTTCCGGTGTCCGAATATGGCCGTCCAATATATCAATCTTTATGTCTCGACCATTTCGAGACTCCTCGTCATGTTCGTGATCACATCCGGGACTCCGAACTAACTTCGGTACATCAAAACTCATAAACTCATAATATAACTGTCATCGAAACCTTAAGCATGCGGACCCTACGGGTTCGAGAACGATGTAGACATGACCGAGACACGTCTCCGGTCAATAACCAATAGCGGAACCTGGATGCTCATATTGGCTCCTACATATTCTACAAAGATCTTTATCGGTCAGACCGCATAACAACATACGTCGTTCCCTTTGTCATCGGTATGTTACTTGCCCGAGATTCGATCGTCAGTATCTCAATACCTAGTTCAATCTTGTTACTGGCAAGTCTCTTTACTCGTTCTGTAATACATCATCCTGCAACTAACTCATTAGTTGCAATGCTTGGAAGGCTTAAGTAATGTGCATTACCGAGAGGGCCCAGAGATACCTCTCCGACAATCGGAGTGACAAATCCTAATCTCAAAATACGCCAACCCAACATGTACCTTTGGAGACACCTGTAGAGCTCCTTTATAATCACCCAGTTACGTTGTGACGTTTGGTAGCACACAAAGTGTTCCTCTGGCAAACGGGAGTTGCATAATCTCATAGTCATAGGAACATGTATAAGTCATGAAGAAAGCAATAGCAACATACTAAACGATCGGGTGCTAAGCTAATGGAATGGGTCATGTCAATCAGATCATTCAACTAATGATGTGATCCCGTTAATCAAATAACAACTCTTTGTCCATGGTTAGGAAACATAACCATGTTTGATTAACGAGCTAGTCAAGTAGAGGCATACTAGTGACACTCTGTTTGTCTATGTATTCACACATGTATTATGTTTCCGGTTAATACAATTCTAGCATGAATAATAAACTTTTATCATAATATAAGGAAATAAATAATAACTTTATTATTGCCTCTAGGGCATATTTCCTTCACATATGACTCTGGTTCACCTTTCGATGGTTTGTCTCTGAGCTCAGAATGACTCAAGTTAACCGAGTGCTATCTGCACACATGGTCTGACCATCTCAGTCTTACATCTCTCATCTCGTTTGAACTCATGTATACATGACAAACTTCGAGATTCTAGAATATCGTAGTGTTGGATATATGCCCTAGAGGTAATAATAAATTAGTTATTATCATATTCCCCTTTCATGATAATCGTTTATTATCCATGCTAGAATTGTATTGATTGGAAACACAAATACATGTGTGGATACATAGACAACAACATGTCCCTAGTAAGCCTCTACCGGACTAGCTCGTTGATAACAGGATCACATCATTAGGAGAATGATGTGATGGACAAGACCCAAACTATGAATGTAGCATATGATCGTGTCATGTTTATTGCTATTGTTTTCTGCATGTCAAGTATATGTTCCTAGGGCCATGAGATCATGCAACTCACTGACACCGGAGGAGTACCTTTGTTGTACCAAACATCGCAATGTAACTGGGTGAATATAAAGGTGCTCTATAGGTATCTCCGAGGGTGTCTGTTGAGTTGGCATGTATCAAGACTTGGATTTGTCACTTCGTATGATGGAGAGGTATCTCAGGGCCCACTCGGTAATACAACATCATAGTAAGCTTGCAAGCAATGTGACTAATGGGTTATCCACGAGATCTTGTATTACTGAACGAATGAAGAGACTTGCCGGTAACGAGATTGAACTAGGTATGGGGATACTGACGATCGAATCTCCGGCAAGTAACATACCGATAGACAAAGGGAGCTTCATACGGGATTAGTTGAATCCTTGACATCGAGGTTCGACCGATAAGATCTTCATAGAATATGTACGAACCAATATGGGCATTTAGGTACCGCTACTAGTTATTGACCGCGGAGGTGTCTCGGTCATGTCTGCATAGTTCTTGAACCTGCAGGGTGTACACACTTAATGTTTGGTGACGATATAAGTATAGTTAGTCATTATGGTGGTTACCGAAGGTTGTTTGGAGTCCTAGATGAGATCCCGGACGTGACGAGGAACTCTAAAAATGGTCTGGAGGTGAAGATTGATATATTGGACGAAGGGTATTGGAGTCCGGACGTGTTCCGAGGGTACCGGGTGATGACCAGCATGATCGAAAGCGGTTTCGAGGGTCCCCGACAAGTGTTGGGGGCCTCATGGGCCAAGGGGAGGGCAAACCAGCCCACTAAGGGGTTGTGCGCTCCCTCACCCCATCCCACGTTGCTAGAGGAGGTGGGGGCACCCCCTAGGGTTCCCACCCCTTTGGCTTGGGGGCCAAGTCTCCGAAGCGGGAAAACCCATCTAGGGTTTCCCTCTTGTGGCCGCCGGCCCAAGATGGGATGCCCTAGGGGCGCCCCTTCTCCCCCTTCCCCCTATATATAGAGAGGTAGAGAGAGGGCAACCACACCCTCATACGCCACATGCTGCCTCTCCTCTTCCTCGTAGCCTTCTTCCTCTCCGTAGCACTTAGCGAAGCTCTGCTGAGATTCCGCCACCACCGCCGCCACCACGCCATCGTGCTGCCGGAGGACTCGAGCTACTACTTCACCATCACTCGCTGGATCGAGGAGGTGAAGGCGTCATCAAGAAATACATGTGTTCAACATGGAGGTGTCGTCCGTTCGACACTTGGATCGGGAGTTCTCGGGATGGATCATGATTGGATCACGAAGATGTTTGACTATATCAACCACGTTTCTTAACGTTTCCTCTTAGTGATGTACAAAGGTATGTAGATGCAATCTCTCCTCTCGTAGATGGTCAACTCCTAGATTGATCTTGGTGAGCATAGGAATTTTTTTGTTTCCCATGCAACGTTCCCCAATAGTGGCATCAGGAGCTAGGTCTATGCGTAGATGACATCACGAGTAGAACACAAAGGAGTTTGTGGCATTGATATTCAGATTGCTTCCTTCCTTGGTCTTTTCTTGATTCGGCGGTATTGTGGGATGAAGCAGCCCAGACCAACTTTACATGTCCACGTACATGAGACTAGTTCCATCGACAGACATGCGATTTTGTTGCATAAAGATGGTTGGCGGGTGTCTGTCTCTCCCACCTTAGTTGAATCGGATTCGACAAAGGCGGTTGTCGGTGTCAAAACCGGCGGATCTCGGGTAGGGGGTCCCGAACTGTGCGTCTAGGCGGATGGTAACAGGAGACCGGGGACGCGATGTTTTTACCCAGGTTCGGGCCCTCTCGATGGAGGTAAAACCCTACGTTCTGCTTGATTAATATTGATGATATGGGTAGTACAAGAGTAGATCTACCACGAGATCAGAGAGGCTAAACCCTAGAAGCTAGCCTATGGTATGATTGTATGTTCTTCCTACGGACTAAAACCCTCCGGTTTATATAGACACCAGAGAGGGCTAGGGTTACACAGAGTTGGTTACAATGGTAGGAGATCTACATATCCGTATCGCCAAGCTTGCCTTCCACGCCAAGGAAAGTCCCTTCCGGACACGGGACGAAGCCTTCAATCTTGTATCTTCATAGTCTAGGAGTCCGGCCGAAGGTAGAGTCTGGCTATCCGGACACCCCCTAATCCAGGACTCCCTCAGTAGCCCCTGAACTAGGCTTCAATGACGACGAGTCCGGCACGCAGATTGTCTTCGACATTGCAAGGCGGGTTCCTCCTCCAAGTACTTCATAGAAGATTTTGAACACAAAGGTAGTGTCCGGCTCTGCAAAATAAGTTTCAACATATTGCCATAGAGAGAATAATATTTACACAAATCTAATCTGCTGACGCATTCTGTAGCATGACATCACACCACGACCAAGTCTTTATTTGAATCGTTTTACTGTCCCACCTCAGCGCGTTTAGCGAGGCGGTTTCCTTGGCACGTCTTGTCAAAGCAGAGATCGTGTCCCCTTATTCCGGGATTCTCATCAATACAGGCGTGGGTAACCCAACCGCCCCATTGATTACGGCGCTTGGGAGATAAGCGGGTTTTACCAGGCTCGTGGGGACGCATAGTCGCATCCGCCCATATAAGGGGATAAGGATCCACCTTTTTATCCACGCCTTCTTCCTCCTTTGCCTATCCATTTCCACGCACTCGAGCTCCAGCGCCCAAGTCTGCACACCCCACCTCAAAATTCTCCAGCCATGTCCGGAGCGGGAGGCAAGTGGATGGTCTCCTCCGTCACGGAGGGACACATCACAAAACTGAGGAAGGCCGGATACTTGTCTAACGACATTGCGCACCGGCTTCCCGAAGAGGGGCAGCTCATCCCCACCCCTAGGCCCCATGAGAGGGTGGTGTTCCTCCCCCATTTCCTCCGCGGACTGGGCTTCCCTCTCCACCCATTTGTCTGGGGGCTCATGTTCTACTATGGCCTGGATTTCCATGATCTAGCCCCGAACTTTGTCCTCAACATCTCGGCGTTTATCGTCATGTGCGAGGCTTTCTTCTACATCCGCCCCCATTTCGGCCTATGGCTCAAGACTTTCAATGTCAAGTCAAAGGTGGTGCGCGGCACCCAGGCAGAGTGCGGTGGCGCCATGGTGGGCAAGATGCCCAACGTCCTATGGCTCGAGGGCTCCTTCGTGGAGACCCTAAAGGGGTGGCAATCGGGGTGGTTTTACATCACCGAGCCACGCGACCCTGAATAGGTCGCAGCCCCCGAGTTCCGATCCGGACCCCCTACGTGGCTCACCTCCTGGAAAGAGACGGGCCTGTCGTGGGGTAAAAAAGGAGAGCTGACTGGACTCCAAACATGCGTCCAAACCCTGGTGGACAAGAAGCTCAAACTTGTCAACGTAGTCCAGGTTATGCTCATCCGCTGGATCCTCCCGTGTCAACAACGGGCTTTCAACCTGTGGGAGTTCAACCCGGCGCAACACCGAACTCTGAGAAAGCTCTTCGACACAACGTATGAAGATGCCTGGAAGGTGCTTTTCAAGGGCGCCGAGGCCCCCACATCCGCTACTGAGGATCGCGGATTCAGCACGTAGCGTCACACTAGTGCGGTAAGCTGTTTTTACCTTTTACAGGGTATTAGTTTTTCATAGTTTGACTCCATGCGGGATCTAAGCTCCCTTACCTTTGACAGGATTGGCAGGAGACATCCGGACAGCAACTGTCCGGCCCCTTTGCCCGAAGGCCCAGCGGACGCTCGCTTGGCGAAGCTGCTGGTTCCGGCACCCTATGTGGTGCCGGAGAAGAAGGCCAAGAAGAAGGCCACGGGGACTCGAAAGAGTGCCCGGCGCCTGGAGGTGTCGGATTCATCATCCGACGACTCCAAGACGCACTCCTCCCGTGAAGACGAGGAGGAGGAAGAAGAGACCTCTCCCCCCTCCAGCGGGGGGAGGGAAGAAAAGGAAGGCCGCCCCAACTGGGGAGGCCGAAGGGTCCAAGAAGGGGAAGACCCCTCCTCCGGACTACTCCACCAACGCCGACGACGTCGAAGAGGAGTGGCCGCACATGGCCAAGCCCCTGGCGAGATCGTAAGTATTCGGACACCAGAGCATTTCAATGTGTTCCTTTCTTGCACAGCTCCTCCTTACGCCGAATATGACTATGCAGTCCGCCCAAGGCCGGGCTCGACAAGTCGTCGAGTGGATCCCTGGATTCGTCGGACGTGAATTCACTTCCGCCCGCTACCTCCGCCCACCCTACAGGCGGCGCCGAGGTGCTGTCCCAACAGGTTCCAAGCCAGGAGGAGGTGGTCCTAGAGGCGCCGCAAGGCGACCTCCCGGACTCCAGGTGCAAAGGGGATAGAACCCCCAAGGGCTCCAAGTCCGGCCTTGAGCCAGACACCGCGCCGGAACCTTCAACGGTTCCGGACTCTGGTAGGCAGCCTCCTTCCAAGAGGAGCAAGCCTACCAAGCCGGTGACCTCCGTCCAAACGAAGGCACCGGACAATTTGCTGGAGGTGCTTAACGGCGCCTCCATCGACGAGGAGTACCGCATTATTATGAGTGCGGTGATCCAGAAGGTTCAGTCCGCCAAGAGCGGACTGACTGAAGCCTGTGCCAGCCTTCTAATAGGCTTTGAGGTAAGTAAAGAATATGTAAAATATTACCGCATAGACAGTAGCCCCTGATGCTCAGTTCGGCGTTCAGAAAGAAAAGCCGAATAGAGGATCTAATAACATTCGCAGGAGTCTAACATAATAAAGTCAATATGCGTATGTAGGCTTCACTGCTGGCCTCCGTCGCACTAACTGCGTAGGTGGATACGCTGAAGCAAAACCTCGCGCGGTTCGAGAACGAGCTCGGCCATGCCAAGAGGCAACTCGAGGAGAAGGAAGGTAAGTAATACCTTGCGCAAGTATATAGAGAAGATCTGGTTGCAAAAAATGATAGGATCAACGTGCTATTATAGGGGCCACGACCGAGGTGGCAACCCTTAAGAAAGTGTTGTCCGAGGCCGAAAACAGAGCATCCGCAGAGCGCACAGAGAGAGGGAAGCAGGGGGCGCAGGTGGAGGAGGTGCAGAAAGAGCTCCACGCTCTCATGAAAAAACACGAGAGTTTGGAGCTTGACTCAAAGACGCAAGCGTCCGAGCTTGCGTCAGCCCTCGAAAGTGTGAAGTCTGCCAAGGCCGAAGCCCAGAAAGCCCTCCAAGAAATTGAAGGGATGAAGAATATAGCGGCGGGTAAGGCATTCATTATGCAAAGCAAGCACGTGAAAGCGAATTACTTGTTACTTACCCAAGTCCGGAGCTCTCCAGGAGCATTCGCAGATTTGCCCCGCAGTGCGTCTGATGCCACCGCCTACTACCGAGCCGAAGAGTGGAGCTCGACGGAGAAGGTGTTCTGGTCTCAGTATGCTGAGGCCGGACACCTGGTGCCTTTGAGCGACCAGTTGAAGCAAATGGTAGAGCTCCACAAAGTGGCCGAACAGGCCATAAAGGGCCTCATAGTTCGGCTTTGGCCTGGAGAAGCTCTGCCTGGGAGCTACTTTGGGCTGGTGAGGCAGCTGGTGCATGCCTGTCCACGGCTTGAAGTAATCAAGCGCTCCGTCTGCATCAAAGGTACCTGTAGGGCGATTTCCCGTGCTAAAGTGCACTGGGGCAAGATGGATGCGGAGAAGCTGGTGAAGGACGGGCAGCCGCCGGGCAAGGAGCATTGCGTTCCGGAAGCATATTATGAGGGCGTCCTGAAGGGTGCCAGCCTTATAGCGGATGAATGCTCCAAAGATGTAATTTTTGAGTAAACTCGCATTTGTGATCATGTACGCTGAAAACTTGTTCATATGCGCTAAGCAACGCTTTTGAATTTAAAATATTACCTTCTGTGCGGCCGTTTATCAAATTTGAGAGATGGCGAGTCGTCGGCTTCTGCCCCCATGCCACGAGTGCTGGGGTGTTCGGGATAAACATGAGCGCTCTTTTTCCCATTCTCGGGTCCTTTGAGGGAGGCGCTCAACACAGCGAACAAGGCAATCGGACTATAATGCTTGAACACTCTCACTTAGCCATAGAATTCTATAATTTTAAATTTCGGCGAAGCCCCTAGTGTTCGGAAGGCCGAGTTCGGGGGCTATGCACGCCTAGGTCGGACAAAGCCGACCCCTCGCTCTAAGCGGCATAAGTCTTTAGGGACTCGAAAACCTCTCGAACAGCAACCAGCTCTCGCCTCATCATGACGGTCAGTTTTAGCTTTCTCTACTGAGGTGCTTAGCCCAGCTCAACTGGGGCACAATCGCAGTAGTTCTCCTAGTGCTACCTTAGCCGATATAACGGAACGTAAGGTACCAAAACATAGGAGCCAGGCAAACCCAACTATTGACCCAAGACATGATTCGGAGCCGATGCATATAATGCTATAAGTTTGGGGTGGCGCACTTATGAAAGTGTTCGGACTTCTCACACCGTATTGTGGGGTACTTAAGCCCCTGGCGTATTGGCCGTACCAAAGTGTACGGGTGCAACATGTCATTAATGAACATATATTCGCAAAAAGAGTAATGCAATAATAGACGGAAGCTATGCATTGTTTATTTAAAAAAGCTGCGATCAAAGCAGAACGATACGAATAGTGCAATAAGAAAAAGATGGGACTATTTAACATGTCCTTTTCAGGGGCGAGCTGCGGAATGGTATGTGAAACAGGTATACTGCTCGTTATAGAGACCACCTTAGAGTTCCATAATGCGGCGTAGCTTTCTGCTTCCCTGGTTGTATCGTTTGTGCGGCAATTGTATTGCCGGACAAGCCTTCCAAAGAATGGAGTCCTGAAAATAAGAGAAAATTAAGAATTCGGCAGCCCCTAGTGCGGTTTAAGCCGCGTTTCGTGCGTGCCGTGATGGTGCCCCTCCCCCTGTGCCCATGGTATTTCTAGAGCGTAGTTATGTACGCGCAACACTGGTTTCGCAAGTTCGCGAGGGCTGGGGTTGGGGCCGCATTGCTACGCTTGCTCAGAACGTGCCAGGCGGTCTTGTTGTAGGTTACTCCGGGCACGCTTGACGGTGTTTAGACGTTTAATGGTCGGACTGGAGAATTGCCTTGAGAGGCTGTTTTGTACTTCCGCTGCGATAGCCGCCATATGCTCCTCCGTTCGAAGAGAGCATTCGGTGTTTCCATTGACCGTGATGACTCCTCGAGGGCCTGCATTTTGAGATTGAGGTATGCGTAGTGCGGCACCGCATTGAACTTGGCAAATGCGGTTTGCCCGAGCAGTGCGTGATAGCCACTGCAGAACGGGACTATGTCGAAGATTAACTGCTCGCCTCGGAAATTATCCGGAGATCCGGAGACCACTTCAAGTGTAACTGAGCCTGTGCAGTTGGCCTCTACACATGGTATGATGTCTTTAAAGGTCGTTTTAGTGGGTTTAATCCTTGAGGGATCGATGCCCATTTTCCGCACTATATCCTGGTAAAGCAGGTTCAGGCTGCTGCCGCCGTCCATAAGGACTCTAGTGAGGTGAAATCCATCAATGATTGGGTCTAGAACCAATGCGGCGAATCCGCCATGACGGATGCTAGTGGGGTGGTCCCTTCGATCAAAAGTGATCAGGCAGGAAGACCATGGGTTGAACTTTGGGGCGACTGGCTCCATCGCGTATACGTCCCTTATCACATGCTTTCGCTCCCTCTTGGGGACGTGGGTTGCGTATATCATGTTCACCGTCTGCACTTGTGGGGGAAAACGTTTCTGTCCACTGTTGTTCGGCGGCCGGGGCTCCTCCTCGTCATCGCTATGCAGCCCCTTGTCTCTGCTTTCGGCATTTAACTTGCCTGCCTGCTTGAACACCCAACAATCCCTGTTGGTGTGATTGGATGGTTTTTCGGGGGTGCCATGTATCTGGCATGAGCGGTTGAGTATTCTGTACAAACTGGACGGGCCCAGAGTATTTCTTTTGAATGGCTTTTTTCGCTGACCGGGTTTAGAGCCTCTGAATCCAGCATTAACTGCCGTATCCTCAGCATTTTCGCCGTTAATGCGACGCTTTTGCTTGTTGCGACGTGACCTGCCACTGCTGTCCTTGGTATCCGAATTACCAGGGCTCTTGGTCATGTTATTGTTGCGAGCTAGCAAGCTGTCTTCTGCCGCGCAAAAGTGGGTCATAAGTGTCGTGAGGGCTGCCATAGATTTCGGCTTTTCCTGTCCTAGGTGCCGTGCAAGCCACTCGTCGCGGATGTTATGCTTGAAGGCTGCTAGGGCCTCTGCGTTCGGACAGTCGAAGATTTGATTTTTCTTGGTTAGGAACTGTGTCCAGAATTGTCTGGCCGATTCCTCTGGCTGCTGAATTATGTGGCTTAGGTCATCGGCGTCTGGTGGTCGCACATAAGTGCCCTGGAAATTGTCGAGGAATGCGGCTTCCAGGTCCTCCCAACAACCAATTGATTCTGCTGGCAAGCTGTTAAGCCAATGCTGAGCTGGTCCTTTAAGCTTGAGTGGGAGGTATTTGATGGCGTGTAGGTCATCACCGCGGGCCATGTGGATATGAAGGAGATAGTCCTTGACCCATACCGTAGGATCTGTTGTGCCATCGTATGATTCGATGTTCACGGGTTTGAAACCCTCGGGGATTTGATGATCCATTACTTCATCTGTGAAGCATAGTGGGTGTGCGGCGCCTCTGTATTGGGCTATATCACGACGCAGCTCAAACGAGGTTTGTCTAATATGTTCGGCCCGGCCTGATTTACTGTATACAGCGTGACGAGTACCGTCTCGTGCCGTGGGGCGCCCACATGATCCATAGATCGATCTTGTTTGCCTTGCCTTGTCCTCCAATATATCTCGCAGGTCTGGCACATTTTCCCATGCCTTGGTATTTTTTGAGCGGCGCCGGGGTGCGGGTTGAGTGGAGGGCCGAGAGGCCTCTCTGTCGCGGCCACGGGGTGGCCGGTCGGCCGCATCATGCGCTGGTGATGTAGGTTTAGGTGCTTCCTCCTCTCATCGGGGTAGCAACCTGCGCTTTGGGTAAATCTTGGAGGGGCGTTTGAGTTCATACTCTTCGGCCGCAAGGACTTCAGTCCATCTGTCGACTAGCAAATCTTGATCAGCTCTAAGCTGCTGCTGTTTTTTCTTGAGGCTGCTCGCCGTGGCCATAAGCCTGCGTTTGAAACGCTCTTGTTCGACGGGATCCTCCGGCACGACAAATTCGTCGTCGTCGAGGCTTGCCTCGTCTTTGGAGGGAGGCATATAACTATCGTCCTCGACCTCTCTGTCTGCCGCTCTCTCATGAGGGCTGGCTTCTCCATCCTCCTGTGCTGAATCTTGCTGGAGGTGGTTGTCTTTGGCACTGTCCGGGGTGTTATTATCTACCGTGCCGGAATCACCATTTTTTCTTTAGCGGGATTGAGAGTGGCGCCGCTGACGCTGGCGCTTAGGCTGCTTCTTGGAGGGGTCATCCTCCACCGTTCCATCGCCATTTCCTTCTTTTGGGGTGTCCACCATGTATATATCATACGACGAGGTGGCTTTCCAGTGCCCTATAGGCGCTGGTTCTTGATCGTCTCCTGCATCGACGTCCATACCGTCGATGTCTTCGGAGTCGAAGTCGAGCATGTCGGTTAAATCATCAACAGTGGCTACGAAGTGGGTGGTGGGTGGGCTTTTTATTTCTTCATCATCCGCATCCCAACCTTGCTGACCATAGTCCGGCGAGGGCTTTCCTGATAAAGAGAGAGACTTTAGTGAATTCAGAATATCGCCGAAGGGTGAGTGCTGAAAGATGTCTGTGGCGGTGAACTCCATGATTGGCGCCCAATCGGGTTCGATCAGTAGGGGCGCGGAGGGCTCGGAGTCTGGAGAGGAGTCCGGCTCCTTGGAGTCACGGGCTTCGCAGAGAATAGGGCTGGTGTTCGGCTCGATCGCCGTAGAGATTGCAGCCCCCGAGGCGGTGTCCAACCACCCATCCTCGATTGGCGCAGTTGGCTCCGAATTAAGGGTCGGAGCTGATGCGGTTGCGGCCTCCAGGGCACTATTCGGCGGCAGAGCTAGATCATGCCCATTGTGACAGTGCGGCGCGCTCGGCTGCGGCTCGAATCCGTCGAAGATCAAGTCTCCGCGGAGGTCGGCCGTGTAGTTCAAACTTCCAAATCTGACCTGATGGCCAGGGGCGTAGCTTTCGATCTGCTCCAGATGGCCAAGCGAATTGGCCCGCAGTGCAAAGCCGCCAAATACGAAGATCTATCCGGGGAGAAAAGTCTCATGCTGGATCGCATCATCGTTGATGATCGGAGGAGCCATCGGGCCTAAAAGTGACGACACAGAGGAACTCTCAATGAAAGCACCAATGTCAGTGTCAAAACCGGTGGATCTCGGGTAGGGGGTCCCGAACTGTGCGTCTAGGCAGATGGTAACAGGAGACCGGGGACACGATGTTTTTACCCAGGTTCGGGCCCTCTCGATGGAGGTAAAACCCTACGTCCTGCTTGATTAATATTGATGATATGGGTAGTACAAGAGTAGATCTACCACGAGATCAGAGAGGCTAAACCCTAGAAGCTAGCCTATGGTATGATTGTATGTTCGTCCTACGGACTAAAACCCTCCGGTTTATATAGACATAGGAGAGGGCTAGGGTTACACAGAGTCGGTTACAATGGTAGGAGATCTACATATCCGTATCGCCAAGCTTGCCTTCCATGCCAAGGAAAGTCCCTTCCGGACACGGGACGAAGCCTTCAATATTTTATCTTCATAGTCCAGGAGTCCGGCCGAAGGTATAGTCCGGCTATCCGGACACCCCCTAATCCAGGACTCCCTCAGCGGTCCTTGTAGAAGGTTAAATATCAACTTGCATATCCCTGTTGTGGCTTTGCGTAGGTAAGAATCGTTCTTGCTAGATACCCATAGCAGCCACATAAAACATGCAACAACAATTAGAGGACGTCTAACTTTTGTTTGCAGTGTATGTTGTGATATGATTTTGCCAAAGACATGATGAAATATATTTGATGTATGAGATGATCATGTTTGTAATAGTTTATATCGACTTGCATGTTGATGCATATGATGACCGGCAGGAGCCATAGGGTTGTCTTTAATTATTGTATGACCTACGTGTCAATCATTAAGCGCTATGTAATGCTTTACTTTATAGCTAAGCGGTAGCAATAGTAGTAGAAGCATGGTTGGTGTGACAACCCCGATGGAGACACGATGATGGAGATCAGGGTGTCATGCCGGTGATGATGGAGATCATGCTGGTGCTTTGGAGATGGAGATCAAGAGCACGAGTTGATGGCCATATCATGTCACTTATGATTTGCATGTGATGTTAATCCTTTTATGCATCTTATTTGCTTAGGACGAGGTAGCATTATTAGGTGATCCCTCACTATAATTTCAAGATAAAATTGTGTTCTCCCCAGGTGTGAACCATTGCGAAAGTTCGTTGCTACCTCTTGAGCACTGCGTTGGTTTTCCCCGAAGAGGAAGGGATGATGCAGCAAAGTAGCGTAAGTATTTCCCTCAGTTTTTCAGAACCAAGGTATCAATCTAGTAGGAGGCTACACGCGAGTTCCTCGCACCTGCACAAAACAAATAAATCCTCGCAACCGACGCGATAAGGGGTTGTCAATCCCTACACGACCACTTACGAGATTGAGATCTGATAGATATGATAAGATAATATTTTTGGTATTTTTTTATGATAAAGATGCAAAGTAAAATAAAAGAAAAGTAAAAAAGCAAAGGAAATAACCAAGTATTGGGAGATTAATATGACGAAGATAGACCTGGGGGCCATAGGTTTCACTAGTGGCTTCTCTCGAGAGCATAAGTATTCTACGGTGGGTGAACGAATTACTGTTGGGCAATTGATAGAATTGAGCATAGTTATGAGAATATCTAGGTATGATCATGTATATAGGCATCAAGTCCGAGAAAAGTAGACCGACTCCTGCCTGCATCTACTACTATTACTCCACTCATCGACCGCTATCCAGCATGCATCTAGAGTATGAAGTTCATGGAAACAGAGTAATGCCTTAAGCAAGATGACATGATGTAGAGGGATAAACTCATGCAATATGATGAGAACCCCATCTTGTTATCCTCGATGGCAACAATACAATACGTGCCTTGCTACCCCTACTGTCACTGGGAAAGGACACCGCAAGATTGAACCCAGAGCTAAGCACTTCTCCCATTGCAAGAAAGATCAATCTAGTAGGCCAAACCAAACTGATAATTCGAAGAGACTTGCAAAGATAACCAATCATACATAAAAGAATTCAGAGAAGATTCAAATATTGTTCATAGATAGACTTGATCATAAACCCAAATTCATCGGTCTCAACAAACACACCGCAAAAAGAAGATTACATCGAATAGATCTCCACAAGAGAGGGGGGGGGGACATTGTATTGAGATCCAAAAAGAGAGAAGAAGCCATCTAGCTAATAACTATGGACCCGTAGGTCTGAGGTGAACTACTCACTCTTCATCCGAGGGGCTATGGTGTTGATGTAGAAGCCCTCCGTGATTGATGCCCTCTCCGGGGGAGCTCCGGAACAGGCCCCAAGATGGGATCTCGTGGATACAAAAAGTTGCAGCGGTGGAATTAGGGTTTTGCCTCCGTATATGATCGTTTGGGGGTACGTAGGTATATATAGGAGGAAGGAGTATGTCGGTGGAGCAACAGGGGGGC
>NC_041382.1:633417102-633462924 GCF_002162155.2 Triticum dicoccoides | reverse complement strand
CACGCCCCCCTACCTCGTGGCGTCCTCCTTTGTTTCTTGACGTAGGGTCCAAGTCTCATGGATCTTGTTCGTTGAGAAAATCACGTTCCTGAAGGTTTCATTCCATTTGATATTCCTTTTGTTCAAAACCCTAAAATAAGCAAAAAAACATCAATTCTGGGTTGGGCCTCCGGTTAATAGGTTAGTCCCAAAAATAATATAAAAGTGGATAATAAAGCCCAATAATGTCCAAAATAGTAGATAATATAGCATGGAGCAATCAAAAATTATAGATACGTTGGAGACGTATCATTCGTCGTTTCGAAGCACCACATGATGATCGGGTGTGGTAGACTCTACGTTCACATACAACGGGCGCAAGCCAGTTTTGCACATGCGGAACACTTGGGTTAAACTTGACGAGCCTAGCGTGTACAGACATGGCCTCGGAACACAAGAGACCGAAAGGTCGAACATGAGTCATATAGTAGATATGATCAACATGGAGATGTTCACCATTGAAACCACCTCATCTCACATGATGATCAGACTTGGGTTGGTGAACTTGGATCGTGTTGCACACGGACAACCAGAGGATGTTGATTTGAGTAGGATTTCTTAGGTAATATGATTAATTGAAATCATTATCAGGAACAATAGTCTGAGATGTCTTTGCGAATTATGATGTAGATCAATAGCTCGCGCTGTAGCTCCTTGTTTTAATACATTCCTGGAGAAGATTAAGATGAAAGATATTGTAAGCAATTATGCGGACTAGGGTCGTAGTCTGAGGATTGTCCTCACTGCTGCACACAAGGCTTATGTCCTTGATGCAGCACTCAGTGTGCTAGCCCCTCTAGCGTCGTCTGTGGATGTTCTGAACATCTGGCAGACACATTCTGATGACTACTTTGATAGTTTAGTGCTCCATGTTATGACTTAGTATCGGGGCTCCAAAGGCATTTTGAAAGCCATGGAACATATGAGATGTACCAATAGCTGAAATTGGTATTTTAGGCTCACACCCGTGTTGAGAGGAGAACCCTGACAAGTTCTTTGCCTACAAGATGGAGGAGAATAGCTCAGTCAATGATCATGTCCTCATAATGTCTGGGTTCTACAATCGCTTGAATCAAGTGGGAGTTGATCTTCCAGAAAAGATATTGATTGACAGAGTTCTCCAGTCACTATCACCAAGCTACTAGAGCTTCGTGATGAACTATAACATGCAAGGGATGGAGATGATCCCGGAGCAGTTCACGATGCTTAAAGCCGCGAAGGTGCAAATCAAGAAGAACATCAAATGTTGATGGTTAATAAGACTACTGGTTTCAAGAAGGGCAAGGGCAAGAAGGGAAACTTCATGAATGGCAAGCCAGTTGCCACTGTAGTGAAGAAACCCAAGGTTGAACCCAAACCTCAGACTAAGTACTTCTATTGTAAGGGGAACGGTCACTGGTAGTGGAACTACCCCAAATACTTGGTAGATAAGAAGGCTGGCAACTTCAATAAAAGTATACACTGGTGCACGCCGGTCCTAAACAAATGGTTATAACCCCCTTTCCGCGACGGCATCTGGAACCATCGCCAAGTGAGTGTGGGCGATAGGGGGGTCCTTCCAACACGACCCAGAAACCGTCGAGGATCTACCCTCCTGGCACACATGTTTGGCAAAATGAGGTCGTGTGAGACTGGCGAGCACTCAAATACGGAAATATGTACAGTATAGCTAAAAATACAATTATATGGAGAAATTGTTTCCGGTCGCAAGTACATCCCACACAGTCAGTCCCTGCTAAACGTTTCCGTTCGTATACACATCCCACAAAGTTGCTCCAAGGAAAACATTTCCGTTCATAGGTACATCACACACAATTTTTCTTGTTAAATCGTTTGCGTTATTGAATGTAGCACACACGGTCCGTAGAAGAAACTGTGTGGCAAAGGTTGTCCATGACACACAATTTTTATGTGGTAAATGTTTACGCAAGGTGGCCTAACGCAAACAATTTTCAAGAGAAAGTCGTGTGTGATTGTTCATTGATCCAACACGGTTTATTCCTAGAAATTGTGTGCATGGCCTGAGGTTATCGCCCACTGTATTTTTTCAACAACCATTTGCAATATCAAAACCCAATTAGCAGGCTAATTGCCCTATTATTAATAATCCAATTATTAATCTAATTGACATTCATATTAAGCAAACATATGTTTCATTTCCATATTAAGGAAGCAGAATTTCATAATTGAAATACATTAGAGTACAACATGATATAGCTTCAACACTCAGCTATCCCATTACACAACTGCACCAACAACAAGTTCCACATGCAACATGTAGAACCTTTCGAAATTAGCATCATAGACGGTATATGGACAGATGCATCTCATCTGGAAGACTGCTGAAGCGGAAGGCGAATATTGAGCCTTCATTCATGTTGAAGGTCTTTGCAACTTTAGACCAGTGCCTGTGGATGATTGACCGTCCGTCCTTCGACCTCTTCAGGAACACTTCAATATTGAACCATGGGTGTTGTATGAAAACCTTCATCGCCTGCTAACCATAGAGGTGGTTTGAGAGGTAATCATCAGTGAACTGCTTTGGAAAGGCCTGAAAATAAGGATGTGCATAAATATATTTTCTATATTGGAAATGGGCCAAAGGAATAAAAAAGGCAATGTATAATAGTTAGTACCATCTTGTAGTGAACTAATGTCTTCTTCATTGTGCAGACAAATATCTTGTTGTTTTTTGTCACTAATTTCTTTATCCTAACAATCTTTCTTAGTTTCTTGATTTGATTGATATTCATGGACAACTCATTTCCCCATATGCAAAAAGGGTCGAACAGTTGGTCAAAACCTCTGACAGCAGGACCTACATGTGCAAGACCAAATTGTTAAAAACCAAAATATTAGAATGGTTCCTGCAACTGCACAATAATGTGCTATTAGACAACGGACCATGCACGTGCTAACCTCGATCGTAAACCTTAGTGCTTCTCATTGTTTCCCTGCAACACATATAAGGTAGTTAGTCATCAGGTTAAGTAACGGTTCGCATGCTATCAGTAAAATATGTTGATGAAAAATAAGCACATTGTAGATTCATCAGATTAATTGAAGCTACACGGAAAACCCATTTACCCAAACCAAGCATGATTAAGAACTAGGAAATATAGCACTTGTAATTGTTTCTCATGTATTAAGTGCAGCCAAATTCGATTTATTCCTCACATGCACAACAATACAAAATTCTACCCATGACAATTGGACATCGCATTGCAGAATTGAACCAAGCAGTTAACTAAACACCACAAAAAAATGAACCAAACATCAACTGAGCACCACATTGCACAATATAACATTGAACCAAGCAGTTAACTAAACACCACAACAAATGAACCAAACATTAACTGAGCACCACATTGCACAATGTAACATACTCCTAATAGGAGACCAGAGAGTTAACCAAACAGTTAACTACAGGCAATTGTAGCAATTGTATTTGTTTCTCATGTATTTACTATATCCAAATTCAATTTATTCCTCACATGGTATACAATAACATAATGCACCCACAATTTTGTAAAGATAAATTCGATTTATTTCTCACATGGAAGACAATACAAAATTGCAGCCTGAAGAATTGAACATCACATTTGCAGAATTGAACCAAACAGTTAACTGCAGACAACAACTAATTAACAAAATAGTTAATAAGTGAGCTCCACACTGCATGACTTATAGAACATATACACTAGAGCAACAGACTGCATGGTGAAATTAGATAGCACAATTCACTAGATTTTGTGAAGGAAAGGCAGGAGGAGCACACGCAACGGGTAAACCGAGCATGCTTAACCGGCGTAGCTAGCAATTGGCAAGGTGCTCCTCCAAGATCTGGGGGTCGGCACAATTGGCAACCATCGCGACCTCATCCGCGCGTGCGGCCGCGATTTGCTTCTCCGCTACCAAATGCTCCTTGAGGTCCGGGCTATACTGCGTGCACCATGGCTTAGGCTGGCGCTTATTTGGTGGAGGGGTCAGTGATTTGAGTGGAAGGTGTCGCGCTCGCACCGGCGGTTGGGGCATGTGGGATGTGGAAGGAGGAGTATGGGGGTCGGGTGTGGATTACCTGCCTGGATAGAGGAGGCCGAGCAGTGTGAAGGAGGGTCGCCGCCGAGGAGGCGGTGGCACTGTAAGCAAGGAGTGAAGGTTTCAACTTGGAAAGGAAGGCAGAAAGAGGGGAAATGTGGCTTTTGGTAAGGGGGAGGGGCGGGGAGGTAGATATATCTACGGAAGCCGAAAATTTGGAATCGCTTCAGCCAAAAAACTGGCGCGCAAAGTGTCACCAGATACGGTCCCTTATTCAGAACTGTGTACGATATGTGGACTTGACAGACGATTTGAATAGCTTAACCCGTGTGTGATGAGTTTGAATGTCAAAAGTTTTGGTTCGAACTTCCAGGGTTACAGTGGTCATCCATGTCATTGCATAATTTGGGTACACAAAGGAGACTACAGCACACCCACACTTCTTAATCGAGCAAGTTCGGCAATTAAACAGAGCTAGCTGACCTAAACATTACTCCAAAAAATTAAAGACCGACGCTCTTCATTGAACAAAACATAGAGTACTACTACGACCGGTGCTCGTCGATCTCCGCCGCCGCCTCCATGTCCAGCTCGCGCCCGATGGTCTCCTGGGGTAGGGGCTCCATGGCATCCATCGCACCATACTCGGCAAGCATCTTGCCATCCGTGTCCACCTTTGGAAAAGGCCTCCATGAGCTGGGCGTGGGCGGACGCGATTTGGGCTTGGACGTGCTCTGTAGGGGATATTACTACTGGAGGTAAACCGGCCTTATGTAGCCAGGTTGACTCTTTGAAGATTAGAAGCCCATGAAGATGTAAATATGATGGCGCTTTACGGAGGGCCCAAAGGCGGGTTACAGTTTATAAATGTAAACCGGCCTAGTCATGTAACTTGTATAGTAAGATAGAAAGAGAGAGGCCGAACCAGATACGTTTATAAACCGGCTTCGTGACTCTGTAGCCCAGCGGGCGTCAACCTATGTATATAAAGGGACGACCCGGCCGCGGTTTAGGGACAGAGAACAACAACTCGAGATCCAGACAAAGCGGATTCGCTCCCTGGCCTTCGAAACCCTAGCAATACCAATCACAACTAGACGTAGGCTTTTACCTTCATCGAAGGGGTCGAACTAGTATAAACTCCCGTGTCCCCTTGTCCGGTTTAACCCCTTTAAGCTAACCCGTTGCGATGGCTCCACGACTAAGTCCTTTTACGAGGACATCTGCCGTGACAAACCCACCGTGGGGCTATTGCACGATGGTTTTGAGTTCTTGAAGGGCAGCTTCGATGGACTCAAGGGATACGCTGTGGGCTGGATGACGAAGAGTCGCCGCGGAAAGCTCTACATCGACAACGCAGGATGGGGTCCCGAGGCTGATTCAATCGAATACGGATACCGGGTCCCCTTTGGTGGGATTCACGTCTTCATCGGCAAGATCGGCGAACCGACCCCCGAGCCGGACATCTGCACCCACATCATCGAAACGGCCTGGCGTGCAAGTTCTTCGCCGGTTCAGCCCGAGGCAAGGCATGTTTTCGTAGGTGTCGTCCATGGATCGGGGTACGAGGATGGACCAGTGTCCGATGGAGAAACCGTAGTCTGCTCTGATGACGAGTCTTCCGGAGAAACCGAATCGCTTTACCAGTTGCAGGACGGCCGGATTGAGGGAGGATCCGAGGGCAACAGTATTCCGGATTCCCCCGGTCTGCCAAACCGGGCAGCCATCTTCATGGCCGGCACACAATCGGCGCCTCATTCATCTACCGCCGCAGCAATGCTCTCCGGTTCAATGACGGCCACACCAGCAGGGGCAGGAAGCTCGGCGCCACCTCCGGCCCAAGTCTTGTCTGATTTGTTCGACGCTCTGGCAATATTGATGTCTGCAGAGGTAGATGCAGCGGCCAGGGATCAGCACGATGCGGAGATTGTAAAAGTGAAAGATCAGATAGCCCAGGCTAAAGTGGACCTGGCAGCATAGAACGCCAGGATGACTGCGGAGCGGGCCGAGTTGGAAGCATAGGCTTACCGGATTAGACTGGATCAGAATGCTTCATAGGAAGTCATGAGCAGAAGGTACCGATCATGTCTCCCATCGGTTTATGAGCCGCAGAATCTTTTCAACACGCGAGGTGCAGGAGCTGGTAACCAACCCACGCTAAACCGGGCGGGGGCGCCGGGAGCAGGAGCGCCAGTTCAGCCGCACACGATGGACCTGCCTCGCCAGAACAACGTTGTACCATCAACACCGCCCGGGCATTATTCCAACCCGTTGGACAACATTGTGGCTACCGCTTCACGCCTGGCGGCCCTCCCAACCGACGGCGAGTCACCAGTTGCAGTGGAAGCGCGTCGGGCCAGGGATCTCCTTCAGACATCACTAAATCAACAACAAGCATATTCACACAGCCGTGAGAGGATTCATTCCACTCCCCGTCCAAGCCGGAGTTATAGCATACACATGGAAGACGAACCGGCCGTGTCCAGGTGTGCACGCCGCCAAAATTCGCCACGAGGGAACAACCCGGCTGGGGGAGGTGCTAATGCGCAAGATGTTGTGGACCATGGCCACGCACGTGAGAGGCCGAGTTGACAGCTCGACATGAAGCACGATATCATACTCCGGTTCACCCCACCGCCTCCGTGGAGCCAGGGGCAATGTTCAGTTCCTTAGGGGTATCGTGTTTAACTCCCGCTTTGTGCAGTGTGCGACTACCCAAGGATTTCAAGGGACCTCGTAAGGTACCAAATTATACCACCGATTTGCAGCCAGAGGTGTGGGTGGAGAGCTATGAGATGGCAATGGAGATGTTAGATGTGGATGAGGCGGTGTGTGCTAAATATTTCACCATGATGTTGGAAGGAACAGGTCGCACTTGGTTGAAGAGCTTGCCGACCAACTCTATTGGATCATGGGCCAAACTGAAGCAGCGGTTTATCCAGAACTTCAAGGATACGTGTAAGCAACCAATGTCAATTGTAGATCTGGCCGCTTGTGTCCAAGAGGAAGGGGAGTCCACGACCCATTGGGTCAAACGGGTCTCGGCGATTTTGCATTCATCAGATCGTATCAATGCAGACACCGCAATGTTAACGTTAGAGGGCAATTGCCGTTTCAAACCATTGAAACAGAAGTTGGGAAGGCTCAAATGTCACTGCAACGACATGTCAACACTCATGGCTGCTTTGGTTAAACATGCCGATTCAGATAATACCAAGGATCCGGATTCAAAGGAGGACAAACTGGAGAAGGGTAAGAAGAACAGCAATGCCAAAGGCCAACAACACAATCCGGTAGGCCATGGAAACGCTAGTAAGTGCAAAGCCGACAGTGGTTTGGACTTTGTCGCAAATACCAACGCGCAGGAGAATGGCCAGCGCCGTAAAGGCAAGCAGCCCCAGAGGGGTGGAGGTCCAGGCAACAATTTGGAGCGTTTGTTAAATCAGCCCTGTCCAAAGCATGGATTGAAGGAGAAACCGACATCACATCTCTGGAAAGATTGTTATATCATGCGGGATTTCAAGAATTCCAATATGTTCCAATATGACAGCGGCCCGCCCGGCGGTTCAGGAGGAGGTTTCCACGGGTCGGGTTATGGAGGTGGTGGTTTCGGTTCAGGGTTTCCAGGCAATCAAACCGGACACGTCAATCAAGGATACCAAGGCAACCAGGGAGGTTACAACCATCAGGGGAGTCAGCAGCAGCAGCAGTCGGGTTATCAGAGCAATCCCAAACAGCTGAACAGCGGGCAATATCATGTCTTCACTACTAGTTTGTGCAAACGTGATCAGAATCTTCACAAAAGGGCAATCAACTCTGTTGAGCCGACAGTACCTCAGTATTTACGCTGGACGGAGCAACCTATTTTGTGGAGCAGAGAGGATCACCCGCCCCGGGTTGATAATCCAGGTCATTTGGCCTTGGTGGTAGCCCCTCAAGTTGGGGGATACAAGTTCTCTAAAGTGCTCATGGATGGGGGAAGTAGTATCAATATTTTGTATTATGATACATTCCGCCGTATGGGGTTGATAGATAAGGATCTTAAACCGTCGAATACGGTATTTCATGGTGTGGTGCCTGGTAAGTCTACATATCCTGT
Source organism: Triticum dicoccoides (assembly GCF_002162155.2). Classification (NCBI taxonomy): domain Eukaryota; kingdom Viridiplantae; phylum Streptophyta; class Magnoliopsida; order Poales; family Poaceae; genus Triticum; species Triticum dicoccoides. The sequence continues at coordinate 633,454,748 of NC_041382.1, read as the reverse complement.
TGGTAACATAGCTTTGTAGGTAGCTTTTGGAGATGACTACGATTCAAGATCAGAAACATTGACATTTGAGGTGGTGAAGATCAAAAGTCCGTACCACGCCTTGTTTGGGCAGCCGGTTTATGCAAAGTTTATGGCAAGGCCATGTTATGTTTACCTACAGCTTAAAATGCCATGTCATAAGGGGAGTATCATAGTACATGGAAGTAGAAAGATTGCTTTGGAGTGTGAAGAAGGCGATGCGGCTTATGCTGAGTCGGTTTGTGCCACGGAGGAGTTAAAATCCTATAAGGAGCAAGTTCATCCGGCAGACATGACCTCCTTAAAAAAGCCAACTACGGAACATGATCCAGCATTGAAGTTCAAATCAGCTACAAACACTAAGATTGTTGACTTTATCCCTAGCGATTCATCCAAACAGTTCAGCATCAGCGCTAACATGGATCACAAATAGGAAAGCGCGCTCATTGAGTTCATCTGTGAGAATCGGGACATCTTTGCATGGAAACCTTCTGACATGCCAGGTGTACCGAGAGAACTCGCTGAGCACACACTCAACATTGATCCTAAATTCAAACCGGTCTGACAGTTCGTCCGCCGTTTCAACGAGGAAAGACGCAAGGCTATAGGTGAAGAGGTAGCCCGTTTGTTGGCTGTTGGGTTTATTGTTGAAGTTTTTCATCCAGAGTGGTTAGCCAATCCGGTGCTGGTTCTTAAGAAAAATGGCACTTGGCGCATGTGTGTGGACTACACAGATTTAAACAAGGCTTGCCCTGCAGACCCCTTTGCTCTCCCTCGCATTGATCAGATACTTGATGCTACGGCGGGTTGTGACCGTTTGTGTTTTTTGGATGCTTACTCTGGTTATCATCAGATCAAAATGGCAGTTAAGGACCAGGAGAAGACATCCTTTATAACTCCCTTTGGAGCCTTCTGCTATGTTTCCATGCCCTTTGGACTCAAGAGTGCCCAGGCAACTTACCAGCGATGTGTTCAGAATTGCCTTCATAAGCAAATTGGGCGCAATGCTCATGCGTATGTAGATGATATTGTGGTCAAATCCAGAAAGGAGGGGACATTGATAGATGATCTACAGGAAACCTTTGACAATCTCCGGGTTTACAAGATGATGCTCAATCCGGAGAAGTGTGTTTTCGGTGTCCCGGCAGGCAAGCTCTTAGGCTTTCTGGTTTCAAACAGAGGCATTGAGGCTAATCCGGAAAAGATTGCAGCAATTACGTCCTTGGCTAAACCGGCGTGTATTAATGATGTGCAACGTCTGGCCGGCCGGATTACAGCCTTGAGCTGGTTTATCAACCGCCTTGGAGAGACGGCCATCCCCTTATATCAGATGCTCAAGAAAACGGATAACTTTATCTAGAGTGAGGCAGCTGATAAGGCGTTTGAAGATCTGAAGAGGCAGCTAGTGGAATCGCCCGTGCTGGCAGCACCGATCGATAAAGAGCCATTATTATTATATGTGGCTGCTAATGCCCAGGTTGTCAGCGTAGCCATTGTGGTAGAGCGCAAGGAGCCTGGCAAAGAGTATCCGGTTCAATGGCTGGTTTATTATATCAGTGAGGTGCTCATTGAGTCAAAGCAGAGGTATCCACATTGGCAGAAACTAGTGTATGGGGTGTTTATGGCAAGCCGGAAGCTCAAACACTATTTTTAGGGCCATCCTATCACAGTGGTCAGTTCAGCTCCTCTGGGCGACATCATTCAAAACAAAGAGGCAACTGGCCGGATTGCCAAGTGGCCATTGAGCTTGGACCTCACAGGCTCAAATATATACCCCGCACAGTGATCAAGTCCCAGGCACTCGTAGATTTCATCAACGATTGGACGGAGTTACAGGCACCTGAGGAGAAACCAGATAATACATATTGGACTATTCATTTTGATGGGTCCAGACATTTAGAGGGTTCGGGGGCTGGAGTCGTATTAACTTCCCCACGAGGTGACAAGTTTTGTTATGTCCTCCGTTTAATGTTCCCTTGTACTAACAATGCAGCTGAATATGAGGCTTTACTCCATGGTCTTCGGATGGCTAAAGAGATGAATTTGAGCTGGTTTGAGTGCTTCGGCAATTCAGATCTAGTGGCTCAGCAAGTGTCTGGCACTTGGGATTCTAAGGACCCACTCATGGCTGCATATCGGCGAGAGGTGGACGCAGTGGCTGGTCACTTTAAAGGTTATCAGGTGGACAATATAGACCAGCGGTTCCGCCCAATGTCTTTTATGATGTATTGCACAATCCGTCAGTCAAAATACCAACCGAAGAAGATTTGGCTATTCCTGATCCGGAGGCTCGGTTGGTGGCAGCTCTGCATGCCATACTGGATTGGACGATCCCGTATCTGGATTACATGAACCGGGGCGAGTTACCAGCTGAGGAAACGTTGGCTCGACAGATAATCCGGCGTTCCAAGTCCATGACCATACTCAACGGGGAGTTACATCATTACAGTGTTTCAGGAGCAATTCAGCGATCTGTTTCTCCTCAAGAAGGTTGTGAGATTTTGCGAGAAATTCATGAAGGGGATTGCGGTCACCACTCCGGTTCAAAGTCGTTGGTTGCTAAAGCTTTTCGCCATGGTTTTTACTGGTTGACGGTGCATGCTGAGATGCGGAGGATTTAGTCAAAAGATGTGATGGATGTCAAAAGTTTGCCCACCGTGCTCACGTTCCGGCTCAAGAGTTGCGGATGATTCCAATTACATGGCCATTTGCAACTTGGGGGCTAGATATGGTTGGACCCTTCAAGCGCTCCAAGGACAAGAAGACCCACCTGTTAGTAGCAGTTGATAAATTCACTAAATGGGTAGAGGCAGAGCCAATCAGCAAGTGTGATGCAGCCACAGCGGTTCAATTCATCAAAAAGGTGATATTCCGATTTGGTTTTCCACATAGAATTATAACAGATAATGGTACTAACTTATCAAAAGGAGAGATGGAAGAATTCTATCAACGTGAGCACATCTGGCTTGATCTAGCATCAGTAGCTCACCCCAATCTAATGGTCAAGCGGAAAGGGCAAATCAAGAAATTCTACGGGGTATCAAACCAAGGCTTATGGTTCCCTTAAAGCGGACGCCGGGTTGTTGGGTCGAGGAGCTACCTTCTGTGTTATGGAGCATCGACACCACACCCAATAGGTCTACGGGTTACACGCCTTTCTTCATGGTTTATGGAGCGGAGGCGGTTCTTCCTAGTGACATCCGTCACGATTCTCCCCGTGTGGCAGCTTATGTTGAAGCTGATAATGGGAAGGCACGTCAGGATTCTCTGGACCTGTTGGATGAAGAGCAGGATCTTGCAGCAGCACGTTCGGTGATTTATCAACAAGATCTTCGACGTTATCACAGCCGCCGGGTTAAAACTAGAACCTTTCAAGAAGGTGATTTGGTGCTCCGGCACATCCAGGATCAGATTGATATGCACAAGTTATCCCCCCCTTGGGAAGGACCCTTTGTGTCAGCAAAAATCTGCACAACAGATCCTACTACCTCATTGATGTTCGAGAGCATGAAGACCCACGTCAATAGGAGGAGGAGACAAACTGGCCATGGAACATAGCTCTCCTTCGGCTTTACTATACTTGAAGACATAGGCTCTTCACCTGTACATATTTAGGATAGTGTATATACCATATAATAAACCAGAGCCTCCGTTATAAGCGGGGTATCTGTTCTTTCTTATATCATATGTGTGCACGTTAACGGTCAAAGCGGAGTCTTTCTTAAACCGGCTTTAGCAGCTGCATAAAGATAAAGAAAATCACTAGGGGGCTTGGTCATGTTTGAACCACAACTACACCTCTTGATAGGCATTTGAGCCACACAAAGAAAAATTTGTGGAGCCAAAGAGTGTATTGTACACAGTACAAACTCAAACATAGGCACACGCTGAGCATCACTCACAAAGTTACTTGGGGGCTCTTTTTTGCAAAGCAACAAAGAGTTTGAAAGGACCCTCGTAATTGGCTATCAAGCCACGGCTTGGAAGCCTAGTGTATTCACCTAAAACCCCGGGTTAACTTGCCTTCATCAAGTAAGCCACTCCTATCCAGGTAATCCTGGCATGACCCATCGAGCGTTTGACAATTCAATCTTTTACAGACCCTGAACTTGTCACAGTTAAAATGATGATTGGTTAATTGGAGGCCCATCTTAAAAGGCTTTGTTAAATGGTTTAACTCAGAGGCCTGGCAGCCCATGAAAAGCCTCGATTTGGAGCCTGGCAGCTCGTAAAAAGCCTCACATATTTTCCTATTTGAATTTTGTTTGTTGACAATCATAAGTATTTTTTGATAAACCAGCGTCCTTGACCCGGCTTGCTTTCCAACCACCAGTTGTTGGCACATGATCAATTATAAACCGGTGGTCATTGACCCGGTCTGGTTTGACTAAATCACCAGTGTTATAAAGAAAATCCGGTAGTTATACCGGTCCGGTTTAATAGATAGACCAGCATTATGAAGATGAAATTACAAAACGTATCGGGTTGGTGTTAAACACCTTTGCTGTATACACGTTTGGTCAATCAATGAGGTATGTTTTGTACATTATTTTTTGTACAAATACTTGATTATTCAGCTAAAGTACTATATACTTCTTGGATATTATGACATGTTTAGTGGTAAACCGCTAGACACTTTTATGTTTTTTGGACCCAGGAAGGCAAGTCATCATAGGCTATGCATGAAATATATCCTGAAGGGCGGCACAAATTGTCACAAAGCATTATGAAACATGCTCGATGGCATGACAGATAAACAAAGTTTCAGCTATCCTATTACATGAAGCTTCAAAGCATCTCAAACAGTGCCATTGTTTTTCACAGTAGCCATATAAACCGGCGACCGGATCAGGACTCTTCCTCACGACGGTTTGACGGTTGCGGATCAGTTGGTGTAGGTACTTCTTCATCCCTCCCTAGCCACTGGAAATCAGCCGTTGACCAATCGATTCTGGTTAAAGCTTGGAATACTGCTTCCTCATGGATAAGATCAGAAGGGTTAATATCAGGGGCATAAGTATGCTTACGAATTGGAGGCACAAGTTCTTCGACTTCATGGATCTCGGCCGGCTGTCTTTTCCCTTCTGCATCATAAAGCGGTTGAAAATGGGACAAATCGGTGTCCTCAGCCAATTTGCTGGCCGCTGGCCGCATCTATTTGGTCAGCCGCCGAAGATCATCATTGTCAAAGTTTGAACCGTCTTCTTTAACGCCTGGATATCCTTTAATGATATCCTCCGCTTCAAGGTCTGGAATCCAGGTCTTGGCTCGAATAAGGGCGGTTAATGCTCCTGCTCTCGCAGCGGCTCGATTCAACTCGGCAATATGTGCCGGTAACATGCCCAGCTTCTCCAGGGTCTCCTTAATCAACGTTGGCGTCGGTTTGTTATAAGCCGCTGTACTAACGGCTCGCTGAGACCCAGAGTATAGCTGCTCAACCAATGTATATGCCGCTTTGAGCTTCATCCGAATATCTGCACCAAGATGAGTGATCCGAGTTCCTGCCAAAGATTTTATCAACATTTTGATTAGTTTTAAGATTCATTGACTGGTGCAACATACATAAACAGACACTTACCAAAGATAGCAGAGGTCATAGTGTTGATTTGGCGCTTCAAACCGGCTAGTTCTTCAACCACCGGTTTCAGGGCTTCCTCGGCATCTATAGCTCTTTTGGTCAAACCGGCTTTTTCGGTTTCCCATTCAGCATGATCTTGGTTGAAGGATTCTTTCAATTTTTTCATTCAGGCCAGGGCCTGCGTCAACTCCTCTTTGGCTTTTGCAGCTTCGGCTTGTTGAGACTTCACATTTTCTTGCAAGTCAGAGTTTTGGGCATCTTTGCTTCTCAGTTCAGCCTGCACCATTGAAGGTATATTCAACAAAACAGCATATTTATGCACTAAGTATAAAGCATATAACAAGTTATCCACTTCATACTTGGGGGCTAATGCTTGTTTGCTCTCAAATACTACCCTCCATACAAGTCTCCAGAACAATGCAAGCATTATCCTTGACACTTGGGGGCTAATGTACGTTTGTTCTAAACCGGTGGTGTGGATGAAAAACCGGATTAAGTTGCCAAGTTAAACCGGCCTTTGGGGGTTATGCTGCAGAATGTTATCCAATTTTTCAAACATGAGTCTTATCTATGATTGAGGACACGCCTTTGCAAGGATCAATGATGGGATGCTTGAAGTATTACAAAGACCCGGTTTATGATTAGCAATCATAAAACGGCTCTTGGAGGCTACTTGGAATAGTATTTCAGCTATAAATCAACGTGCAAGGGAGAAGCATTTACCTCATATCGTTCTTTCATCAAATTCACCAAACCAGCTTCATAATCCCGGTTTGAGTGCAGACGGTTCAAGAAGCCGGAATGAAGCTCATCAGCGTTAAGATGAGCATAGTTTGATAAGTCGCTACTCCATTTACCTTTATCCCTAGCAATTTGCTCTTCTTTGGCACTATGCTGAGCCAAAATGACGGGATGACCAGGAGAGCTGTGGCCTGTTCCGGTAATAATAACGTCATCACCTTGGCCTTCAGGATTTTTGGTGGATGATGATGGAATTTCAGTGTCTTTCATTGGATTAGCCCGGTTTGGTTCTGCCAGTTCAGTATCAGGGGCGGCAGGCTCGGCATCTGTGTCAGGACCCCGACTCAATGCCACATCGATCTAGCATGTAACACCTCATATCACTTTGCGGCCTCACGCACGGTATTCCCACGGGTGTCGCCTTACCTTTGCCCGGGACCGTTTGCGCCTTTTGGCACACGTATATGACAGTGTCGCTAGCATCCATATGATAAGGAGCCCGGGCTAACATGGATAGTCGTAAACCCAAAGTGGCACAGACTTACAGGGACAGGCATCCATGACCCAGCATCGAACGTGTCGGTCATCAGCGAGTGAATCCAGGCTGTAGCACTGGGCTAGCAGGACTCCGGTGAACCGGGCTGTAGCGGGCTAACAGGACTCTGGTATTCATCGCGTGACATTTCCCCGAAGGGACAGACACAGGAACGAAGAAGGACACATGCCGGCCAGCCTAAGTGTTCCGGAGCAGTAGCAAGCTACCATGGCTCAGTGAAACACTAGGAGACATTTCCCCGTAAGAGAGGCTACTAAAGATAAACAACTAGATGGTCAGATCCCACACATACCAAGCATTTCAAAACATACACACAATATGCTCGATATGTGCAAATACAACATGGCATCACAACATGACTCTATGACTCAAGTATTTTATTCATTAGGCTCCGAGGAGCGAGATATTACAAACATGGGTCTCACGACCCAACAATCAGAGCATACAAGTCAAAGCACAAGCGGAAGCTATCATGTCTGAGTACAGACATCTATAAATGAAAAAGGCTGAGAAGCCTGACTATCTATCAGATCCTGCCGAGGGCACAAGATCGTAGCTGAGGTATCAAGCTAAACGTCGAAGTCCACGTGGAACTACTAGCGAGACCGAAATCTCTCTGCAAAAACATAAAATAGGCAAACGTGAGTACAAATGTACCCAGCAAGACTTACATCAGATCTATCTACATATGCATCATTATCAACAAAGGGATGGTGGGGTTTAACTGCAGCAAGCCAGCTTTGACTCGGTGGCTATCCTGAACTATGATTGCAAGTAACTCTTTTGAGGTGGCGCACACGAGTCCACATATTCACCATATCAATACACCACTATGGATCCGCTCCCGTCTCCCTACGAGAACGCCATCCATAGCACTCACGCTTATCTTGCGTATTCTAGAGTATCCACTTTCACTTGTCTATGAACTGATATAAGCAACCCAGAAGTCCTTTACCGCGGACACGGCTATTCGAATAGATGATGTTAACCTTGCAGGGGTGTACTTCTTCACACACGCTCTCACCACTTACCGCCGTTTACACGACATGTACTCGGCAACCTTCAAGCGGAAGCCCAACGTGGGTGTCGGCCACGGCCTACCTAAACACTCAAGTCTCTAGTCCAGGTTTATCGCCTATTCGGGTTCCATCCATGAGGAGATCCGGCCGGAGTTTCGCTCACAGCCCCAAACGATGTGTATAGGGTTCCGTGACACCAAACGGGCGCCCGGTTTACCCGGCCACGTGCCTACCGCATCACAGCCCACCCCTACGGTCAGCGCTGCGCACGGCCTCCAGCATACTACAAACACCAGAAACTACTTGCAACTCCTGGACAGAGGACAAGGGTGATCAAGAAGCCGAGAGGGTCCATTGGTTTCGGGCCCAATGCGTGGTAGTAGCTGAATCATGGATCACAAACACAGAACTCAGTTCCTGAGGACGGCTGCAATGAGACAACCCACCATGTACTCCTACATGGCCTCTCACCGCTACCTTTACCAAATCGTATTCACACACTTAGCTCACACACAGTAGGACAGATTCACACGCCTCTGATTCATTCCCGATGAATCAGACCTGACACAACTCTAAGCAATAGCAGGCATGACAAACAAGCATGAATGAGTAGGCACAACAGGGCTCAAACAACTCCTACTCATGCTAGTGGGTTTCATCTATTTACTGTGGCAATGACAGGTCATGCAAAGGATAAAGGGGTTCAGCTACCGCAGCAAGTAACAGATGAATCGGTGTTGTCCTAATGCATTAAAAGAGAGCAGGAGCGAGAGAGTAGGATTGTATCAGAATGAACAAGGGGGTTTTGCTTGCCTGGCACTTCTGAAGATAACATTGAGTCTTCATCAGTGTCAACGATCACATCATCGGTATCACGTCTATCGAGAGGGGACAAATACTGGCAACACAGAAGGGAACACAATCAATGCAATGCACAATATGATGCATGATCATGACATGGCAAAATGAATGTGTTTTGGGCTAATGCATTTAGCAACAAGTTAAATGGGGTTGGTTTGAATACAAGATTCAAATTCAAACTCCATATGTGATTATTTAAATGCCATTTAATTGATTTGTGCTAAACAGCATCTATAAGTTGTTCTAACATGCATGAAAATGGTACAGATGGATTCCTTGAATTTTTCTGATAATTTTTCATATATAATTTATTTAATTTGGAGTTACGGTTAATTTTCTATGATTTATTGAAGTTTAGGGCATTTTCTGAAAATAATAAATCATTTAAGAATTATTTAAATTCCAGAAAGGAATTATTGCGTCATCATGACCTCATAGTGACGTCAGCAGGTCAACGGGCGCTGTCCAGGTCAAACTGACCTGTGGGCCCTACGTGTCAGTGTCTGGACTAATTAACCTAATTAAAATTAACCCTAACTAACTTAGTTAGCCGGGCGGGGCCCGCATGTCAGTGATTCAGTGGCTTAACTAAATTAGTTATTAGATTAACCAAAAGTTAGCAGGGGACGGGCCCACACGTCAGTGAGAGAGAGGGGAGGGTCAAACCCGGGTCAACTCGCCGGAGTTGACCCGAGGCTCGTCGCCGGCGAGGCCAGGGACGGCGGAGAGCGTCGGCATTCGCCCTCCGATGACCAAAAGAGCGGCGAAGGGGCTCTACGGGATGCCCAGGCCCGCGCGCATCTAACAGGGCCAACGGGAGAAGCTAGGGTGGCCGGAGGCGACGGCAATCATGACGACGGCGGCGGCCGGAGTTCGGATGGTGGCGGGTTTGGCGCTACGAGCGGTGGTTTGGCGCGCTGATGGCACTAGGGAGAAGCTCTTGCTCCTATGCATCCAAAGGAACGGACGGGAGGCCGCGAGGTGGCCGGAGTTGAGCACGGCGTCGACCTCGGCGGCGGCCGGAGCTCGGGCGAGCTCGGGGTCGGGGTTAGGGAGCACGGCAGGAGGAGCTGGGGCGTGCTACAGACTCCTGAGATCGCGGTGAGCACGTCAGTGGGCTCGGATACGAGCTGGGGTGGCTGTGGCCACGGCCACGCCATGGCCGGCGGCGAGAAACTCTCGGCCGCGATGGAGGAAGAGGCTAGGGGATGAGTGCGAGCTTGAGGGAAGGGGGAAGAGGAAGAGGGGCTCACAGTGGACTGGACGGAGGGGTCGGCGAGCTCGGGGAAGCTTCTGCGACGGCGAATTTATGGCGGCGATCTCCGGGCACCGGGGATGAAGACGACGATGCTCCGGTCGACTGGGGCCTCCTCTGGTCGCGTGCGTTGGTGTGCAGCTCCATGGGGTCGGGACGGAGCTCCTGAGCTCATCGGAAGGGCGAGGGGTGGCCGGTGGCTACGGATGCGACGGCGGCGCCCTCCGGTGGCTCTCGGTGGTGCTCCAAATCGAGAGAGGGAGAGAGCCAGAGCGAGCAGAGAGAGGGATAGCGGTCGGGGACGACTCCGTGGCGTCGCTAGAGGGCTCGGGGAGGAAGCAGGAGGTGGCCAGGGGAAGCAGGAGGTGGCGCGCGCGGCGGCGTCGCGGTGTCTGTCCTCCTGGCAGGGAGGAAGACGACAGGGGGGGTGGAGATGGGCTGGGCCGTGCTGCTGGGCCAGGTGGGCTACCAGGTGAGCGTCAGGTAGTCCTTCTCTCTTTTATTTCTGTTCTGTTTCTCTTTTCTATTTCTGCAATTTGTTTTTATTTGATTTAAAATATGAAATCATTTTATAAAATCCTGGAAATAATTATGGGTGCTTTCTGAATTATTTCAGTGACCCTTAACAATTTCCAACATTTATTTGAACATTTAAATTATTTATAGTATTTAAATGCCCAAAGTCAAATACAATATGGTTTATTCAAAAAAATCCAAAAAGGTCTTGGAAAAATATCCATCATCTCTGGATATGGTTTTCACCCTTTTCCAGTAATCATGAACATTTTTGCAAACCAATTTGGGTTCTGTGAAAATATTTTGAAGTTGAACCTATTTGCAATGCTTTGGTGCTAGGGCTTGGTCATCCCCATTTCAAATTTCATAAAATTTAAACATGTTGCATAGATGCTAAAACAAAAACAAACAAGGGCTGATCTGGGGCTGTGACAGCTCACCCCCACTAAACAAAAATCTCGTCCCGAGATTCAAGCGTAGGGTAAGGTGAAGGGGAAACACAGACTAGCACAATCTTCACGATCCAGGTTGCACTTTAAATGAACGTTGATTTGAACACCATTATTGTCTTGAAGTCCTGCTCTGAGAAATCATGTCAACATGACATGGAGGGAAGAAGGAGACTCTAGAAGGGTCGATCTTCTCGAAGATCGAACAACTCACGGAATGAGACATAGGACCATCTCTCGGGTTGAGACACGAGATACACATCAAGAGGGGTGGAAAGAAACGGATGACGAAGGTTCACTAGGTGGACAACAATTCCACACTTAAGAAGGTGGTAAACGATTGCCAACGTAGCGAGGAGTTGAGTTGCCATGATACCATAACGATGCACCTTAGGGAAGGTGACTCGTAGATATCTCCCCTTAAGTGGCAAAAAGAATTACCTTTGATTCAGAGATCATTGAAACTCTTTAAACCAGCCTAAGAAAATTCTCGAGCGATCGTTTGGAGGGGGTCAGTAGAATGGCATACTCAGACTTGGATGATGTGGATTACCTTGTTGAAGACAACGCAATGGATGAATTTGCTTATCACTGGAAATGGAAGAGATCCATGGTAGAATGGCACATTGGCGGTGCAAGCTGGGAACAAAATGCAAATGATGGGAATGATTCTAGTAACTGGGGAGAACTCAACAATAGAGAGTGAATCCACTGTTGAGAAGTTATAGCATAACCGAGGAAGTTGAGAGCAAACCTAGCTAGTGCCGATGGTGACACCTAACGCTTGTGCGTGCTCTCAAGAACTTGAGCATTTCCACAATCATCAAGATTCTACCAATATCCGTGTCAAGGATCCTGGCAACACAACTTGCTACCATGATGAATGATGATGGATGATGCAGATGCAAAGGAAGATAACACCTTCTCAGATTTCACCCTTGGCGGGGCCAATAAAATAAAATCTGGATGATCGACCGAGAGACATTTAGCACTCCGCTTCTAATGTTCTCCTTGATGTGCTAGTGTAACCCACTCAGAGATATGGTTTGATAACTATAACATCAAGTAAAGGTCGGACTTCGGGATCTCAAAATCCATAGGGGCAACTAGGGAGTAAATCCTACGAAATCCCTATGGGGAGGTGGCCAACTTCTTCAATCAAGATATTATAATAACAGGTCTTCCGGCTGGGTGTGTTGGCCACGACATCCACTTGACCGGTTATCACGCGACCAATATTATAATTCTTGGGAAATGTTCCAACCATCATATCTGCCGGAGATTCAGATCTGGTTGGTGTCAGAATATTCCAGGCTCATCGAGTCTAGGAAGAAAAATGAAAGTTTGCAATACAAATCGACGAGATGACGTTGCGAGATTCTCGGGAAATGAACTACGATAGTAAGCTCCAAAACATGAGCTGGTTCTGCTACAAACATGTGAACACGTTGTCCCAGACAAGCATGACCACAAAGTAGTCTTATAATAAAACACTACCGAGTTCAGGAGGGGGAACCATCAGCGAAGATATCGAAGTTTTGTACAAATCCGTCTGGTACCTTCGGGACTAGCACTTAGAACTTATTAACCTTGAACAAATCAATCAGTGGCTTGGTGTTCTAGGGACCCATATAGAATGGAGGTTGCAAGTCTCCGAACCACAGAATACTTCGCACGTATGCATGACTGATTTGGGATGATTCCAAAGAAAACAACATTGACTTTCTCGAATCCATGGCGGCAATTTGCATCAAATGCACATGGACTGGATGAAGTCACTTCTTACATCCGAACATATGCTTCATGAACTAGCATGAAGAAATGCTTTCAAAAGTTTCCAACACTAGCTTAATGTTCAACAAATCATGGAGGGAATAAGGATGTTGTTAATGGGCTCAACAACAATTCATCCGGGTTTCCTTTTTAAAAGGAATTCCATAGTTAAGTGAACACGGTGATAGCATTGGTCAGACCAAAGATGTAATGGTGTATGCTCGAGGGATCAACCACGAATAAGACAACATTATGAGCATCGTTGGTACTGATTTGATTTGACGATAGCCCACACTCAAATCAAAGGATTGATAAGACAATAGGTCCAGCAACTGATCACAGGGACCAATCGATGAAGATATCATCTTTCTTCAACACACACTACACAAGATTATCCCTTTGGAACGAACTAAGTCAGGCAAGCTTTTATCCTCCAACTCTCCAAGGTGTTGTTTAGCTTATCCAACTAGCTCAGGGTATCCAACACGGATTCTTGGAGAAGGGGTGGTTTACAGGAATAAACCAACTTGATCACGAACTCAACATAGCGGTCAGGTGACAACCTGGTAATACTTCTGAGAAGATATTCAGAAAATCACGAACCACCGGTATGTTACTAAGCTCGAGAACAATCTTGCTTTTCAGGGCAAGACCATATGATCAATAGAGCAAGGATTTGAAATAATCCTAACTCATCGATCAAGGAGTGAACCAGGAGAATGGACTAGGTAGCACGATCAATCTTAGAATGATGATTCAATAACCAACACACTAAGAATGAAATTATTGTCCTTTAACTACCCAGCAACGAGGTTGCTAGGCGTATTGATTTCACACATCACAATTCATTTGTCGGTATTCCGGTTGCATTAACACGGAACCGAGGGATGAATAATGATGGTGAGAAGTATCACTACATCAAGAATTCACAAGAGCCGGTGCAATCCTCATGAAAATCCTGACATAAAGACGGTAATACTTCAGGGTAGAACAGAGCAAAAGCTGGATTAGCAATTTGTTCTGCGGAGCACAACTTCTTTGACCTAATCCTGGATATGGAAGAGGTACTGGAGTTTGTTTCTCCTAGTCATTCCGCGATAGAATGGCTTGACGGACCACAAGAGTAATAGGCATCGATAAATGAACGCACACATACTCTTGACTATCAATTGATAGACGAGGGTCAGAATGCAACTAAAGAGAACAACTCAAAGGAACATATAATTTTCTGAGTTGTGGATGCATAGATTAGTATGTCGAACCAAGTTCAACATATTTCTTCCGGATAACCCATGCAGAAAGGTAGAACTGGCAGAGTCACGATTTATGAATGGAGAACTCCTCAAGAATAATCCTGTCCGTGATATTTCAGTTCAACGAGGAACTTCTGCCATAAGTAGTTCATGGTATTTGGAAGAAGAAGATACCACGGACTTCAAGGACTATCGCAAAGGTTACTAATATCCTAAAGGCACTAGCAATTACTATCAACATGAAGTAGGTAGAGTGAATCTCGGGTTCAGAACCTAGGAGCAGAATACCTATTACTAAGTAGCATCACGAAATGCTTTCGAGGATAAAGGCCAGAATCATCACACTGGGACACCAATCATGGCTAAATTACTAGGTGATCCCCTAGGACACCTAGGGTCATAATACCAGCTCCAACATATATGTCAAGGCAATAAAGTACCTCAACTCACCGATTAGTGTTGTTAATCTGGCCCATGGGAACATTGAAACGGGAAGAAAGGATTTGCAAATGCATCAGACTACTTAGAAACCTGGGGTGACTTGGACAGCATAACGGCTGTAAATGCTCAGAAAAGACTTGAGACATTCACAAAAATGGTGGCATAACCACTCAGAAGCACAATATAAAGGTTTGGAGATCAACAGTTAACATACAGAAGTAGTAGGAACTGAACTCAAGCTTAAATCCAACAATCTTATAAGTCTACGGATTAGTAACACATGATCCTAATAGAAAGAAAAGATAGCCTAGTTCTTAATCCCCGTAGAAGAGAAGATGATGACTCAGATCAGAAGGCCATGAGGTATAAGGAGTAAAAGGAGCCTTACGTTCCATCCCACAATCAATTCCCCTACATATAACTAAAGAATTTCTAGACTCAACATCGACCAGTTTGGCTTGGTAATCCTACAGGCAGTCAAGCTCTGATACCAGCGCTGTCAGGACCCCGACTCAATGCCACATCGATCTAGCATGTAACACCTCATATCACTTTGCGGCCTCACGCACGGTATTCCCACGGGTGTCGCCTTACCTTTGCCCGGGACCCTTTGCGCCTTTTGGCACACGTATATGACAGTGTCGCTAGCATCCATATGATAAGGAGCCCGGGCTGACATGCCTAGTCGTAAACCCAAAGTGGCACAGACCTACAGGGACAGGCATCCATGACCCAGCATCGAACGTGTCGGTCATCAGCGAGTGAATCCAGGCTGTAGCACTGGGTTAGCAGGACTCCGGTGAACCGGGCTGTAGCGGTCTAACAGGACTCTGGTATTCATCGCGTGACATTTCCCCGAAGGGACAGACACAGGAACGAAGAAGGACACATGCCGGCCAGCCTAAGTGTTCCGGAGCAGTAGCAAGCTACCATGGCTCAGTGAAACACTAGGAGACATTTCCCCGTAAGAGAGGCTACTAAAGATAAACAACTAGATGGTCAGATCCCACACATACCAAGCATTTCAAAACATACACACAATATGCTCGATATGTGCAAATACAACATGGCATCACAACATGACTCTATGACTCAAGTATTTTATTCATTAGGCTCCGAGGAGCGAGATATTACAAACATGGGTCTCACGACCCAACAATCAGAGCATACAAGTCAAAGCACAAGCGGAAGCTATCATGTCTGAGTACAGACATCTATAAATGAAAAAGGCTGAGAAGCCTGACTACCTATCAGATCCTGCCGAGGGCACAAGATCGTAGCTGAGGTATCAAGCTAAACGTCGAAGTCCACGTGGAACTACTAGCGAGACCGAAATCTCTCTGCAAAAACATAAAATAGGCAAACGTGAGTACAAATGTACCCAGCAAGACTTACATCAGATCTATCTACATATGCATCATTATCAACAAAGGGATGGTGGGGTTTAACTGCAGCAAGCCAGCTTTGACTCGGTGGCTATCCTGAACTACGATTGCAAGTAACTCTTTTGAGGTGGCGCACACGAGTCCACATATTCACCATATCATTACACCACTATGGATCCGCTCCCGTCTCCCTACGAGAACGCCATCCATAGCACTCACGCTTATCTTGCATATTTTAGAGTATCCACTTTCACTTGTCTATGAACTGATATAAGCAACCCAGAAGTCCTTTACCGCGGACACGGCTATTCGAATAGATGATGTTAACCCTGCAGGGGTGTACTTCTTCACACACGCTCTCACCACTTACCGCTGTTTACACGACATGTACTCGGCAACCTTCAAGCGGAAGCCCAGTGTGGGTGTCGGCCACGGCCTACCTAAACACTCAAGTCTCTAGTCTAGGTTTATCGCCTATTCGGGTTCCATCCATGAGGAGATCCGGCCGGAGTTTCGCTCACAGCCCCAAACGATGTGTACAGGGTTCCGTGACACCAAACGGGCGCCCGGTTTACCCGGCCACGTGCCTACCGCATCATAGCCCACCCCTACGGTCAGCGCTGCGCACGGCCTCCAGCATACTACAAACACCAGAAACTACTTGCAACTCCTGGACAGAGGACAAGGGTGATCAAGAAGCCGAGAGGGTCCATTGGTTTCGGGCCCAATGCGTGGTAGTAGCTGAATCATGGATCACAAACACAGAACTCAGTTCCTGAGGACGGCTGCAATGAGACAACCCACCATGTACTCCTACATGGCCTCTCACCGCTACCTTTACCAAATCGTATTCACACACTTAGCTCACACATAGTAGGATAGATTCACACGCCTCTGATTCATTCCCGATGAATCAGACCTGACACAACTCTAAGCAATAGCAGGCATGACAAACAAGCATGAATGAGTAGGCACAACAGGGCTCAAACAACTCCTACTCATGCTAGTGGGTTTCATCTATTTACTGTGGCAATGACAGGTCATGCAAAGGATAAAGGGGTTCAGCTACCGCAGCAAGTAACAGATGAATCGGTGTTGTCCTAATGCATTAAAAGAGAGCAGGAGCGAGAGAGTAGGATTGTATCGGAATGAACAAGGGGGTTTTGCTTGCCTGGCACTTCTGAAGATAACATTGAGTCTTCATCAGTGTCAACGATCACATCATCGGTATCACGTCTATCGAGAGGGGACAAATACTGGCAACACAGAAGGGAACACAATCAATGCAATGCACAATATGATGCATGATCATGACATGGCAAAATGAACGTGTTTTGGGCTAATGCATTTAGCAACAAGTTAAATGGGGTTGGTTTGAATACAAGATTCAAATTCAAACTCCATATGTGATTATTTAAATGCCATTTAATTGATTTGTGCTAAACAGCATCTATAAGTTGTTCTAACATGCATGAAAATGGTACAGATGGATTCCTTGAATTTTTCTGATAATTTTTCATATATAATTTATTTAATTTGGAGTTACGGTTAATTTTCTATGATTTATTGAAGTTTAGGGCATTTTCTGAAAATAATAAATCATTTAAGAATTATTTAAATTCCAGAAAGGAATTATTGCGTCATCATGACCTCATAGTGACGTCAGCAGGTCAACGGGCGCCGTCCAGGTCAAACTGACCTGTGGGCCCTACGTGTCAGTGTCTGGACTAATTAACCTAATTAAAATTAACCCTAACTAACTTAGTTAGCCGGGCGGGGCCCGCATGTCAGTGAGTCAGTGGCTTAACTAAATTAGTTATTAAATTAACCAAAAGTTAGCAGGGGACGGGCCCACACGTCAGTGAGAGAGAGGGGAGGGTCAAACCCGGGTCAACTCGCCGGAGTTGACCCGAGGCTCGTCGCCGGCGAGGCCAGGGACGGCGGAGAGCGTCGGGATTCGCCCTCCGATGACCAAAAGAGCGGCGGAGGGGCTCTACGGGATGCCCAGGCCCGCGCGCATCTAACAGGGCCAACGGGAGAAGCTAGGGTGGCCGGAGGCGACGGCAATCATGACGACGGCGGCGGCCGGAGTTCGGGTGGTGGCGGGTTTGGCGCTACGAGCGGTGGTTTGGCGCGCTGATGGCACTAGGGAGAAGCTCTTGCTCCTACGCATCCAAAGGAACGGACGGGAGGCCGCGAGGTGGCCGGAGTTGAGCACGGCGTCGACCTCGGCGGCGGCCAGAGCTCGGGCGAGCTCGGGGTCGGGGTTAGGGAGCACGGCAGGAGGAGCTGGGGCGTGCTACGGACTCCTGAGATCGCGGTGAGCACGTCAGTGGGCTCGGATACGAGCTGGGGTGGCTGTGGCCACGGCCACGCCATGGCCGGCGGCGAGAAACTCTCGGCCGCGGTGGAGGAAGAGGCTAGGGGATGAGTGCGAGCTTGAGGGAAGGGGGAAGAGGAAGAGGGGCTCACAGTGGACTGGACGGAGGGGTCGGCGAGCTCGGGGAAGCTTCTGCGACGGCGAATTTACGGCGGCGATCTCCGGGCACCGGGGATGAAGACGACAATGCTCCGGTCGACTGGGGCCTCCTCTGGTCGCGTGCGTCGGTGTGCAGCTCCATGGGGTCGGGACGGAGCTCCTGAGCTCATCGGAAGGGCGAGGGGTGGCCGGTGGCTATGGATGCGACGCCGGCGCCCTCCGGTGGCTCTCGGTGGTGCTCCAAATCGAGAGAGGGAGAGAGCCAGAGCGAGCAGAGAGAGGGATAGCGGTCGGGGACGACTCCGTGGCGTCGCTAGAGGGCTCGGGGAGGAAGCAGGAGGTGGCCAGGGGAAGCAGGAGGTGGCGCGCGCGGCAGCGTCGCGGTGTGTGTCCTCCTGGCAGGGAGGAAGACGACAGGGGGGGGGGTGGAGATGGGCTGGGCCGTGCTGCTGGGCCAGGTGGGCTACCAGCTGAGCGTCAGGTAGTCCTTCTCTATTTTATTTCTATTCTGTTTCTCTTTTCTATTTCTGCAATTTGTTTTTGATTTGATTTAAAATATGAAATCATTTTATAAAATCCTGGAAATAATTATGGGTGCTTTCTGAATTATTTCAGTGACCCTTAACAATTTCCAACATTTATTTGAACATTTAAATTATTTATAGTATTTAAATGCCCAAAGTCAAATACAATATGGTTTATTCAAAAAAATCCAAAAAGGTCTTGGAAAAATATCCATCATCTCTGGATATGGTTTTCACCCTTTTCCAGTAATCATGAACATTTTTGCAAACCAATTTGGGTTCTGTGAAAATATTTTGAAGTTGAACCTATTTGCAATGCTTTGGTGCTAGGGCTTGGTCATCCCCATTTCAAATTTCATAAAATTTAAACATGTTGCATAGATGCTAAAACAAAAACAAACAAGGGCTGATCTGGGGCTGTGACAATCTGTTGGTTTGTCAGTATGTTGGCCGTCAAGGGGCGGATCAGGATGGAGGCTTTCCGGTTCACCAGTCTGCTCCAGTTCACCTCTTGGTTCTTCTTCTTCGGCAACAGGGTCTTCTGGCGGATTGGTGACCCGAGCTTTCTTGCTGGGTCTGGCTTTGGCCCTGCAAACAGAATAAAAAGGGATTAATATCCTGTTCAAAAGATGTAGGGCGCATTGAAAGGAAAGGTTTTTTCATAACTCACCCGGCCACAGTTTTCAAAGGGGGGAGTTGAGTTGCTGTCGATTCACCAGAAGAGGAAGGAGGTGTCACCTGATAATTTGAATCGGACGGATTAAGAGGCTGTCTAAAATAACCTGCCTTCGAGTAAGAATGGTCAGAAGTAGGAGAGACCTCACACTGGCGCTTCCGAACCAGAGTATCAGGTAAACCGGTAGAGGTGACCTGTTGGCCACTGTGCCGGGTTGTCCGGCGAGCTTCATGCTGTTGAGTCTTCAAAATAAATGTTGGATCCAAGTGAGCAAGAGGATGAGAAAAACTTACTTTCTGGATTGTTTGGCGAGTTTTTTGTGTTGGCATAGAGTCTGAACCGGAGGAAAGGGTAATTACCTCTACGTCCTCAGCCTGACTAGCTTCTACCTCCTCCTGAGGAAGATCATTGTTAACAAGATGCATAAAAAGAGAGCCAAGTGAGTCATGTTCTACCTCAACTTCTGGGTCATCAGTATCATCAACAAGTTCCATATTAATCCGGTCAGTCGTTTTCCGCTTTGACATCCGTTTTACGGCTTTGGTCTTCGGGCGGGTTGGTTTGACCACTTTATCTCCAGTTGGCTTTGCCGCTTTCTCTATGTATTTCCGTTTCCAGAAAGGGTCATCACCCTATATATAAAGAAGAAGGGTTACAGCTTGTATAAGTCAAAGATATTAGAGATGAAGAGGAAGTGTAATGCTTACAGCAGGCGGTTTGTTCTTGGTATAGAAGGGATTCAGACCGGTTTGACTACAGACCAGTTCCGGTTCATTCAGAATTTTGTTAACACCTTCAGTAACTTCTTGCTCAGATAATTGGATGTTGCAGTGGCGTTGAGGATCGTCAACTTCACCGGTATATTCGCACATTAAACCGGGATGCCGGCTTAGCGGCAAGATACTCCAGGATATCCAATAGCGCACAAAATCCACACCTGTTAAACCGTTTTCCATAAAGGCCTGGAGCTTGGCGATTTGAGGAGCGTATTTTGCACTTTTTGAAGAGCTCAGGCATTGTGGCATTGGGTGAGTATTGGATAATCTATGATCACGGAAGCCGAGGAGGGGATTTTCATCCTCAGGCGAAGTATCTCTGCAATAGAACCATGTTTGGTTCCATTCCTTTGGGTGGCTATGATGTTTGGCATGAGGAAATTCCACTTCTTTCCGCTTTTGAATCGAGACACCACCAAGCTCTGTGTTCGGGCCGTTCACAAACTCTGTGCGCCGGTTTAAGTGAAAGAAACCCCAGAATAGTTCTGCAGTTGGTTCTTCTTGTAAATAGACTTCACAAAATACTTGGAAATTGCATAAGTTGGAGACTGAGTTGGGAGCAATATCTTGTGGATGCAGTTGGAAGCTGGCAAGCACATCTCGATAAAATTTTGACCCTGGCGGTTTGAAACCACAACCTATATGGTCAACAAAGATTACCACCTCGCCTAGTCTTGGGGTTGGAGGGTTCTCAGTTCCTGGAACTCGCCATTCGATCTTAGTTTTCTTAGGAAGAGAGCCAATGCTAACCATCTCATTCAATTGAGCCTCAGTAACCCGCGAACGAGCCTAGTTGCAGGCAGTGAATTGTTTGGCCATTGCAAAGCGAACAAACTGAAAATGAAAGGCCGGTTTATAAATTACGCATGATTATACACAAGAGACAAGGGAGTAAGAAACATACTGATATGATAAATGGTACAACCCGGAGACTAGTATAATGAGAAAGAAAGGTAATGCTAGCGCAGGATTGATCAGACACTGCTAAACCGGAGCATAATTATGAAGGTAACATGCTCTTCCGGTTTATCAGAGGGCCAATGGCATAGACTATTTATACAATGGTAAACCGCTTATATTGGTGCGAGGAGAAACGGATCTCACAGGAACATAGAAATAGATCTCACAGTGATGTATAAAAATTTCGGATCTAAAGATAAGACAGAAAAGCAAAAATAATTGGATCTTGAAGGGGTGCAGAACTGAAGCAATTTTTGACAGACCAGATCAGTGCTTTGCGCATAAGGATTTGTGATGACCATGGTAGGTAAGCTACGGTAAGAGATGCATCAAGCATGACGTGTACATCTATTAAAGGAAGAACAGGGAAGAATAGCACTGATGAACTTTGGTAGAACTGCGAAGAATGTCCAAACCCTAGAACAGATCTATGGTGAAAAATGCAAAGAACTTACCAGAGCTAGTGAGGAAGTGGAAGGGCGCCGCAGTATTCTGGTGCGAGGGCGATGCAGCGGCCAAGGTCGGAGCAGAGACGATGGTCGACGGTGGCGGCAGAGCTCCAGAGGCTGAGCGGCACGAGGAAGACGACGCGAAGAGGCACGGGGGGAAACGGTGAAAATGACCCCTCAGTCCTATTTATAAGGCGAAGTGAAAAAATGGCAAGTACGGGAATCAAGGAGCCCAAAAAATGGATAAGTTAATAAAGGTGTCGTCTCGATGACTGGATATATATTAAATGAAGGAAATCTCCGACATAAACGGATGGATGACGTCAGGGCCGTTTATCATAATTTTGAAGTATGACGTCATGGCGGTTTACAAGATCAAAAATGAAGATAAGAGAGAATATTTTTTCTAAAGTGTGGAAGATTGACATGAACAAGTTCAAACCAATCTGGTGCCTAATGTTGGGGATATTACTACTGGAGGTAAACCGGCCATATGTAGCCAGGTTGACTCTTTGAAGATTAGAAGCCCATGAAGATGTAAAGATGATGCCGCTTTACGGAGGGCCCAAAGGCAGGTTACAGTCTGTAAATGTAAGCCGGCCTAGTCATGTAACTTGTATAGTAAGATAGAAAGAGAGAGGCTGAACCGGATACGTTTATATACCGGCTTCGGGACTCTATAGCCCGGCGGGCGTCAACCTATGTATATAAAGGGACGACCCGGCCGCGGTTTAGGGACAGAGAACAACAACTCAAGAGCCAGACAAAGCGGATTCGCTCCCTGGCCTTCAAAACCCTAGCAATACCAATCACAACTAGACGTAGGCTTTTACCTTCATCAAAGGGGCCGAACTAGTATAAACTCCCGTGTCCCCTTGTCCGGTTTAACCCCTTTAAGCTAACTCGTTGCGATGGCTCCACGACTAAGTCCTTTCATGAGGACATCTGCCGTGACAAACCTACGACAGGCTCCGTCGTCGCAAGGTATGCGGCGGAGGAACAGACGGCTGCTCGAACGCTCTCGGCGATTGCCAGCTCTTCGGCCGTGGGTTGCCGACCGATGTCAGAGAAGCTTCGTTCGATTTTTGCAGTGACCTCCAGGAGCTGGGCGTGGGCGGCCTCGACAGGGTCGTGGGCGGCCTCCATCAGGGCTAAGGCCGCCACTGCGGAACGGACAGTTGTTGTGCCGCTCTCGCCAGTTGCTATCCCCGAGGCAGATGTTGCTGCCGCCACCTGAGAAGCAACAACGGCCGTTTGGGCTGCATTTGCCGCCCGGTCGCAAATTGAGGCCGCATTCATGCACCTTGTTAGCACGCGCATGGCGACTGCGGCCGCGCTCTCGCCGGAGTGGGCCACAAAAGTTGCCCTCATGACACGGTTCCACGTGCCCATCTTTCACCGGCGATGATTGAACAGTGAAATGGTATTTGGGGAGCGAGCTAGTGTGCTTGAGACGCCGGCTGTGGACTGTAGCCGACGCACCTTCTCACGTAAGCCATAGGCATACTATACACAGACGGTGCTCCAAGATATTTTGTACTACATCTCACACAGTTGCTGATAATAAACAGTGTGCGATCTACTTGATTTTTCATCTTGATTTGAATTACATAATGGGGTCACAGCGGCAATGGACGGTGTTTGAATTGCTAGACCTTTTCCCTGGAGTGAACATGCAACTATATGTGTGTCGTAAAAGAATTGGAATTATTCAGGGTTCGTTTGGACATTTTATACATTAAATTGGTTTTGTAGCCGTTTCAGGTGAACAATTCAAATTTGAACTACATGCACATGCTTCAGTGCATATAAACTGGTTGAAAAATCAAATCTATGTCCTTGGTTGCATGCTTCGGTACCATGCAAGAAATGGAATGAATTTCAAACACCAGGGCACCGTTGATTGCCAGCAAAACATTGAGATGCCTAGTTTTAAATTCTAGTAAATCCAAAACATGTCTGAAATTCATTAAACTTGGCATGCTATCATGGAGCGGCATCAACATGTCGTGGTACAAATTTTGCCCATTTGGGGTAGGTTTGGGTATATGCTTCTCACAAACCGGAGCTTCTCACAACAAGCATGATGGTTTTCAGTAGGGAACGTCCCACCTTTGTGGATGAAATGATATCCATTGCCTCTTATTGCTTTCAAATTTCTTTCTCGTGTCAACATAGAACAACAAGAGTGTCGTGTGATTTTTTTGTGATTTTTTGGGGTTCGTTTAGACATTTTTATGCATTAACTGAGTTTTCAATGCATTTTATGTGCATAATTCAAATTTGAACTACATGCACATGCTCCAGTGCATATAAATTGGTTGAAAAATCAAATCTATGTCCTTGGGTGCATGCTTAGGTGCCATGCTAGAAATGGGAATGAATTTCAAACACCGGGGCACCGTTGATTGCCGACAAAACATTGAGATGCATGGTTTTGAATCCTAGTAAATCCAAAACTCGTCTGAAATTCATGAAACTTGGCATGCTAACATGGAGCGGCATCAACATGCCGTGGTATAAATTTTGTCCCATTTGGGGCAGGTTTGGGTATATGCTTCTCACAAACCGGAGCTTCTCACAACAAGCATGATGGTTTTTGGTAGGGAAAGTACCACCTTTGTGGACGAAACGATATCCATTGCCTCTTATTGCTTTCAATTTTTTTTCTCATGTCAACATAGAACAACATGAGTGTTGTGTGATTTTTTGTGATTTTTCGGGGTTCGTTTGGACATTTTTATGCATTAACTGAGTTTTCAATGCATTTTATGTGCATAATTCAAATTTGAACTGCATGCACATGCTCCAGTGCATATAAATTGGTTGAAAAATCAAATCTGTGTCCTTGGGTGCATTCTTAGGTCCCATGCAAGAAATGAGAATGAATTTCAAACACCGGGGCGTCGTTGACTGCCGGGAAAACATCGAGATGCCTGGATTTTAAATTCTAGTAAATCCAAAACTCGTTCGAAATTCATGAAACTTGGCATGCTATCATGGAGCGGCATCAACATGCCCTGGTACAAATTTTGTCCCATTTGCGGCAGGTTTGGGTATATGCTTCTCACAAACCGGAGCTTCTCACAACAAGCATGATGGTTTTCGGTAGGGAACGTCCCACCTTTGTGGACGAAACAATAGCCATTGCCTCCTATTGCTTTCAAATTTTTTTCTCGTGTCAACATAGAACAATAGGAGTGTTGTGTGAATTTTTGTGATTTTTCGGGGTTTGTTTGGACATTTTATGCATTAACTGAGTTTTCAATGCATTTATGTGCATAATTCAAATTTGAACTACATGCACATGCTCCAGTCCATATAAATTGGTTGAGAAATCAAATATGTGTCCTTGGGTGCATGCTTAGGTCCCATGCAAGAAATGGGAATGGACTTCAAACACCCGGGCATCGTTGATTGCCGGCAAAACATTGAGATGCCTGGTTTTGAAATTCTAATAAATCCAAAATTCTATTAACCATTCACGTGACGCCACGTGTCTTGGTTTTAATGGCTTTAGGAGGTGCCATGCGGACAGCTGCTTGACCTTGACTGAACGGGACGCGTGCGAGCGCCGTCCAATGCGTAGGCTGGCCGAGGGGCGTGCAAGCTGTCCTTGAGTGTGCAATCTCACCGGGAAGCGTGTGAGTTGTACGCTGTGCAGGTTCACTCAGAAGCGAGCCCTTTGACTTCCATGGCCGCCTGCCTTGCTCGCATCCTCTCCATTAATGGCGCCCAAGACGCAGTTTAATTCACCTTTTAAATATAAAACACTCATCGCAAACGTTTTAGTTAGAACACCCATATGCAAACCGACAGCTTCCTTAGGAAGCCAAGAGAAAATGTGTCGAGCAGGATTTCTGCAGCTCTGGATTGCAAACGTTTTAGATAGAACATCCGTATGCAAAGTGAGAGTAGCCCAGGATTTGTGCATCCCTTCAACACAAACAATTGTTTGGATGACCCGTGTGGAACCAGGTACAAACAATTTGGTAAGATTTGTCAATCCTTGTAACACTGCGATTTGTCAAAATATGGAGCAAAAAAATCACTAGCAGTATCTAATTTTTGCAACTAAAATTTAGTAATAAAGCATATATTTCATTCATAGATTAAGCAGTCGTTCTTAATTTATACAAACAGTTCAACTCGACGGCTGAACCGACCAAACTTTTCCCCAATTGTTGCCAACCACGTACTAAAATAGCTAGTTCAACTATATATACTAGCTAATTTTAAGTGCGTTGTACAGTTCCACCACATCTATAGTCAGATGAACTGAACAAAATAGCCCCTAAATACTACTACTACTGCGGAGGGGCTTTGTACTACTTCTGGCCGTCTCTCCTCTGTTGAGCGCGCTCATTAAGAGGCGAAGGTGGAGGAGCCTAACGATGAGGTGGGCAACTGCAATGCGGTGCCTGCCGCTAATGCAGCTTCAGCGATGCTCGCCTCGAATGCCCTCTGTCGCTCCAGACTACCCCTCTCGAAGCGGTGGTTCTCCTTGTAGATCTCCTGATTCCTCGCCTCTGAGGCAGCGTGTGCTGCTGCCACTGCAGCAGTAAGGCTCGACGAGGCGCTCCTCCTCCTCCTGCAGGAACTCGGTGTAGCGTGCAAGGTCGCTGTCGCACGTGCGAGCATCCACCTCTGCCTCCCGCCTTCGGGCGGTGGTGGCAGAGCGGGTGATGACCCCGGCGGTCGACGGTGGGTTGGCGGCCACGGCGGCCGACGACGGGGTGGCGGCCACGACCACCACCTCCCGCCTTCGGGCCGCGGTGGTGGAGTGGGTGATGGCCATAGTGGCCGGCAGTGAGGTGGCAGCCACGACAGCCATTTCCCGCCTTCGGGCCACGACAGCAGAGCGGGCGATGGCCCTGGCTTTCGACGGTGGTGTGGTGGCAACAGTGGCCGGCAACATCTGCTGATGGGCACCGACGGCGGAGCGTGTGGTGGGTGTTCCGCACACACCCAACAGGGACGCCACGCGCACTACACTACACCGGGGACTGCGCTGCTGCCGCGGTGTAGCGTCCCAGCTGGAGCTGTCCTCTGATGACAGCGGAGTTGCTGAGCGACAACGACGGACCGGTGCCATTGGCGAATGTGGGAGAAGTAGACAAGATAAGCTACATGGATGGAGGGGAAAATGCAACGTAGGACTCGCCGGCCGTGAGGGTTTTTATAGCTAGCCGGTAAGCATTGGGATTTTGGGGGATTTCACCGAGTCGGGTGGGAAGCTTGCGCGATAACCTGAGAGGTTACACGGGAACGGGCTCACCGATGATTCATTGGCGCCACCGTTTGGCAAAAAGAACAGCCCCGCGCGCTACGGAAGCTTGCGGTGTAAGCCGTATGTGGCAGCGGGGTGACAAGACGTGCGAGAGGAGGACGAAAGGCCACGTACACATACAGTTAATAAAAAACGTTTGCGATTTAATTACCTACTATACCACCATCCTGGTTTATAAGTATGATTTAACGAATAAAATACGAATGCATGTCGCCAAAGAATATATAGTTGGATTTGTATTTGAACATAGTTTCCAATTATATAATTTTTAAAACATGCATTAACATTTTGTTGGTTAAATTTGAGGGTAAAGTATGCCACGGAATATAAAGGAGACTATAGACTAGACGGAGGTGGTACCACACGGCCGCTCTCTACACAGCGATGCAACTATCGGCTGGCTTATAGGCGACCATTTTCCGCGTGTTCAACTGCTCCATGCGTGTGGTTGCTTGCGCTTCAGGCGGCCACGGCGCGCTCTGGTAGCGTCCCGCCGCGCGCGCTCTGCTCCTGCGTCCCTTCGGGTGCTCTGCCCTCATCACTTGATACGTCTCCAACGTATCTATAATTTTTGATTGTTCCATGCTATTATATTATCTTTTTTGGATGTTAATGGGCTTTATTTTACACTTTTATATTTTTTTGGGACTAACCTATTAACTGGAGGCCCAACCCAAATTGCTGTTTTTTTGCCTATTTTAGTGTTTCACAGAAAAAGAATATCAAACGGAGTCCAAACGGAATGAAACCTTCGGGAGCGTGATTTTTTGGAACAAACGTGATCCGGAGGACTTGGAGTGGACGTCAAGCAATCAACGAGGCGGCCACGAGGCAGGGGGGCGTCCCTACTCCCCTGGGCGCAGCCTCCCCCTCATGGGCCCCTCGTGGCTCAACCGACCTACTTCTTCCTCCTATATATGTTCACATACCCCGAAAACATCCAGGAGCACCATGAAATCCTATTTCAACCGTCGCAGCCTTCTGTACCCAAGAGATCCCATATTGGGGCCTTTTTTGGAGCTCCGCCGGAGGGGGCATTGATCACGGAGGGCCTCTACATCAACTCCATGGCCCCTCCACTGATGTGTGAGTAGTTTACCTCAGACCTTCGGGTCCATAGTTATTAGCTAGATGGCTTCTTCTCTCTCTTTGGATCTCAATACAAAGTTCTCCTCGATTCTCTTGGAGATCTATTCGATGTAATCTTCTTTTGCGGTGTGTTTGTCGAGATCCTATGATTTGTGGGTTTATGATCAAGATTATCTATGAACAATATTTGAATCTTCTCTGAATTCTTTTATGTATGATTGGTTATCTTTGCAAGTATCTTCGAATTATTAGTTTGGTTTGGCCTACTAGATTGATCTTTCTTGCAATGGGAGAAGTGCTTAGCTTTGGGTTCAATCTTGCGGTGCTCGATCCCAGTGACAGAAAGGGAAATGACACGTATTGTATTGTTGCCATCGAGGATAAAAAGATGGGGTTTATATCATATTGCATGAGTTTATCCCTCTACATCAGGTCATCTTGCTTAAAGCATTACTCTGTTCTTATGAACTTTATACTCTAGATGCATGCTGGATAGCGGTCGATGTGTGGAGTAATAGTACTAGATGCAGGCAGGAGTCGGTCTACTTGTCACGGACGTGATGCCTATATACATGATCATACCTAGATATTCTCATAATTATTCGCTTTTCTATCAATTGCTCGACAGTAATTTGTTCACCCACCGTAATACTTATGCTATCTTGAGAGAAGCCACTAGTGAAACCTATGGCCCCCGGTTCTATTCTCCATCATATAAGTTTCCAATCTATTTTATTTTGTAATATTTACTTTCAATCTATATCATAAAAATACCAAAAATATTTATCTTATTATCATTATCTCTATCAAATCTTGCAAGTGGTCGTGAAGAGATTGACAACCCCTTTATCGCGTTGGTTGCGAGGTTCTTATTTGTTTGTGTAGGTACGAGGTGACTCACGCGTGGTCTCTGTAACACCCACGATGCGGCTATATCTCCCACGTGTCGGAGCATGACATAGATGCATAACCGCATAGTATGCATGTCGCAAGAGGGGTAATCTTTACACATCCCATGTACTGAATAAGAATGGGATAAAGAGTTGGCTTACAATCGCCACTTCACACAATACATAAATATAGCATTACATCATCCAGAATACAATCAAGGTCCGACTACGGAACCAAATAAATAAAGACAACCCCAAATGCTAGATCCCCGATCGCCCCAACTGGGCTCCTCTACTGATCGTCCGGAAAAAACACATAGTAACGTCCCGAATCCTTGTCGAACTCCCAGTTGAGTTCGGTCGCGTCCCCTGCATCTGTTTTTGGAAGTAATCTGTGAGTCACGGGGACTCAGCAATCTCACACCCTCGCGATCAAGACTATTTAAGCTTATGGGTAGAAAAAGGTAGTGAGGTGGAGCTCAGCAAGCACTATCATGTAGGGTGGCTAACATACGCAAAAGAGAGCGAGAAGAGAAGCAAAGCACGGTCGAGAAGCTAAAATGATCAAGAAGTGATCCTAAAGCTACTTATGTTCAAGCATAACATGATTCCGTGTTGTCTTCCCGGACTCCGCCGAAAAGAGACCATCACGGCTACACACGCGGCTGATTCATTTTAATTAAGTTAAGTGTCAGGTTCTCTACAACTGGATATTAACAAATTCCCATTTGCCAATAACCGTGGGAACGACTTTTGAAAGTTCAAAACCCTGTAGGGGTGTCCCAACTTAGCCCATCACAAGCTCTCACGGTCAACGAAGGATATTCCTTGTCGCAGGAAGACCCGATCAGACTTGGAATCCCGGTTACAAGACATTTCGACAATTGTAAAACAAGACCAGCAAAGCCACCCGAATGTGCCGATAAATCCTGATAGGAGTTGCACATATCTCATTCTCAGGGCAGACCGAATTGTCCATACTTCCGGTAGGCCAGCCCAGAGTTGCCCCTGGTGGCCACCGGCGGCTGACAAGTTGGACCAACACTGAGAGGAGCACTGGCCCGAGGGTTTCAAATAAAGATGACCCTTGAGTGCGCGGAACCCAAGGGAAAAAGGCTTAGGTGGAAAATGGTAAAACCAAGGTTGGGCCTTGCTGGAGGAGTTTTATTCAAGGCGAACTGTCAAGGGGTTCCCATTATAACCCAACCGCGTAAGGAACGCAAAATCAAGGAACATAACACCGGTATGACGGAAACTAGGGTGGCAAGAGTGGAACAAAACACCAGGCATAAGGCCGAGCCTTCCACCCTTTACCAAGTATATAGGTGCATTAAAGTAAACAAGATATAATAATGATATCCCAACAAAATCCATGTTCCAACATGGAACAAACTCCATCTTCACCTGCAACTAGCAACACTATAAGAGGGGCTGAGCAAAGCGGTAACATAGCCAAACAACGGTTTGCTAGGAAAGGTGGGTGAGAGGTTTGACATGGCAATATGGGAGGCATGATATAGCAAGTGGTAGGTATCACGGCATAGCAATAGAGCGAACAACTAGCAAGCAAAAATAGAAGTGATTTCGAGGGTATGGTCATCTTGCCTGCAAAGTTCTCTGAGTTGAGGAAAGCTTGATCCTCGTAAGCATACTCAACGGGATCCTTGATCACGTACTCGTCTCCCGACTCTACCCAAGGCAAGCACACAAGCAAAAGACCAACAATCAATCACGGTGCAATGCACAAGCAACATGATGCAAAACATGGCATGATATGCGAGATGTGATATGCAATGCATATGCGTGATCCGGAAGGAAAAGTATGAACCAGGCATCAACTTGGCAAACCAAGTGCGCCGCTGGAAATATGAGTTGATTTCGGTCGAAATTGGTATAAAGATCACCAAAATTGGATGCACGGTTTGCAAATGGCAAGAAAAACAAGAATGGCACAATTCTGCGATTAACAGCACGATGCCATCTAGAGTGCAACAAGAAGCTAAGCTACTGCACTCCAACATAGCAACAAAGCACATGGCAGTGATCAACTCAAGATGCTTGACAAAAGATGAACAGTGAGCAACGTCTAAATCACACAAGAGCAGGCTGAAACAAGCATGACAAAAGTGCAAAAGATACCAGCTTCACAGACTTAGTGAAAAAACTAACATGCCAGGAATTAACATCAGGAAGCAATGTTTAGAGCAAGCAAACAACATGCTACAAGAACATAACATAGCAAGCAAAGGCATGGCATGAATCTACTCAAAGCATAGAATAGAAGTCCCTTACTGACCATAAGACAAAAAGGATCAAGATATATGATGGCACCCATGTAAACATAGCAAGTTTCATTAACAGATTCAGACTTAGCAGAAAACTGGGCATGGTATAAACAGAATTATGAAGGCAACTTTGCAAGCTCGGTTCACTCAACACAAGGCATTGCATGACAAGATAAGCATATCATCAGCAAGATGGCATGTTCAAGAATCTAACCAAGGCAAGAACAAGTTTATAGCATGCTTGGATCAACTACAACAACCATGGCAAAATTGATTAACATGTAAACAATCTGCCAGGAACAATTTATAGCAAAAGTAGAGCAAGATTAAGTCACGCTAGAGTACTCCATATGTCCAAATAGGGGCATGGATGGATAGAGAATAACAATATGTCCAAATCATCCTTACTGAACATACTCAAAAGAAGCATGGATCTCACTGTGGCAACATGAATACATGGCATAAAAATAACAGCAGGGAAATGACTTGGTGAAATTCTAAGTCTCTGAAATCAGCAATATCACGAGAGCTATTTTGCATGCATGTGCTAGTGACCACAAAGATCACAAAAATACATGACATACACCCCTGTAAATATGGCATGGCATATACCAAAACACATGTAGAGCTCATGTTCATATGCAGCACACAACAATTGTAGCAAAAATGACAAAAGCTCATACTCTGCTAAGAATCAGCACCTAACATTTTATAGCACTCTTGCATCAACGATTTGAGCATCAAGATGGACTCAAACAAGCATGGCACAATGGAACAAAATGAAGAGCACATCATGATGAATATTTTTATATATCATGCATGCAAAACGGATCTACGGATGAGGAGTTATGGAATGATGAACAGGGCTTCAGAATGCAAAAATAAAAAGACTTCGAGGAATTTTCGGGTCAACCCTAGTGTTCAGATATGGATCTGGCACGGAAGTCGAGGAAGGCCGGTGCGAGCTCGCTGGAGAACGGTGCGGGGATGCGGCCGGAGGTGAGGAGAGGCAGGGACGACGGCGGTTGATACGTCTCCGTCGTATCTATAATTTTTTATTTTTCCATGCCAATATTCTAAAACTTTCATATACTTTTGGCAACTTTTTATACTATTTTTGGGACTAACATATTGATCCAGTGCCCAGTGCCAGTTCCTGTTTGTTGCATGTTTTTTGTTTCGCAAAATATCCATATCAAACAGAGTCCAAACGGGATAAAAACTGACAAAGATTTTTTTGGAATATATGTGATTCTTGGGAAGAAAAATCCACGCGAGACGATGCCTCGAGGGGGCCATGAGGCAGGGGGTGCGCCCCAGGGGGCAGGTGCGCCCCTGACCCTCGTGGCCACCCCGTAAGGCGGTTGAAACCCTTCTTTCTCTGCAAGAAAGCTAATATCCGGATAGAGAACGTGTTAAAATTTCAGCCCAATCGGAGTTACGGATCTCCAGGAATATAACAAACGGTGAAAGAGAAGAATCTGGGAACGCAGAAACAGAGAGAGACAGAGAGACAGATCCAATCTCGCAGGGGCTCTCGCCCCTTCCATGCCATGGAGGCCAAGGACCAGAGGGGAAACCCTTGTCCCATCTAGGGAGGAGGTCAAGGAAGAAGAAGACAAAGGGCCCCCCTCTCCCCTTCTCTTCTGGTGGCGCCGGAATGCTGCAGTGGCCATCATCATCACCGCAATCTTCACCAACAACTTCACCGCCATCATCACCAACTCTTCCCCCCTCTATGCAGCGGTGTAACCTCTCTCGTACCCGCTGTAATCTCTACTTAAACATGATGCTCAACGCTATATATTATTTCCCAATGATGTATGGCTATCCTATGATGTTTGAGTAGATCCGTTTTGTCCTATGGGCTATTTGAGGATCAAGATTGGTTTGAGTTGCATGTTTTATTATTGGTGCTGTCCTATGGTGCTCTCCGTGTCGCACAAGTGTGAGGGATCCCCGTTGTAGGGTGTTGCAATATGTTCATGATTCGCTTATAGTGGGTTGCGTGAGTGACTGAAACACAAACCCGAGTAAGGGGGTTGTTGCGTATGGGATAAAGAGGACTTGATGCTTTAATGTTATGGTTGGGTTTTACCTTAATGATCTTTAGTAGTTGCGGATGCTTGCTAGATTTTCAATCATAAGTGCATATGATCCAAGTAGAGAAAGTATGTTAGCTTATGCCTCTCCCTCATATAAAATTGCAATAATGATTAGCGGTCTAGTTATCGATTGCCTCGGGACAAATAACTTTCTCGTAACAACAAGCTCTCTACTAAACCTAACTTAGTTGTGTCTTTATCTAAACAGCCGCTAGCTTTTATTTACATGCTCTTTATTATCTTGCAAACCTATCCAACAACACCTACAAAGTACTTCTAGTTTCATACTTGTTCTAGGTAAAGCGAACATCAAGCGTGCGTAGAGTTGTATCGGTGGTTCATAGAACTTGAGAGAATATTTGTTCTACCTTTAGCTCCTCGTTGGTTTCAACACTCTTATTTATCGAAAATTGTTGCGATCCCCTATACTTGTGGGTTATCAAGACCTTTTTCTGGCGCCGTTGTCGGGGAGCAATAGCGTGGGATGAATATTCTCGTGTGTGCTTGTTTGCTTTATCACTAAGTAATTTTTATTTCTGTTCCTAGTTGTTCTTTATCTTTTGTTATGGATATGGAACACGAAATACCAAAAAAAATTAGGTGTACTTGCTACTCATGGAGATGGGGAACCTCCTAAAACCCTTGATGCTGGTTATGTGAAAGATATTATGTACTACTCCCTCCGTTCCGAATTACTTGTCTTGGATTTGTCTAGATACGAATGTATCTAGACTCATTTTAGTGCTAGATACCTCTGTATCTAGACAAATGCAAGACAAGTAATTCAGAACGGAGGGAGTACTTTAATAATCCTGAGAAAACCCCATTCAATTATGTAATGGGAGTAACGTTGGATCAACATGAATACTTTAGGGATTATCTCTTGACACAAAAAGGGAAACTATTATGGGATCAAATTCATATATTGAACTGGTATGCTAGGCAACTATGCTTGAGATATGATTATACTTGTTTCTCTAGGGTGAAGGCTCCACACCTTCCCTTTTCATGTGAATTTAATGATAATAAAACCTTAGCTTCTTATGCTAATGGTATATATGATTACTATGATGTGGAACAAATAGAAGAATTTGTTGATTTTATTGGTGCTTATGAAATTGAATCTATGTTTAAAGAGTTTGAAGACTTTGATGATTCAGTTTATAGAACTGAAAATTTAGCTACCCTTAAATATTGTTATGAGAATTATGAATACAATTACGATTTTAATGCACTTATTGGGAAAGTCTCCGCTGTCCAAGAAGAGACTAATATTTTGCAGGAGTCTATGGAAGAAGAAATTGATGAAACTGTGAGCTCATTGGATGAAAAAGATGAGGAGGAGAGCGAAGAACAAAAGGAGGAAGAGTGGATTGATCACCCGTGCCCACCTTCTAATGAGAGTAACTCTTCAACTCATACATTGTTTAATTTCCCTTCGTGCTTACCGAAGGATGAATACTATGATAATTATTATGATCCCGTTGATTCTCTTGAAATATCCCTTTTTGATGATGCTTGCTATGCTTGTGGCCAAGATGCCAATATGAATTATGCTTATGGAGATGAACTTGCTATACTTCCTTATGTTAAACATGAAATTGTTGCTATTGCACCCACGCATGATAGTCCTATTATCTTTTTGAATTCTCCCAACTACACTATATCAGAGAAGTTTACCCTTATTATGGATTATATTGATGGGTTGCGTTTTACTATTACACATGATGATTTTGATAGATATAATATTCATGTGCTTGCTGCTCCTACTTGCAATTATTATGAGAAAGGAACTACATCTCCGCCTCTTTATGTTTCCAATACAACAAAATTGCAAGAAACTGTTTATACTATGCATTGGTCTTTACTATGTGTGCATGAATTGTTCTTTTATGACATGCCGATGCATAGGAAGAGAGTTATACTTCGTTGCTACATGATATATGTTGCTTTGTGCTCACTACTGAATTACAAATCATTGTTAATTAAAATTGGCTTTGATATACCTTGGGATCCGGGTGGATTCACTACTTGAGCACTATATGTCTAGCTTAATGGCTTTAAAGAAAGCGCAGCCAGGGAGACAACCCGGAAGTTTTAGAGAGTCATTTATTTCTGTTGAGTGCTTTCATATAGTTTAAAAACAACAAAAATAAAGAGGGGAACCCAAAACTTTTTCAAAAAGGAAAGTGAAAGTGAGAACGACAAGCATTGTTGAAGTGGGAGAGCTCCTTGAACTTTGTTCATGCTCACTGAAACTTTGTGAATCTTGATTACAGAAACTTTTCAACAAAAATAATTATCCCCTTGTACAATTCCATTATATTATAAAAATAATGTGCTAAGGTTTGCCTTTAGGATGTTTACATTTGCTTGATGGTCTGTACGGTGCAGGACAGAAACTTTGGCTATAGTGCGCGATTTGACATTTTTAGTTGGAACGTCAAATGGTTCTGATTATTTTTGCAATGTATTTCTATACAAATTTTTTATTTTTCCTAATTTTGGCAGAATGTTTCAAGTATGAGAAGTATGGTAAATGTTCAGATTATTACAGATTGTTCTGTTTTAGACAGATTCTGTTTTTGATGCATAGTTTGCTTGTTTTGATGAAACTATCAATTCATATACGTGGATTAAGCCATGAAAAAGTTATATTACAGTAGACACAATGCAAAAACAAAATATCAATTGGTTTGCAACAGTACTTAGAGTAGTGATTTGGTTTATTATACTAATGGGTCTTACCGAGTTTTCTGTTGAAGTTTTGTGTGGATGAAGTGTTCGATGATCGAGAAGGTCTCGATGTGAGAAGAAGGAAGAGAGACAAGAGCTCAAGCTTGGGGATGCCTGAGGCACCCCAAGTAAATATTCAAGGATACTCAAGCGTCTAAGCTTGGGGATGCCCCGGAAGGCATCCCCTCTTTCTTCAAAAAGTATCAGTATGTTTTCAGATTCGTTTCGTTCATGCGATATGTGCAATCTTGGAGCTTCTTTTGCATTTCATTTTCATTTTTCTTTTATGAACCATGCTGGTATGAGATAGTCCTTGGTTTATTTATAGAATGCTCTATGCACTTCACTTATATCTTTTGAGTATGGCTTTATAGAATGCTTCATGTGCTTCACTTATATCATTTGAAGTTTGGATTGCTTGTTTCTCTTTACATAGAAAACCGCCAGTTGTAGAATGCTCTTTTGCTTCACTTATATTTGTTAGAGCGTGGGCATATCTTTTTTAGAAAGAATTAAACTCTCTTGCCTCACTTATATCTATTTAGAGAGATGAAAGGAATTGGTCATTCACATGGTTAGTCATAAAATCCTACATAAAACTTGTAGATCACTGAATATGATATGTTTGATTCCTTGCAATAGTTTTGTGATATAAAGATGGTGATATTAGAGTCATGCTAGTGGGTAGTTGTGGATTAGTAGAAATACTTGTGTTGAGGTTTGTGATTCCCGTAGCATGCATGTATGGTGAACCATTATGTAACGAAGTCGGAGCATGAGGTATTTATTAATTGTCTTCCTTATGAGTGACGGTCGGGGATGAGCGATGGTCTTTTCCTACCAATCTATCCCCCTAGGGGCATGCTTAGTAGTACTTTGCTTCGAGGGCTAATAAAATTTTGCAATAAGTATCTGAGTTCTTTATAACTAATGTTGAGTCCATGGATTATACGCACTCTCACCCTTCCATCATTGCTAGCCTCTCTAGTATCGCGCAACTTTCGCCGGTACCATAAACCCACCATATACCTTCCTAAAAATAGCCACCATACCTACCTATCATGGTATTTCCATAGCCATTCTGAGATATATTGCCATGCAACTTCCATCATCATCATATACATGACTTGAGCATTCATTGTCATATTGCTTTGCATGATCGTAAGATAGCTAGCATGATGTTTTCATGGCTTGTCCATTTTTTTGATGTCATTGCTACGTTAGATCATTGCACATCCCGGTACACCGCCGGAGGCATTCATATAGAGTCATATCATTGTTCTAGTATCGAGTTGTAATATTGAGTTGTAAGTAAATAAAAGTGTGATGATCATCATTATTAGAGCATTGCCCCCCCCCCCCATAAAAAGAGAGGCCAAAGAAGCCTAAATAAAAAAGGGGGCCAAAGAAGCCCACACACAAAAAAAAAGAAAAAGAAAAGGGGGCAATGTTACTATCCTTTTACCACAATTGTTCTTCAGAGTAGCACCATGTTCTTCATATAGAGTCTCTTGAGTTATCACTTTCATATACTAGTGGGAA
>NC_041382.1:633346286-633416660 GCF_002162155.2 Triticum dicoccoides | reverse complement strand
ATTGAGTTGTAAGTAAATAAAAGTGTGATGATCATCATTATTAGAGCATTGCCCCCCCCCCCATAAAAAGAGAGGCCAAAGAAGCCTAAATAAAAAAGGGGGCCAAAGAAGCCCACACACAAAAAAAAAGAAAAAGAAAAGGGGGCAATGTTACTATCCTTTTACCACAATTGTTCTTCAGAGTAGCACCATGTTCTTCATATAGAGTCTCTTGAGTTATCACTTTCATATACTAGTGGGAATTTTCATTATAGAACTTGGCTTGTATATTCCAACGATGGGCTTCCTAAAATGCCCGAGGTCTTCATGAGCAAGCAAGTTGGATGCACACCCACTTAGTTTTCATTCTGAGCTTTCATAAACTTATAGCTCTTAGTGCATCCATTGCATGACAATCCCTACTCACTCACATTTATATCTATTGATGGGCATCTCCATAGCCCCTTGATACGCCTAGTTGATGTGAGACTATCTTCTCCTTTTTGTCTTCTCCACAACCACCATTCTATTCCACCTATAGTGCTATGTCCATGGCTCACGCTCATGTATTGCATGAAAGTTGAAAAGGTTTGAGAACGTCAAAAGTATGAAACAATTGCTTGGCTTGTCATCGAGGTTGTGCATGATGTGAAATTTTGTGTGGTGAAGATGGAGCATAGCCAGACTATATGATTTTGTAGGGATAGCTTTCTTTGGCCATGTTATTTTGAAAAGACATGATTGCTTTATTAGTAGGCTTGAAGTATTATTGTTTTTATGTCAAATGATAGACTATTGCTTTGAATCACTCGTATCTTAATATTCATGCCATGATTAGATATGTGATCAAGATTATGCTAGGTAGCATTCCACATCAAAAATTATCCTTTTTATCATTTACCTACTCGAGGACGAGCAGGAATTAAGCTTGGGGATGCTGATACGTCTCCATCGTATCTATAATTTTTTATTGTTCCATGCCAATATTCTACAACTTTCATATACTTTTGGCAACTTTTTATACTATTTTTGGGACTAACATATTGATCCAGTGCCTAGTGCCAGTTCCTATTTGTTGCATGTTTTTTGTTTCGCAGAATATCCATATCAAACGGAGTCCAAACGGGATAAAAACTGATGGAGATTTTTTTTGGAATATATATGTTTTTTGGGAAGAAAAATCCACGTGAGATGATGCTCGAGGGGGCCACGAGGCAGGGGGCGCGCCCCAGGGGGCAGGCGCGCCCCTGACCCTCGTGGCCACCCCGTAAGGCGGTTGATGCCCTTCTTTCGCTGCAAGAAAGCTAATATCAGGATAGAGATCATGTTAAAATTTCAGCCCAATCGGAGTTACGGATCTCCGGGAATATAAGAAATGGTGAAAGGGAAGAATCTGGGAACGCAGAAACAGAGAGAGAAAGATCCAATCTCGGAGGGGCTCTCGCCCCTCCCATGCCATGGAGGCCAAGGACCAGAGGGGAAACCCTTCTCCCATCTAGGGAGGAGGTTAAGGAAGAAGAAGACAAAGGGGCCCCCTCTCCCGTTCTCTTCCGGTGGCGTCGGAACACTGCCGTGGCCATCATCATCACCGCAATCTTCACCAACAACTTCACCGCCATCATCACCAACTCTTCCCCCTCTATGCAGCGGTGTAACCTCTCTCTTACCCGCTGTAATCTCTACTTAAACATGGTGCTCAATGCTATATATTATTTCCCAATGATGTATGGCTATCCTATGATGTTTGAGTAGATCCGTTTTGTCCTATGGGCTATTTGATGATCAAGATTGGTTTGAGTTGCATGTTTTATTATTGGTGCTGTCCTATGGTGCTCTCCGTGTCGCGCAAGCGTGAGGGATCCCCACTATAGGGTGTTGCAATACGTTCATGATTCGCTTATAGAGGGTTGCGTTAGTGAATCAAACACAAACCCGAGTAAGGGGGTTGTTGCATGTGGGATAAAGAGGACTTGATGCTTTAATGCTATGGTTGGGTTTTACCTTAATGATCTTTAGTAGTTGCGTATGCTTGCTAGAGTTCCAATCATAAGTGCATATGATCCAAGTAGAGAAAGTATGTTATCTTATGCCCCTCCCTCATATAAAATTGCAATAATGATTACCGGTCTAGTTATCGATTGCCTAGGGACAAATAACTTTCTCGTAACAACAAGCTCTCTACTAAACCTAACTTAGTTGTGTCTTTATCTAAACAGCCCCTAGCTTTTATTTACGTGCTCTTTATTTTCTTGCAAACCTATCCAACAACACCTTCAAAGCACTTCTAATTTCATACTTGTTCTAGGTAAAGCGAACATCAAGCGTGCGTAGAGTTGTATCGGTGGTCGATAGAACTTGAGGGAATATTTGTTCTACCTTTAGCTCCTCGTTGGGTTCGACATTGTTACTTATCAAAAACTGTTGTGATCCCCTATACTTGTGGGTCATCAGCGGTTGACGCGCTGGAGGTGCAGGGCAGCGCCGGAGTCCGGCAATGCCGAGGT
Source organism: Triticum dicoccoides (assembly GCF_002162155.2). Classification (NCBI taxonomy): domain Eukaryota; kingdom Viridiplantae; phylum Streptophyta; class Magnoliopsida; order Poales; family Poaceae; genus Triticum; species Triticum dicoccoides. Next base: position 633,414,177 of record NC_041382.1, on the reverse strand, counting down.
GGCGGCGCGGGTCGCCGGGGCATCACGGGGAACTCGGTAGTGATAGGAGTTCGGGCTCGCGCGGCGCGGGGTTGCCGGCGGGAGGAACTCTGGGCGGAGCACCGGCGATGGAAGAACGGCGGCGCTCGGGCGGCGGTCGCGCGGGGCGCAGGCGGCGGAGGAGCGGGCCCACGGGGGCCAGTTGCGGGCCTCGGCGAGCTGGTGCGGCGGCGGGCGGCGGCGTGCCATGCGGCAGGTGGCGGCTGGCTGCGAGCGGCGGCGCGGACGCGTCCAGTCCAATCCGGATGTGTCCGGTGGCGGCGGGGGAAATTTAGCTAGGGTTTCAACCGGGATTTGAGGAGGGGTGCACATATTTATACCTAGAAGGAGGTGGGAGTGTCCAAATGGAGAGCGGTTTTCGGCCACGCGATCGTGATCGAATGGCCGAGAGGATGGGGGGTTTGGATGGGTAATTGGGCCACTTTGTAGGGGTGTTGGGCTGCAACACACACGAGGCCTTTACAGATCCCCGGTTAACCGTTGGAGTACCAAACGGGCTCCAAATGGCACGAAACTTGACAGGCGGTCTATCGGTGGTGTACCAAGGCTGATTGGCAAATCTCGGTCCATTCCGAGAACGTTTAGCACCCACCCATGGAAAGAGGCATAAGGGGGGTGCCGGAGGACGTAGGAGCGTTGGATTGCAAAACGGACAACGGGGAAAATGCTCGGATGCATGAGACGAACACGTATGAAAATGAGATGCACATGATGACATGATATGAAATGCATGACATGAACAAAAAGCAAAACGAAGGCAAAACCCAACCACGAAGCGAATCTCATAACTTAGAGCCGAAAATGGCAAGAGTTGGAGTACAAATTTGGTAAGTTACATCCGGGGCGTTACAACACTCCACCACTACGAAAAGATCTCGTCCCAGGATCTAGGACTGAAAGAACTCCGGATATTCGGAATGGAGGTGGTCCTCGCGTTCCCAGGTGGCTTCTCGGTCGGAATGGTGTGACCACTTCACTTGCAGGAATTTGATAGACTTGTTGCGAGTCTTGTGCTCCGTCTCTTCAAGAATAGCAACATGATGCTCATGATAAGACATGTCTTCTTGGAGATCAATCTCTTCGAAGTTGATGGTGCGGTCAGGAGTCTTGAAGCACTTGCGAAGCTGAGACACGTGAAACACATCATGCACATTTGCAAAGTCGGATGGAAGCTCAAGTTGATAGGCGAGATCGCCTCTTTTTCCAATGATCTTGAAAGGACCCTCGTATCTAGGGGCAAGCTCCCTTTGATACCGAAGCGACGAGTACCTTTCATTGGAGAGACACGAAGGTAGACATGGTCTCCAATCTCGAAAGCCAAGTCACGATGCTTGCTATCATAGTAACTCTTCTGACACGATTGCGTGGCTTGGAAATTTTCACGTATGACTTTGCACATTTCTTCGGCCTCTGTGATTAAGTCATTGCCAAGAAGTTGGCGTTCACCAGTCTCTGACCAATTAAGAGGAGTATGACACTTTCTGCCATAGAGAATCTTGAATGGGGCCTTGCCCGAGTTCGCTTGGAAGCTGTTGTTGTAGGAAAACTTGGCATATGGGAGACAATCTTCCCACTTCATACGGAAGGAAATGACACAAGCCCTGAGCATATCTTGAAGAATTTGATTTACTCGCTCGACTTGTCCACTAGTTTGAGGATCGAAGGCTGTGCTAAAGCGAATGTTGGTGCCCATGGCCTTCTGAAAGGAGTCTCGGAACTTAGAAGTAAAGATGCTTCCACGATCTGAAGATATCAACTGTGGAATGCCATGCAAAGAGACAATCCTAGAGGTGTATAGCTCTGCCAACTGAGCTGCTGTGACAGATTCTTTGATAGGAAGGAAATGAGCCACTTTAGTAAGCTTGTCGATGACAACAAAGATAGCATCATTTGCACGTTTGGACTTGGGAAATCCAGTCATGAAGTCCATCTCAATATGGTCAAACTTCCATTCTGGAATGGCAAGAGGTTGGAGGAGACCAGCTGGCTGTTGGTGTTCTGCTTTCACTCTTCTGCAAACATCACATTCATTCACGAACTGAGCAATTTATCGCTTCATTCGAGTCCACCAATACGACTGCTTGAGGTCATGGTACATCTTTGTACTTCCAGGATGAATAGATAGGAGTTAATCGTGAGCCTCGTTCATAATGAATTTACGAAGGTCACCTTTAGGAACAACAATTCGATCCTCGAAGAATAGAGTATCTTTGTCATCAAGGTGATATCACTTGTACTTGGGTTGGCTCTTGGCAATCCCATTTTTCACCTTCTTTACCATGGCATCAAGAAGTTGTGCCTCACGAATTTGATCTTCCAAAGTAGGAGAGACTTGGAGGTTGGCAAGAAATCCTTGAGGAACCACTTGGAGATTAAGTTTGCAGAAAGCTTCACAAAGGTCCGGTTGGAAGGGTTTGAGAATTAGGCTGTTGCAGTAAGCCTTCCTGCTCAAAGCGTCTGCAATGACATTGGCCTTGCCTGGAGTATATTCAATACTCGGATTATACTCTTGAATCATTTCGACCCAACGAGTCTGCCTGAGGTTTAGGTTGGGCTGAATGAAGATATACTTGACGCTCTTATGATCAGTGAAGATGTCCACTTTCCGTCCCAACAAGAGATGTCTCCATGTTAACAGAGCATGGACAACTGCCGCCAACTCGAGGCCGTGAGTGGGGTAGTTCTTTTCGTTGGGATTCAACTAACGAGCAGTATAAGCCACAACTTTCTTCTCTTGCATTAACACAACACCGAGACCTTGCAGGGAGGCATCACAGAAAACTTCGAATGGTTTGGATTCATCAGGAGGAGTCGGAACATGAGTTGTGACTAACTTTTCTTTCAGGGTGTTGAAAGCAATGTCACATTCAGGCATCCAGACATACTTCACATGCTTCTGGAGGAGGTTGGAAAGAGGCTTTGCAATCTTAGAGAAATTCTCAATGAATCTTCGATAATAGCTTGCAAGCCCAAGGAAACTGCGGAGCTGCTTCACATTATGAGGCGGTTCCCAATTCACAATTGCAGACACCTTCTCAGGATTAACAGCTATGCCCTTGGCGGAGATGATATGCCCAAGGTAGAGAACCTCATCGAGCCAAAACTCGCACTCTGAAAACATCGCATAGAACTGATGTTCTCTGAGTTTGTTGAGTACCAATCTCATATGCTTGGCATGATCCTCCTTGTTCTTGGAAAAGACCAAAATATCATCGAGATACACAAAGACGAAAATCATTTGTGTAAGGGTTGAAGATGAAGTTCATCATGCGAGAGAATGTTGGAGGAGCATTGACAAGGCCGAAAGACATGACAATGTATTCATAAGAACCATAGCTTGTTCTGAATGTTGTCTTGGGGAAATCTTGTTCACGAATGCGAATCTGATGATAACCCATACGAAGGTCAAGTTTAGAGAATACTTGGGAACCCTTGAGTTGCTCGAAAAGTTCATTGATGTTGGGAAGTGGGTACTTGTTCTTTATGGTCTTCTTGTTCAATGGGCAGTAGTCGACACAAAGTCGGTCCGTGCCATCCTTCTTCTTGACAAAAAGAACACCACAACCCCATGGAGAAGAACTTGGTCGGATTAGACCCATACGCTCTTGTTCATCGAGTTGTTTCTTCATCTCCTTCAACTCTTCTGGTCCAAGCTTGTAAGGACGTTTGCAAACAGGTTCCGTGCTAGGCTCAAGATCGATGACGAATTCAACTGGCCGGTGAGGAGGCATTCCTGGAAGCTCTTCTGGAAAGACATCTTGATATTCACAAACGACTGGAATCTGAGAGATGGCATTCAACTCGCCCTTCTCATTGAGAGTAAATAGTCGAGTGGTTTCATCACGAGCGGCATAGATGATCACATCCTCAGACGAGTGTGTCAATTGAATCTATGTGGCAGCACAATCAAGCCGAGCCTTGTGCTTAGAAAGCCAGGCCATGCCGAGAATTAGATCAATATCCGAGTTACCAAGAACAATTGGAGAGGACAGAAATTTATAGTCTCCAAACAAGACAGAGACATCGGGAGCAACCAAACTAGAAGTCATAAGCTTTCCCGGAGAAACAACTTGCATGACTTTGGACAAAACCTCTGTGTCAACATTGTGCTCCGATGCAAATGAAAATGACATGAAAGAATACGATGCACCAGTGTCAAAAAGAACTTTTGCCGGAATATCATTAACAGGAAGATTACCCATGATTACTTCTGAAGAGTCCTCTGCCGGAGCTGCGTTCATCACGTTGACCTTTGCAAACTTGGGATTATGCTTGACCACTGCATTGCTGGCAGAGCTCACAGGAGGAGGAGGCGGAAGGCGCCTTTGGTTGAAGCATTTGTTTGCATAGTGCCCTTTCTGCTGACACTTGTTGCAAGTAACCTCTGAGAGCGGACGGTGATAAGGAGCACTTGACCTTGGAGTATGAGGCTGCGGTTTGTTCTGATAGCCTGGGTTGGATGGGTGGGAAGATCCATTGCCACTGAGGGAGTCCTGGATTAGGGGGTCTCCGGACAGCCGGACTATATCCTTTGGCCAGACTGTTGGACTATGAAGATACAAGATTGAATACTTCGTCCCGTGTCCGGATGGGACTCTACTTGGCGTGGAAGGCAAGCTAGGCAATACGGATATGTATATCTCCTCCTTTGTAAGCGACCTTGTGTAACCCTAGCCCCCTCTGGTGTCTATATAAGCCGGAGGGTTTTAGTCCGTCAGACAAGATACAATCATACCATAGGCTAGCTCCTAGGGTTTAGCCTCTCTGATCTCATGGTAGATCAACTCTTGTACTACTCATATTGTCAAGAACAATCAAGCAGGACGTAGGGTTTTACCTCCATCAAGAGGGCCCGAACCTGGTTAAACATTGTGTCCCCTGCCTCCTATTACCATCCGCCTTAGACGCATAGCTCGGGACCCCCTACCCAAGATCCACCGGTTTTGACACCGACATTGGTGCTTTCATTGAGAGTTCCACTATGTTGTCACCATAAGGCTTGATGGCTCCTTCGATCATTGCTAGCGATGCGGTCCAGGGTGAGGCTTTCCTCCCCGGACAGATCTTCATATTCGGTGGCTTTGCACTGTGGGCCAATTCACTTGGCCATTTGGAGCAGATTGAGAGCTACGCCCCTGGCCATCAGGTCAGATTTGGAAACTTGAACTACACGGCTGATATCCACATAGACTTGATCTTCGACGGATTCGAGCCCATGCCGGATGAGCCGCGCAGTCGCGACGAGCATGATGTAACTCTGCCATCGGACAGTGTTCGGGAGATCGCATCCGCAGCTACTCCGGCCTTTAATCCGGAGCAAGTCGCGCCATCCGAGAGCGAAGGGATGGACCCCGCCATGGAGGCCGCACTCTCAGTGGTGATAGAGCCAGATACTGACTTCACCCCTTACGAGAGCCGTGTCGCCAAACCAGTGGATTCATCTCCGGCCACGGACTTCGAGCCGCTCATATCCGTGCCCGTCGAATCTGACTGGGCGCCGATCATGGAGTTCACCTCCGCGGACATCTTTCAGCACTCACCCTTCGGGGATGTGCTAAATTCATTAAGGTCTCTCTCCCTGTCAGGAGAACCTTGGCTGAACTATGTTCGGGTAGAATGGGATGCGGACAACGAAGAAATTCGCTGCCCACCCACCACCCACTTAGTAGCCACTGTCGATGACTTAACCAACATGCTCGACTTCGGCTCTGAAGACTTCGACGGTATGGACGACGACGCCGGAGATGAACAGGATCCACCGCCGTCGGGGCACTGGACCGCCACCTCCTCATATGATATATACATGGTGGACACCCCCAAAGAAGCCAATGGCGACGAGAAAGCGGAGGATGACCCCTCCAAGAAGCAACCCAAGCGCCGATGTCAGCGGCGCCGCTCTAAGTCTCGCCACAGCAGGAGCAGTGATATTGGCACAGGAGATAATAACACTCTGTATAGTGCCGAAGACAACAACAATCCCCTCCAGCACGATGTAGAGCCGGAGGACGAACAAGCTAGCCCTCCAGAGCGGGCAGCAGATGGAGAACCGGAGGAGGACAATTACATGCCTCTCTCCGAAGACGAGGCGAGCCTCGGCAACGATGAGTTTATCGTGCCTGAGGACCCCATCGAGCAAGAGCGCTTCAAGCGCCGGCTTATGGCCACGGCAAATAGCCTGAAGAAGAAGCAGCAATAGCTTCAAGTTGATGAAGACTTGCTAGCAGACAGGTGGACCGAAGTCCTTGCTGCCGAGGAGCATGAACTCGAGCGCCCGTCCAAGAGTTACCCAAAACGCAGGTTGCTACCTCACCTCCAGGAGGAAGCATTGAAACCTCATTCACTAGTCTACAATGCGGCTGACCGGCCACTACGCGGCCGAGTGAGTAAGGCGTTTCAGCCTAAAGTTCAGCTCGCACCCCGTCGCCACTCAGTCAAAAATACTATGGACCGGGGTAACACAGAGGACCTGCGAGATATATTGGACAGTAAGGCAAAAATCACAAGGTCAATATACAGGTCACGGGCACGTGCACCCACACAGGACGATGATCGTCGCATCGGATACACCAAGAGTAAATCCGGCCGGGCTGAATACAGCAGACAAGACTCACACGAACTACGTCGGGATATAGCCCGGCACAGAGGTGCCGCACACCCCCTATGCTTCACTGATGAAGTTATGAATCATGAATTCCTAGAGGGTTTCAAACCCGTAAATATCGAATCATATGATGGCACAACAGATCCCGCTGTATGGATTGAGGATTTCCTCCTTCACATCCACATGGCCCGCGGTGATGATCTACATGCCATCAAGTACCTCCCACTAAAACTCAAAGGACCAGCACGGCATTGGCTTAACAGCTTGCCAGCAGATTCCATTGGCAGTTGGGAAGATCTGGAAGACGCATTTCTTGACAACTTCCAGGGAACTTATGTGCGGCCACCGGATGTTGATGACTTGAGACACATAACCCAGCAACCAGGGGAATGGGCCAGACAATTCTGGACTCGGTTCCTGACAAACAAAAACCAAATTGTAGACTGTCCGGATGCAGAGGCCCTAGCGGCATTCAAGTATAACATCCGTGACGAGTGGCTCGCCCCCCACCTCGGCCAGGAGAAGCCGAAATCTATGGCAGCCCTCACAACACTCATGACCCGCTTTTGCGTGGGCGAGGATAGCTGGCTGGCTCGCAGCAACAACACATCAAGGAATCCGGATACCTCGGATACCAAAGATGTTAACGGTAGGCAACATCGTAACAGAACAAAGCGCCACAATAACGGTGATAACACCAAAGACACGACAGTCAATGCCGGATTCAGAGGCTCTAGATCCGGTCAGCGGAAAAAGCCATTTAAAAGAAATACTCCGGCTCCGTCCAGTCTAGATCGCATAGTGGATCGCTCATGTCAAATCCACGGCACCCCAAAAGCCAGCCAATTACACCAATAGAGAATGCTGGGTGTTCAAGTAGGCCGGCAAGTTAAATTCCGAAAAGGACAAGGGGCTGCATAGCGATGACGAGGAGGAGCCCCGGCTGCCGAACCCAGGAGGACAGAAGGGGTTTCCCCCACAAGTAAAGACAGTGAACATGATATACGCAACCCACATTCCCAAGAGGGAGCAGAAGCGTGCACTAAGGGATGTCTATGCAATGGAGCCCGTCGCCCCGAAGTTCAACCCATGGTCCGCTTGTCCGATCACCTTCGATCGCAGGGACCACCCCACTAGCACCCGTCATGGCGGATCCGCCGCACTGGTCCTAGACCCCATCATTGACGAATTTCACCTCAATCAAGTCCTTATGGATGGCGGTAGCAGCCTAAACCTGCTTTATCAGGATACAATGCGAAAAATGGGTATCGATCCTTCGAGGATCAAACCTAGCAAAACCACCTTTGAAGGCGTAATCCTAGGTGTAGAGGCCCATTGCACATGCTCAATCACACTGGAAGTGGTCTTCGGATCACCAGATAACTTCCGAAGCGAAGAGTTAATCTTCGACATCGTCCCATTCCGCAGTGGTTATCATGCACTGCTCGGACGGACATCATTTGCAAAATTCAACGCAGTGCCGCTTTACGCATACGTCAAGCTCAAGATGCCAGGACCCCGCGGGGTCATAATAGTAAACGGAAACACAGAACGCTCGCTTCGTACAGAAGAGCACACTACGGCGCTTGCAGCAGAGGCACAAAGCAACCTGTTCAGGCAGACCACTCATTCGGCGTTACAGCCCCCGGACACCTTCAAGCGAGTTCGGAACAATCTGCAACAGGACCGCCTGACACGATCAACGCTCGCCTAGCAATCCGGCCCCCGTCCCAGTCCCAGTGCAGCGATGAAATTCATGCCGCGCGTACATAACTACGCATTGAAAATACCATGGACATAAGCGGGGGCACAACCAGGTCACGCCCCGCATTGTGGCTTAACCACGCCAGGGGCTGTATACCTTTTACATTCCTTTTCTCTTTCAGGGCCGAACTCTTCGGAAACCCTTTCCGGCAGTCCGATTTGCCGGACACACTCCGGAAGCAACAACCAAGGCGGCAAGAAGCTAAGATGAACACGGGAGCCACCAGGTGGTCTCTTGTAATACTTGATATACCTGCTTTTCACTATTTATGCATAACTTGCCTTGGGATAGGACATTTCGAATACTTTATGCTTATTGCATTACTTGTACCAGTACGCTTCGACGTATTATTCAAATAACAATGCATATTATTAGTCTATCATTACATTATTTAAGTTTTTCTCTTTCTCTTACATGTCCATTTACGGCATTTCGCACCTGCACGCTCGGGTGCGGTCAGTACGCTAGGGGCTCTCGTTTACCCCATAATACGGCACTAGAAGTCCGAACACTTTTGACAGTGCGGCACCCTGAACTTATAACATTATATGCATCAGCTCTGAATCATGTCTTTGGTCAAATGTTGGGTTGCCCGGCTCCCATGCTTTGGTAACTTACGTTCCGCTATATCGGCTAAGGTAGCGGTGGGAGAACTACTGCGATTGTGTCTCAGTTCTTCCTGACGAGCACCTCAGTAGAGAAATCCAAAAACTGACTGTCATGATAACACGAGAGACTGGTCCATGTTCGAGAGGTCTCAAGTCCTTAAAGACTTTTTCCGCTTTGGGCGAGGAGTCGGCCTTGTCCAGCTTAGGCGTGTATAGCGCCCCAAAGTCGGCCCTCCGAATACTAGGGGCTTCGCCAAAATTTAAAATCATAGACTTCTATGGCTAATGAGAGTGATAAAGCATTATAGTCCGATTGCCTCGTTCGTTGTGCTGAACACCTCCCTTGGAGGACCCAAAATTGGGGTAAAGAGTGTTCAGGTTTATCCCGAACACCCCGGAACTAGTTACATGGGGGCAGAAGCCGACGACTGGCCAACTCTCAGATTTTATAAACAACTGCACAAAAGGTAATATTTTAAATTAAGAAAGCGTCGCATGGCGCAAATGAACTCGTTTCATATTATAGGATCACATGAGCATGTTCATTCAAAAATTACATCCTTGGCACACTCATCTGCCACTAGGCGGGAACCCTCCAGGAAACCCTCATAATAATTCTCGGGGCGGCGATGCTCCTTGCCCTCCGGCGGCCCCTCCTTCACAAGCTTCATAGCGTCCAGCTTCGCCTAGTGCACCTTCGCCCGGGCAAAAGCCCTGCGTGCAACTTCGATGCAGACGGGCCGCTTGATGACCTCAAGCCGTGGGCAGGCTTCCACCAGCCGTCTCACAAGACCGAAGTAGCTGCGGACAGGGGCTCGCCAGGCCACATTCGGACTATAAGGCACCTCATGGCCTGTTCGGCCTCCTTGTGAAGTTCGACCAACTGCTTCAGCTGGTCGCTCAAGGCCACAGGGTGTTCGGTCCCAGTATACTGAGACTAGAACAACTTCTCCGTTGAGCTCCCCTCCTCGGCCCGGTAAAATTCCGCGGCATCAAGCACACTGCGGGGAAGATCTGCAAACGCTCCTAGAGAGCTCCGAACTCGGGTAAGAAAAAGGAAATTCTCCTTCACATGCTTGCTTTGCATATTGAATGCCTTACCCGCTGCTATCTTGTTCGCCGCATCAATCTCCTGGAGGGCCTTGGCGCTCCGGACGCTTTCAAGCGCCTGCGCGAGCTCGGACTCCCGCGTCTTGGAGTCAAGATCCAAGGACTCGTGCTTTTTGGTGAGAGCCTCGAGCTCTTGCTGCACCTCGCCCACTCGGGCTTCTTGTTTCTCCTGTTCAATGCATTCTTTGGCCGCTTTGTCTTCGATCGCGGAGAACGCCTTCCTCAGGGTCGCCACCTCGGTCGTGGCCCCTGACAAATCCATGATGATCCTATTACTTTATACCCAAACTTCTCTTTTAACTATATAGACAGGGGTATTTCTTACCTTTGCTCTCTTCGAGCTACCTCTTGGTCAGGCTGAGCTCGTCCTCGGACCGCTTCAAGTCCTACTTCAGCGCAGAGACCTCCGCAGTACGTACGGAAGTGGCCAGCAGGGAAGCCTGCACATACACATAGACATACTCTAATTAGACTCCTGGGTTATCATTTGATCCTCCATTCGGCTTTTCTTCGCGAACGCTGAACAAAGCATCAGGGGCTACTGTCTATGCAGTAATATTTTCTTATATTTTGATTGCTTACCTCAAAGCCTGTTAGTAGGCTGGCGCAAGCTTCGGTCAGCTCGTTTTTGGCGGACTGAACCTTCCCGACTACCGCACTCATAATAGTGCGGTGCTCTTCATCAATGGAAGCGCTGTGAAGCGCTTCCAGCAGGTTGTCCGGTGCCTCTAGTGTGACAGAGGACACTGGCACGGATGGTTGGCCCCCTTGTCGGGGACCGCCTGCCGGAGTCCAGAACCATCGAGGGTTCCGGTGCAGTGTCCGGCTGGGGCCCGAACTCGAAGTCCATAGGAGCTTCGCTCCCTTGGTACCCAGGGTCTGGGAAGTCGCCGCAAGACGCCCCCAGGACCACCTCCCCTTGGCTCGGTGCCTGTTTCGACAACACCTCCGCGTTGTCCGTAGGGCGAGGGGTGGAAGCGCTCAGAAGAGAACCACTGTTCATATCCGAGTAGCCGAACGAGCCGCTCGATGAAGGTACGTCGAAATGAGCTCGGGACGAACTGCATAATCATGTTCGGCATGAGGAAAGGCAGTACAATAAAACATATCATGAAGTACTATGGTGTCTGGACACTTACGACTTCGCCAGGGGCTTATCCCTGGGCAGCCACTCATCGCCACTGTTGACGGCCGTCGTGGCACGGTCCGGAAGGAGGGTCCTTCCCTTCTTGGACCCTTCGGCCTCCCCAGATGGGTCGGCCTTCCTTTTCTTGTCTCCCCTGGCTGGGAGGAGAACCTTTCTCCTCCTCCTCGTTTCCATAGGAGGAGTGTGCGTCGGAGTCATCGTCCGCTGACTCCGATACGACCTTACGCCAAAGACCCTTTCGGGTCCCCGCAGTCTTCTTCTTGGTCTTCTGTGCCGGCACCTCATAAGGTGCCAGAGTCAGCATCTTCGTTAGAAGAGCGTCTGCAGGATCTTCGGGCAGCGGGGCTGGGCTGTCAAGCTGCTCCGCCATCTTTAACCAGTCATGTTAGTGACATGGGAGCTTATATCCTACACATAACTAAACCTAGGCAAATAAATACCCTGAGAAATAACTGCTTACCGGACCGGCATGGCGCTTTGCGCTGACTCCGCGGTCTTCAGTGAGAGGGGGAGGGATTTCGGTGCTCTTTAACAGAACCCTCCAGACATCTTTGTGCGTCGTGCCGTAGAGCTCTCGCAGCATCTGGTGCTTGGCTGAGTCGAACTCCCACAAATTGAATGCACGTCGTTGGCATGGAAGGATCCGGCGGACGAGCATAACCTGGACCACGTTGACAAGTTTAATTTTCATGTTCATCATGTTCTGGATACAGGTCTGGAGTCCGGTTAGCTCTGTCGAAGAACCCCAGGGCAGGCCCTTCTCTTTCCAGGAGGTGAGCCACGTGGGAATTCCGGATTGAAATTTGGGGGCCGCCACCCAATTGGTGTCGCGCGGCTCAGTGATGTAGAACCACCCCGATTGCCACCCCTTTATGGTCTCCACATAGGAGCATTCGAGCCAGGTGACGTTTGGCATCTTGCCCGCCATGGCTCCTCCGCACTCCGCCTGCTGGCCGACCACCACCTTCGGGTTGACATTAAAAGTCTTCAGCCACAGGCCGAAATGGGGCTTGATGTGGAGGAAGGCCTCGCACACGATGATAAACGCCGAGATGTTGAGGATGAAGTTGGGGGCCAGATCATGAAAATCCAGCCCGTAGTAGAACATGAGCCCGCGGACTAATGGGTGGAGTGGAAATCCCAGTCCGCGGGCGAAGTGGGTGAGAAAAACTACCCTCTCATGGGGTTCGGGCGCAGGGACGATCTGCCCCGCATTTGGCAGCCGGTGCGCGATATCTGTAGACAGGTATCCAGCTTCCCGTAACTTTTTGATGTTCTCCTTCGTGACGGAGGAGACCATCCACTTGCCTCCTGCTCCAGACATGCTTGGAGTGGTTTGAGAAGGAGAACACGAGCTTGGGCTCTACAGCTTGAGTGTGCGGGAATGGGTAAGCGAGAAGAAGAAGGCGTGGGTGAAAGAAAGTAAATCTTTGTCCCTTTATAAGGGCGGAGGAGGCGATGAGTCTCCCCACTTGCCTGGCAAAACCACTTATTCCCCAGGTGCCGCAATTGATGGCGTGGCTGGGTTACCCACGTCCGTATTGATGAGAATACCGTGATAAGGGGAACACGATCTCTGCTTTGACAAGACGTGTCAAGAAAACCGCCTCGCGATATGTGCGGAACTGGTTGGAAAAAATGGTTCGAATAATGACCGGGACATGGCATGATGTCATGCTGTCAAAACGTGTCAGCAGATTAGATTTGTGGAAATATTCTCTCTACGGTGGTATGTGGAATTTATTTTGCAGGGCCAGACACTATCCTTGTATTCAAAACACTTCCATGGTGTATTTGGAGAAGGATCCCGCCTTGCAATGTCGAAGACAATACTGCGCGCCAGACTCATCGTCATTGAAGCCTGGTTTAGGGGCTACTAAGGGAGTCTTGGATTAGGGGGCCTTCGGACAGCCGGACTATATCCTTTGGCCGGACAGTTGGACTATGAAGATACAAGATTGAAGACTTCGTCCCGTGTCCGGATGGGACTCTACCTGGCGTGGAAGGCAAGCTAGGCAATACGGATATGTATATCTCCTCCTTTGTAACCGACCTTGTGTAACCCTAGCCCCTTCCGGTGTCTATATAAGACGGAGAGTTTTAGTCCGTAGGACAAGATACAATCATACCATAGGCTAGGTCCTAGGGTTTAGCCTCTCCGATCTCGTGGTAGATCAACTCTTGTACTACTCATATTATCAAGAACAATCAAGCAGTACGCAGGGTTTTACCTCCATCAAGAGGGCCCGAACCTGGGTAAACATTGTGTCCCCTGCCTCCTGTTACCATCCACCTTAGACGCACAGTTCAGGATCCCCTACCCGAGATCTGCTGGTTTTGACACCGACAACCACCTTTGCTCTTCTGCTGGTAAGGCTGACGGAACGGAGGAGGAGGAGGCAACTAGAACTTCTGCTGCTTAGCTGCCACTTGAGATGAAGAAGACTATTGAGTTGCACCCCTGACTCTCTTCTTAGAAGCATCGCACTTGAGCTGAGCGTCCTCTTGCTTTAGTACCATGTTGTAAATTCATCATACTTGGTCGGCTCAAAAAGCACGAGAGCTAGTTGCAGATCTTCTCTGAGGCCACCTCTGAATTGATAAATCATGCTCTTCTCGTCAGGTACGTCTTGTTTAGCGAAGCGAGCGAGTCTCTGAAATAGGATGTTGTATTCGTAAACAGACATGCTGCCTTTCTTGAGATTGCGGAACTCCTCACGCTTACTCTTAGCAACACTTTGTGGAATGTGGTGAGCTTTGAAGTCTCGGCGGAAATCATCCCAGGTAATCACACGACCTCCTCTAGAATCTTTGTATTGTTGATACCACTCAGCAGCTTGGTCTATGAGTTGGAACGAAGCAAACTTGACAAAGTCCTCAGGCCTGACATTGCTACACTCAAAATGTTTGCAGATATCCACGAGCCAATCGTCGGCGTCTGTGGCCTCGACACAGTTACTAAAGGACTACGGCTGGTTTGCGAGGAACTGATTGAGGGTAGCAAACTGAGCTTGATTGTTGCCTTGGCCTTGATTTCCTTGGTTGTGCTCTTGCAAGAGTTGCAAAAGCATCTGCGTGTTGGCGTTGGTAGCAGCCATGATAGCTTGCCATGCCTCTGGAGGTGGAGGTGGTGGCAGAGGTTCCGAATTCTGACGCATTGGAGGAGCCATCCTGAAGAGGGTGACATCCGTTAGCATCTTGAAAGGCATATATTCAAGCTGAATCAATGGATCGAAATTGCAACATATAGTCTTAACATTCGCACAAGAATGAACGAACAAATTCCAAAGTAAAACATCACACTTCCATAAGTTGAGAAGCCACTTAGATAAAGGTAGATGAATAAAGCAACAAGGTACGGATATGAACAAGTACTTGGTAAGGATTACCCAATCACAAACCAAATATCTGCAGGAAGAAATACTAGAGCTACATGAATTCCCACCTATGAAACTCCCAAAACTTTCTGGTTATGCAATCAGGTGTTGGGGATACAGGGGAAGCATAATATCTCACCCAAAACTAGCAAATCCTACATCCAGCTGTATCCATCCTTCAACACATAACCAAGAAACCTTCAGAAATCATTTACCTCAACCTTCGAAAAGCAACCATTATACGAGTTATGGCAATACTCCCGAACTCCCGCCCCAGTACTGAGTGGCGTCGAGGTTATCTCACCAACAACTTCATAAAGGAGATTTTTTATGTCGGCGAACTCAGGTATTCCAGAATTGCAACGATAAAATTGTGACGACAACACCTCGGAGCTCAACTCCCCGGGACACTACCACAACCCCTAAATGTCAGGAGGCACCAAGAACAATGTTCCCGTCACAAAACCATCGAAACGATTCCAAGATACCCGCATGATCCTAATTTTTTCGTGAAATTTGAGAAGAGAAGAGTCAAAACTCTACGTCAGGAGGCCTCACCAGAGCGACGAAGGGGCTGAGGAGTAAAAAGAATCCTACTCTCCGATATATATAATCTTATAAGACTCAAAACCTTTTTCTTCTAGACTCAACAACGTCAGCGATTCGATCAAGCAGGGGGCTCCTAAGTCGGGGATGGATCTGATTACCAACTTGTAACACCCACGATGCGGCTATATCTCCCACGTGTCGGAGCACAACATAGAGGCATAACCGCATAGTAGGCATGTCACAAGAGGGGTAATCTTTACACGTCCCATGTACTGAATAAGAATGGGATAAAGAGTTGGCTTGCAATCGCCACTTCACACAATACATAAATATAGCATTACATCATCCAGACTACAATCAAGGTCCGACTATGGAACCAAATCAAGAAAGACAACCCCAAATGCTAGATCCCCGATCGCCCCAACTGAGCTCCTCTACTGATCTTCCGGAAAAGACACATAGTAACGTCCCGAATCCTCGTCGAACTCCCACTTGGGTTCGGTCGCGTCCCCTGCATCTGTTTTTGGAAGTAATCTGTGAGTCACGGGGACTCAGCAATCACACACCCTCGCGATCAAGACTATTTAAGCTTATGGGTAGAAAAAGGTAGTGAGGTGGAGCTGCAGCAAGCACTAGCATGTATGGTGGCTAACATACACAAAAGAGAGCGAGAAGAGAAGCAAAGCACGGTCGAGAAGCTAAAATGATCAAGAAGTGATCCTGAAACTACTTACGTTCAAGCATAACACGAGTCCGTGTTCTCTTCCCGGACTCCGCCGAAAAGGGACCATCACGGCTACACACGCGGCTGATTCATTTTAATTAAGTTAAGTGTCAGGTTCTCTACAACTGGATATTAACAAATTCCCATCTGCCAATAACTGTGGGCACGGCTTTCGAAAGTTCAAAACCCTGCAGGGGTGTCCCAACTTAGCCCATCACAAGCTCTCACGGTCAACGAAGGATATTCCTTCTCCCAGGAAGACCCGATCAGACTCGGAATCCCGGTTACAAGACATTTCGACAATGGTAAAACAAGACCAGCAAAGCCACCCGAATGTGCCGACAAATCCTGATAGGAGATGCACATATCTCGTTCTCAGGGCAGACCGGATTGTCCAAACTTCCGGTAGGCCAGCCCAGAGTTTCCCCTGGTGGCCACCGGCGG
This sequence comes from Triticum dicoccoides, assembly GCF_002162155.2. Classification (NCBI taxonomy): domain Eukaryota; kingdom Viridiplantae; phylum Streptophyta; class Magnoliopsida; order Poales; family Poaceae; genus Triticum; species Triticum dicoccoides. The sequence continues at coordinate 633,397,813 of NC_041382.1, read as the reverse complement.
CTGACAAGTTGGACCAACACTGAGAGGAGCACTGGCCCAGGGGTTTAAGATAAAGATGAGCCTTGAGTCCGCGGAACCCAAGGGAAAAGGCTTAGGTGGCAAATGGTAAAACCAAGGTTGGGCCTTGCTGGAGGAGTTTCATTCAAGGTGAACTGTCAAGGGGTTCCCATTATAACCCAACCGCGTAAGGAACGCAAAATCAAGGAACATAACATTGGTATGACGGAAACTAGGGTGACAAGAGCGGAACAAAACACCAGGCATAAGGCCGAGCCTTCCACCCTTTACCAAGTATATAGGTGCATTAAAGTAAACAAGATATAATAATGATATCCCAACAAAATCCATGTTCCAACATGGAACAAACTCCATCTTCACCTGCAACTAGCAACACTATAAGAGGGGCTGAGCAAAGCGGTAACATAGCCAAACAATGGTTTGCTAGGAAAGGTGGGTTAGAGGTTTGACATGGAAATATGGGAGAAATGATATAGCAAGTGGTAGGTATCGCGGCATAGCAATAGAGCCAAAAACTAGCAAGCAAAGACAGAAGTGATTTCGAGGGTATGGTCATCGTGCCTGCAAAGTTCTCCGAGTTAAGGAAAGCTTGATCCTCGTAAGTGTACTCAATGGGTTCCTTGATCACGTACTCATCTCCCGGCTCTACCCAAGGCAAGCACACAAGCAAAAGAGCAACAATCAATCACGGTGCAATGCACAAGCAACATGATGCAAAACATGGCATGATATGCAAGATGTGATATGCAATGCATATGCGTGCTCCAGAAGGAAAAGTATGAACCAGGCATCAACTTGGCAAACCAAGTGCGCCGCTGGAAATATGAGTTGATTTCGGTCGAAATTGGTATAAAGATCACCAAAATTGGATGCACGGTTTGCAAATGGCAAGAAAAACAAGAATGGCACAATTTTGCGATTAACAGCACGATGCCATCTAGAGTGCAACAAGAAACTAAGCTACTGCACTCCAACATAGCAACAAAGCACATGGCAGTGATCTACTCAAGATGCTTGAGAAAATATGAACACTGAGCTACAGCTAAATCACACAAGGGCAGGCTGAAACAAGCATGGCAAAAGTGCAAAAGATATCAGCTTCACAGACTTGGTGAAAATACTAACATGCCAGGAATTAACATCAGGAAGCAATGTTTAGAGCAAGCAAACAACATGCTACAGGAACAGAACAGAGCAAGCAAAGGCATGGCATGAATCTACTCAAAGCATAGCACAAAAGTCCCTTACTTACCATAAGCCAAAAAGGATCAAGAGATATGATGGCACCCATGTAAACATAGCAAGTTTTGTTAACAGATTCGGATTTAGCAGAAAACTGGGCATGGCATAAACAGAATTATGAAGGCAACTTCGCGAGCTCGATGCACTCAAGACAAGGCATTGCATGACAAGATAAGCATATCATCAGCAAGATGGCATGTTCAAGAATCTAACCAAGGCAAGAACAAGTTTATAGCATGCTTGGATCAACTACAACAACCATGGCAAAATTGATTAACATGTAAACAATCTGCCAGGATTATTTTATAGCAAAAGTAGAGCAAGATTAAGTCATGCTAGGGTACTCCATAAATACAAACAGGGGCATGGATGGATAGAGAATAACCATATGTCCAAATCATCCTTACTGAACATACTCAAAAGAAGCATGGATCTCACTGTAGCAACATGAATACATGGCATACAAATAACAGCAGGGAAATGACTTGGTGAAATTCTAAGTCTCTGAAATTAGCAAATATCACGAGAGCTACTTTGCATGGATGTTCTAGTCACCACAAATATCACAAATATACATGGCATACACCCCTGTAAATATGGCATTGCATATACCAAAACACAGGTAGAGCTCATGTTCATATGCAGCACACAACAATTGTAGCAAAAATGACAAAAGATCATACTCTGCTAAGAATCAGTACCTAACATTTTATAGCACTCTTGCATCAATGATTTGGGCATCAATATGGACTCAAAAGAACATTGCACAATGGAACAAAATGAAGAGCACATCATGATGAACATGTTGATATATCATGCATGCAAAATGGATCTACGGATGAGGAGTTATGGCATGATGAACAAGGCTTCAGAATGCAAAAATAAAAAGACTTGGAGGAATTTTCGGGTCAACCCTAGTCTTGAGATCTGGAACTGGCGCGGAAGTCGAGGAAGGCTAGTGCGAGCTCGCCGGAGAACGGTCCGGGGAGGCAGCCGGAGGTGTGGAGAGGCGCGGGCGACGATGGTTGATGCACTAGAGGTGCGGGGCGGCGTCGAAGTCCGGCGATGCCGAGGCGGAGGCGCGGGTCGCCGGGGCGTCGCGGGGAACTCAGCGGCGACAGGAGGTCGGGCTCGCGCGGTCGCCGTCGGGAGGAACTCCGGGCGGAGCAGCGGCGATGGAAGAACGGCGGCGCTCGGGCAGTGGTCGCGCGGGGCACAGGCGGCGGAGGAGCGGGCCCGCAGGAGCCGGTTGCGGGCCTTGGCGGGCCGGTGCGGCTGCTGGCGGTGGCGCGCCACGTGGCAAGCGGCGGTTGGCTGCGAGCGGCAGCACGAACGCGTCCGGTCTGATCCGGACGTGTCCGATGGCGGCAGGGGAAATTTAGCTAGGGTTTCAACCGGGATTTGAGGAGGGGTGCACATATTTATACCTAGAAGGAGGTGGGAGTGTCCAAATGGAGAGCAGTTTTCGGCCACGCGATCGTGATCGAACGGCCGAGAGGATGGGTGGGTTTTGGATGGGTAATTGGGCCACTTTGTAGGGGTGTTGGGCTGCAACACACGCGAGGCCTTTACGGATCCCCGGTTAACCGTTGGAGTATCAAACAGGCTCCAAATGGCACGAAACTTGACAGGCGGTCTATCAGTGGTGTACCAAGGCCTCTTGGAAAATCTCGGTCCATTCCGAGAATGTTTAGCACCCGCTCATGAAAAGAGGCATAAGGGGGCGCCGGAGGACGTAGGAGTGTCGGATTGCAAAATGAACAACAGAGAAAATGCTCGGATGCATGAGACAAACACATATGCAAATGATATGCACATGATGACATGATATGAAATGCATGACATGAAAAAAAAGCAAAAGGAAGGAAAAACCCAACCACGAAGGGACTCTCATAACTTAGAGCCGAAAATGGCAAGAGTTGGAGTACAAATTTGGTAAGTTACATCCGGGGTGTGACAGACTCCTACTGGATTGATACCTTGGTTCTCAAAAACTGAGGGAAATACTTACGCTACTTTGCTGCATCACCCTTTCCTCTTCAAGGGAAAACCAACGCATGCTCAAGAGGTAGCAAGATGGATTTCTGGGCCGTTGCCGGGGAGATCTACGCCAAGTCAAGACATACCAAGTACCCATCACAACTCTTATCCTTCGCATTACATTATTTGCCATTTGCCTCTCATTTTCCTCTCCCCCACTTCACCCTTGCCGTTTTATTTGCCCTCTTTTCCTTTCGCCCTCTCTTTTCTGTTCTCCTCTTTTTCGCTTGCCTCTTGTTGCTTGTTGCCCTTATGGCTTTACCAAAAGGAGTTGATCCTCACCTTAGAAGGTTTTAAGAAATCGAAAACAACATTAGAAGTTTTATGTCCTTGCAGTTTGAGCATAATAATTTCTTTAGAAACGAGGTTAAAGAACCAAAAAGTTTTATCAGTTCCATGAATAAAGAGCTCGATGATATGTCTAAGGAATTTTATGGTTTAAAAACTCAGCTTGCTCATCTTAAAAAATTAATTGCTGAAACCTCGGATAAGCAGGCCACCTTAGTTAATAAGATGGCTGCTAAACTAGAAAGTTTTTAAGAGAATAAAGATGAAGATCTAAAAGTAATTGATGTGTCCCCTATTAAATCTTTGTTTGGCAATATGAATCTTGATAATGATGGGACTGCAGATGAGTCAACTTTAGTTAGAAGGCGTCTGAAAAATTCTGAGTTTTTAGATCTTGATGCAAAAATTGGTAAAAGTGGGATTGAAGAGGTTAAAACTTTAGATAGCAACGAACCCACTATTTTGGATTTCAAGGAATTTAATTATGATAATTGCTCTTCGATAGATTGTATTTCCTTGTTGCAATCCGTGCTAAATTCTCCTAATGCTTATAGTCAAAATAAAGCTTTTACTAAACATATCATTGATGCTTTGATGCAATCTTATGAAGAAAAACTTGAGTTGGAAGTCTCTATCCCTAGAAAACTTTAGGATGAGTGGAAACCTACAATTAAAATTAAAATTAAAGATCATGACTGCTATGCTTTGTGTGATTTGGGTGCTAGGGTTTCCACGATCCCAAAAACTTTGTGTGATTTGCTAGGTTTCCGTGAATTTGATGATTGTTCTTTGAACTTGCACCTTGCAGATTCCACTATTAAGAAACCTATGGGAAAGATTAATGATGTTCTTATTGTTGCAAATAGGAATTATGTGCCCGTAGATTTCATTGTTCTTGATATAGATTGCAATCCTTCATGTCCTATTATTCTTGGTAGACCTTTCCTTGGAATGATTGGTACAATTATTGATATGAAGGAAGGGAATATTAGATTCCCATTTCCGTTAAGGAAAGTCATGGAACACTTCCCTAGAAAGAAAATTAAATTACCATATGAATCTATTATGAGAGCCACTTATGGATTACCTACCAAAGATGGAAATACCTAGATCTATCCTTGCTTTTATGCTTAGCTAGGGGCGTTAAACGATAGCGCTTGTTGGGAGGCAACCCAATTTTATTTTTATTCCTTGTTTTTTGTTCCTGTGTAGTAATAAATAATTTAGCTAGCCTCTGTTTTGGTTGTGTTTTTTGTGTTTAATTAGTGTTTGTTCCAAGTAGAACCGTTGGGAAGGCTTGGGGAAAGTCTTTTTGATCTTGCTGTAAAAAACATAAACTTTTGCGCTCACGAGAATTGCTGCCATTTTTACTGGACAGTACTATTTAGTTAATTCTTTTTGAAGATGATTAATAGATAAATTCCTCACGTCCAGAAATTTATTTTAGAATTTTTGTGGTTCCAGAAGTATTTGAAACCTACAGATTACTACAGACTGTTTTGTTTTTGACAGATTCTGTTTTTCGTGTGTTGTTTGCTTATTTTGATGAATCTATGGCTAGTAATAGAGTTTATGAACCATAGAAAAGTTGGAATACAGTAGGTTTAACACCAATATAAATAAATAATGAGTTCATTACAGTACCTTGAAGTGGTGGTTTGTTTTCTTTTACTAACGGAGTTCACGAAGATTTTCTTTTAAGTTTTGTGTTATGAAGTTTTCATGTTTTGGGTAAGGATTTGATGGATTATGGAACAAGAAGTGGCAAGAGCCTAAGCTTGGGGATGCCCAAGTCACCCCAAGGTAAAATCCAAGGACAACCAAAAGCCTAAGCTTGGGGATGCCCCGGAAGGCATCCCCTCTTTCGTCTTCGTCCATTGGTAACTTTACTTGGAGCTATATTTTTATTCGCCACATGATATGTGTTTTGCTTGGAGCATCTTGTATGATTTGAATATTTGCTTTTTAGTTTACCACAATCATCCTTGCTGTACACACCTTTTGGGAGAGAGACACATGAATTGTAATATATTAGAATACTCTATGTGCTTCACTTATATCTGTTGAGCTATATAGTTTTTGCTCTAGTGCTTCACTTATCTCTTTTAGAGCACGGCGGTGGTTCTATTTTATAGAAATAATTGATCTCTCATGCTTCACTTATATCATTTTGAGTGTCCTTTAGAACATCATGGTAATTCACTTTGGCTATAAATTTTAAATGCTAAGAGAACTTGGATGCTTGATAGATTGTTTTGAGATATAAAGGTGGTAATATTAGAGGTGTGCTAGTTGAGTAATTGTGAAATTGATGAATACTTGTGTTGAAGTTGGCAAGTCCCGTAGCATGCACGTATGGTAAACTTTATGTGACAAATTTGAAGCATGGGGTGTTCTTTGATTGCTTTCCTTATGAGTGGCGGTCGAGGACGAGTGATGGTCGTTTCCTACAAATCTATCACCCTAGGAGCATGCACATAGTGCTTGGTTTTGATGACTTCTAGAGTTTTGCAATAAGTATGTGAGTTATTTATGATTAATCCATGGATTATACGCACTTTCACCCTTCCATCATTGCTAGCCTCTTCGGTGTCGTGCATTGCCCTTTCTCACCTTGAGAGTTGGTGCAAACTTCGCCGATGCATCCAAACCCCGTGATATGATACGCTCTGTCACACATAAGCCTCCTTATATCTTCCTCAAAGAGCCACCATACCTACCTATTATGGTATTTCTATAGCCATTCCGAGATATATTGCCATGCAACTTTCCACCGTTCCATTTATTATGACACGCATCATCATTGTCATATTGCTTTGCATGATCATGTAGTTGACATCGTATTTGTGGCAAAGCAACCGTTCATAATTTTTTCATACATGTCACTCTTGATTCATCGCAATCCCGGTACACCGCCGGAGGCATTCACAAAGAGTCATATTTTGTTCTAAGTATCGAGTTGTAATTCTTGAGTTGTAAGAAAATAAAAGTGTGATGATCATCATTAGAGCATTTTCCCATGTGAGGAAAGGATGATGGAGACTATGGTTCCCCCACAAGTCGGGATGAGACTCCGGACGAAAAATAAAAAAAAAGAGAAAAGAGGCCAAAAGAAAAAAAGAAAGAAGGTCCAAAAAACAGAAAAAGAGAAAACAATAATGAGAGAAAAAGAGAGAAGGGACAATGTTACTATCCTTTTTCCACACTTGTGCTTCAAAGTAGCACCATGATCTTCATGATAGAGAGTCTCTTTTTTTGTCACTTTCATATACTAGTGGGAAATTTTCATTATAGAACTTGGCTTGTATATTCCAATGATGGGCTTCCTCAAATGCCCTAGGTCTTCGTGAGCAAGCGAGTTGGATGCACGCCCACTTAGTTTCTTTGATGAGCTTTCACATATTAATAGCTCTAGTGCATCCGTTGCATGGCAATCCCTACTCCTTGCATTCACATAAATCGGTGGGCATCTCCATAGCCCATTGATTAGCCACGTCAATGTGATAATTTCTCCTTTTTTGTCTTGTCACACAACCTCAATCATCATATTCTATTCCACATATAGTGATATGTCCATGGCTTGCGCTCATATATTGCGTAAAAGTTGAAAGAATTTGAAAAGGCTAAGTATGAAACAATTGCTTGGCTTGTCATCGGGGTTGTTCATGATGAGAGAATTTTGTGTGACAAAAATGAAGCATGGCCAAACTATATGACTTTGTAGGGATAAGTTTTCTTTGGCTATGGTATTTTGATAAGACATAATTGCTTGATTAGCATACTTGGAGTATTACTATTTTTATGTCAACAATAAACTTTTATCTTGAATCTTTCGGATCTGAACATTCATGCCACAATAGAGAAAAATACATTGAAGAATATTCTAGAAAGCATTCCACATCAAAAATTCTGTTTTTATCATTTACCTACTCGAGGACGAGCAGGAATTAAGATTGGGGATGCTTGATACGTCTCCAACGTATCTATAATTTTTGATTGTTCCATGCTATTACATTATCTATTTTGGATGTTAATGGGCTTTATTTTACACTTTTATATTATTTTTGGGACTAACCTATTAACCGGAGGCCCAACCCAAATTGCTGTTTTTTTTGCCTATTTTAGTGTTTCGCAGAAAAAGAATATCAAACGGAGTCCAAACGGAATGAAACCTTCGGGAGCGTGATTTTTGGCACAAATGTGATCCAGAGGACTTGGAGTGGACGTTAAGCAATCAACGAGGCGGCCACGAGGCAGGAGGGCACGCCTACCCCCTGGGCGCACCCTCCCCCCTCGTGGGCCCCTCATGGCTCAACCGACCTACTTCTTCCTCCTATATATGTTCACGTACCCCGAAAACATCCAGGAGCACCACGAAACCCAATTTCCACCGCCAAAACCTTCTGTACCCAAGAGATCCCATCTTGGGGCCTTTTTTGGAGCTCCGCCAGAGGGGGCATTGATCACGGAGGGCATCTACATCAACTCCATGGCCCCTGCGATGATGTGTGAGTAGTTTACCTCAGACCTTCGGGTCCATAGTTATTAGCTAGATGGCTTCTTATCTCTCTTTGGATCTCAATACAAAGTTATCCTCGATTCTAATGGAGATCTATTCGATGTATTCTTATTTTGCGGTGTGTTTGTTGAGATACGATGAACTATGGGTTTATGATCAACATTATCTATGAACAATATTTGAATCTTCTCGGAATTCTTTTATGTATGATTGGTTATCTTTGCAAGTCTCTTTGAATTATCAGTTTGGTTTGGCCTACTAGATTGATCTTTCTTGCAATGGGAGAAGTGCTTAGCTTTGGGTTCAATCTTGCGGTGCTCGATCCCAGTGACAGAAAGGGAAACGTCACGTATTGTATTATTGCCATCGAGGATAAAAAGATGGTGTTTATATCATATTGCATGAGTTTATCCCTCTACATCATGTCATCTTGCTTAAAGCGTCACTCCGTTCTTATGAACTTAATACTCTAGATGCATGCTGGATAGCGGTCGATGTGTGGAGTAATTGTAGTAGATGCAGGCACGAGTCGGTCTACTTGTCACGGACGTGATGCCTATATACATGATCATACCTAGATTTCTCATAATTATTCGCTTTTCTATCAATTGCTCGACAGTAATTTGTTCACCCACCGTAATACTTATGCTATCTTGAGAGAAGCTGTTAGTGAAACCTATGGCCCCCGGGTCTATTCTCCATCATATAAGTTTCCAATCTATTTTATTTTGCAATCTTTACTTTCAATCTATATCATAAAAATACCAAAAATATTTATCTTATTATCATTATCTCTATGAGATCTCACTCTTGCAAGTGGTCGTGAAGGGATTGACAACCCCTTTATCGCGTTGGTTGCGAGGTTCTTATTTGTTTGTGTATGTACGAGGTGACTTGCGTGTGGTCTCCTACTGGATTGATACCTTGGTTCTCAAAAACTGAGGGAAATAATTACGCTGCTTTGTTGCATCACCCTTTCCACTTCAAGGGAAAACCAATGCATGCTCAAGAGGTAGCATCCCTCCACGCGCGCTGCCAGTGTTTTGGGCCGGAGCACTATCACGCATGTTCATGTGCAAGCGGTTGCACCGGGCGCGGCGCGATGATGTAGCAACCCGCTGCAAAAACTGCCATGCGGACGCGCGGAGAATCCACGCCGCCCGGCCCCCTTTTATTCCTGTGCCATTTACCTTCATCTCTCATCTCGCACGTCACAATAAGCACACCCACGAGGACACATATAGAGAGGACATCCAGCGGTTCCAATGGCGCTCCCAGCGGCCGACAACGACAATGGTGGGCAGTTCACCACACATCACGTAGTGGACACCCACGTGAAGGGGAAGGTCCTCACGGTGGTGTACACGAACGATCCGGTCTCGGTGGAGAGCTCTGTCCAAACTATGGAGTAGTTGCTTGCTGAGGACAAGTACCGAGTGGTCGGCTTCGACCTCGAGTACACCATCGGTCGTGCCGGTCACGATTAGAAGGTTGCCGTCGCTCAGTTGTGCGTGCGACATGACTTCCTCATCTACCACTTCCACCTTGCCACAAGGCCTTGCGAGCGTTTCTCCAGGTTTATCAACAGCTCCAACTACAGTTTCGCTACGGTCGACACCACCAACGATCTAAAAGTGCTCAAGGTTAGTGACTTGAAATGCTCGAATCTTGTCAACATCCAACACCACTACAAGGTCTGCGGCAGCGACAAAAGCAAACTGAACTCCCTGGTTGACCTCGCCTCGGCCATCATCGATCCCTACCACGTGAAGATGAAGAAAGAGAGCAATAAGGAAAGGAACGCCTAGCACAGTGTGTGGCATAAGAGACTGGATTGACAACATGTCAAGTACGCGGCCATGGACGCGTACACAAGCTACGAGATGTACAGGCGGATCATTGACATGAGGAACTGTCTTCTTCCTGACCGAGACGAGGGATCAAGCCACATAGCAGTGGCAGGAGCGTCACAAGAAGTAGATGACTAGATGATCATTTCTCCTACTTTAGAATGCATGCAATTGTTTATTGAGTGTGTGCGAATGATCTGTATAGTGACTTATGTAATTGGATGTTTATTTCAGTTATATATATACATGTTATTCTACTATAGACAAAGCAATTCACACAGCTTATTAGCAGCAATCATCTGTGTTATTATTGGTCTTCGCACACATTTCAGATTACGGACCTGTTTGCCGTGTATCACACACATCTTGTTCAGTTGAACCGTTTCCGTTGTGTTGCCTAATCACACACAGTTCATCCCAGTGAATCGTTTGTTGTATATCGCACACGCCTTCATCTGGCTTCCCATTTCTTTTGTGCCTCCTCATCACAAATAGTTCATTGAGCTGAACCGTATGCCCTGCATCACCCATGCAACTAAATTCTGACCCGTGTTTGATGCATCCTCCGTCACAAACGTTTTGCTCCTTTTTGTCGGTTTTTTTACACCACCGTTTGCAATTATGGCATCACACAAAGTTTCGTTAAAGGGTCTCTGATTCGACTGTCGCATTTGGACCATTCTGCAGTAGTGATATTTGATATACATGTTATTGATGTGTACCTTGCTAGTACTCCTAGTAGCACCTGGGTATTAGATACCGGTTCAGTTGCTAATATTGATAACTCGAAACAAAAGCTATGAAATAAACGGAGACTAGCTAAGGGTGAGGTGACGATGTGTGTTGGAAGTGTTTCCAAGGTTGATGTGATCACCATCGCACACTCCCGCTACCTTCGGGATTAGTGTTAAACCTAGATAAATGTTATTTGGTGTCTGCGTTGAGCATGAACATGGTGAGATTGTGTTTGTTGTAATGTGGTTATTTGTTTAGGTCAGATAATAATGGTTATTCTGTTTACATGAATAATACCTTCTATGGTGCGGCAGCCAATGTGAATGGTTTATTGAATCTTGATCGTAGTGATACACATGTTCCTAATATTGATGCCAAAAGATGCAAAGTTAATAATGATAGTACCACATACTTGTGGCACTGCTGCTTAAGTCATATTGGTGTAAAGTGCATTAAGAAACTAAATGCTGATGGCCTTTTGGAGTCACTTGATTTTGAATCACTTGACACATGTGAACCATGCCTCATTGGCAAGATGACTAAAACCCCGTTTTTTGGTACAATGGAACGGCAAAGTGACTTGTTGGAAATCATACATGCTGATGTGTGTGGTCCGGTGAGTGTTGACGCGTGTAGTGGATATCATTATTTTCTTCACCTTCACCGATGATTTGAGTAGATATGGGTATATTTACTTACTAAAGCATAAGTCTGAAACATTTGAAAAGTTCAAGCAATTTCAGAGTGAAGTTGAGAATCATCGTAACAAGAAGATTAAATTCCTATGATCCGATCGAAGGGGAGAATATCTGAGTTATGAGTTTGGTAATTAGTTAAGAAAATGTGGAATTGTTTCATAGTTGACGCCACCAGGAACAACACAGTGTAATGGTGTGTCCGAATGTCGTAATAGTACCTTATTGGATATGGTGTGTTCTGTGATGTCTCTTGCCGATGTACCAATATCATTTTGGGATTATGCACTAGAGACAACTACATTCACTTTAAATAGGGCACCATCTAAGTCTGTGGAGACGACACCATATAAACTTTTGTTTGGCAAGAAACCTAAGTTGTCGTTTCTTAAGGTTTGGGGCTATGATGCTTATGTCAAAAGGCTTTAGCCGAAAAGGCTAAACCCAAAGCAGACAAATGTGTCTTCATAGGATACCCAAAAGAGACAGTTGGGTATACCTTCTATCTTAGATCTAAAGGCAAAGTGTTTGTTGCTAAGAACGGGTCCTTTCTCGAGAAAGAGTTTCTCTCAAAAGAATTGAGTGGGAGAAAGATAGAACTTGATGAGGTTGTTGAACCTTTACTTCAACCAGAAAGTAGCACAGCACAGAAAGATGTTTTTGTGGCACCTAGTCAGTTGAAGAGGAAACTAGTGATGATGATCATGAAGCTTCGGATAAAGTTATTGTCGAACCTCGTAGGCCGACAAGGGTATGCACAACTTTTGAGTGGTAGGGTCACCCTGTCTTAGAGGTCATGTTCTTGGACAATGGTGAACCTACGAGCTATGGAGAAGCGATGGTGGGCCCGGATTCCCACAAATGGCTAGGAGCCATGAAATTCGAGATAGGATCCATGTATGAGAACAAAGTATGGACTTTGGTGGACTTGCCCGATGATCGGCAATCCACTGAGAATAAATGGATCTTTAAGAAGAAGACAGATGCTGATGGTAATGTCACCATTTATGAAGCTTGACTTATCGCAAAGAAGTTTCTAACAAGTTCAAGGAGTTGACTATGATGAGACTTTCTCACTCATAGCGCTAAAGTCTATTGGAATTATGTTAGCAGTTGCTGCGGTTTCAATTACGAAATCTGGCAGATGGATGTCAAAACAAAGTTTACTTGGCGGTTTTCATGAGGAAAGGTTGTATGTGATACAACCAGAAGGTTTTGTCGATCCTAAGGATGCTAAAAGTTATGCAAGCTCCATCGATCCTTCTATGGACTAGAGCAAGCATCTCCGAGTTGGAACATAAGCTTCGATGAGGTGATCAAATTTTTTGGGTTTATACAAAGTTTGCAAGTAACTTGTATTTACAAGAAAGTGAGTGGTATCACTACAACATTTCTGATAAGTATATATGGATGACATATTGTTGATCGGAAATGATGTAGAATTTATGGAAAGCATAAATGGTTGTTTGAAAGGAGTTTTTCAAAGGAAGACCTGGATAAAGCTGCTTACATATTGGGCAACAAGATCTATGGAGATAGATCAAGAAGCCTGATAAGACTTTCACAGAGCACATACCTTGACATGATTTTGAAGGAGTTCAAAATGGATCAGTCAAAGAAGGAGTTCTTGCCTGAGTTGTAAGGTGTGAACTTGAGTAAGACTCAAAGATCGACCATGGTACAAGAAAGAAAAAGGACGAAGGTCATCCCCTATGCCTTAGCCATAGGCTCTTTACGGTATGCCATGCTGTGTACCACACCTGATGTGTGCCTTGCCACATGTCTGGCAATGGGGTACAAGAGTGATCCAGGACGGGATCACTAGACATCAGTCAAAATTATCCTTAGAGGAATAAGGAGATGTTTCTCGGTTGTGGAGGTGATAAAGAGTTCAGCGTAAAGGGTTACATCGATGCAAGCTTTAACACCTATCCGGATGATTCTGAGTAGCAAACCAGATACATATAGTGGAACAACCATTTGGAATAGCTCCAAGTGGAGCGTGGTAGCAACATATATAATATGACATAGGGATTTGTGAAATACATGCAGATCTGAATGTTGCAGACCCGTTGACTAAAACCTCTCTCACAAGCATAACATGATCAAACCCTAGAACTCATTGAGTGTTAATCACATGGTAATGTGAACTAGATTATCAACTCTAGTAAACTCTTTGGGTGTTAGTCACATGGCGACGTGAATTATGAGTGTTAATCACATGGCGATGTGAACTAGATTATTGACTCTAGTGCAAGTGGGAGACTGTTGGAAATATGCCTGCTACCCCTTGAGCACTCGTTGGTTTTCCCCGAAGAGGAAGGGATGATGCAGCAAAGTAGAGTAAGCATTTCCCTCAGTTTTTTAGAACCAAGGTATCAATCCAGTAGGAGGCTATGCGCAAGTCCCTCGTACCTGCACAAAACAAATAAATCCTCACAACCAACGCAAATAGGGGTTGTCAATCCCTATAAGGCCACTTAAGAGAGTGAGATCTGATAGATATGATAAGATAAGATTTTTGTTATTTTTATGATAAATATGCAAAGTAAAATAAAGGTAAAGTAAATAGCAAAGGAAATAACTAAGTAGTAGGAGATTAATATGATGAAGATAGACCCGGGGGCCATAGGCTTCACTAGTGGCTTCTCTCAAGAACATAAGTATTCTACGGTGGGTGAACAAATTACTTTGAGCAATTGACAGAATTGAGCATAATTATGAGAATATCTAGGTATGATCATGTATATAGGCATCACATCCGAGACAAGTAGAACGACTCCTGCCTGCATCTACTACTATTACTCCACTCATCGACCGCTATCCAGTATGCATCTAGAGTATTAAGTTAAAAACAGAGTAGCGCCTTAAGCAAAATGACATGTTGTAGAGGGATAGACTCATGCAATATGAAGGAAACCCCATCTTTTTATCCTCGATGGCAACAATACAATATGTGTCACTAGGAAAGGACACCGCAAGATTGAACCCAAAGCTAAGCACTTCTCCCATTCCAAGAAAGATCAATCTAGTAGGCCAAACCAAACTGATAATTCGAAGAGACTTGCAAAGATAAAAGAATCATACATAAAAGAATTCAGAGAAGATTCAAATATTATTCATAGATAGACTTGATCATAAACCCACAATTCATCGGTCTCAACAAACACACCGCAAAAAGAAGATTACATTGAATAGTTCTCCACAAGAGAGGGGGAGAACATTGTATGGAGATCCAAAAAGAGAGAAGAAGCCATCTAGCGACTAACTATGGACCCGTAGGTCTGAGGTAAACTACTCACACTTCATTGGAGGGGCTATGGTGTTGATGTAGAAGCCCTCCGTGATCGATAGCCCCTCCGGCGGAGCTCCGGAACAGGCCCCAAGATGGGATCTCGTGGATACAGAAAGTAGCGGCGGTGGAATTAGGGTTTTGGCTCCGTATCTAATCATTTGGGGGTACATAGGTATATATAGGAGGAAGGAGTGCGTCGGTGGAGCAATAGGGGGCCCACGAGGGTGGAGGGCGCGCCTGGTGGGGGTGGGTGCGCCCCCTACCTCGTGGCCTCCTCTTTTCTTTCTTAACGTAGGGTCCAAGTCTCCCGGGTCTTGTTCGTTGAGAAAATCACGTTCCCGAAGGTTTCATTCCGTTTGGACTCCATTTGATATTCCTTTTCTTCGAAACCCTAAAACAGGCAAAAACAACAATTCTGGGTTGGGCCTCCGGTTGATAGGTTAGTTCCAAAAATAATATAAAACTGGATAATAAAGCCCAATAATGTCCAAAACAGTAGATAATATAGCATGGAGCAATCAAAAATTATAAATACGTTGGAGACGTATCAATGCCCTAGAGACAATAATAAATTAGTTATTATCATATTTCCCTGTTCATGATGATTGTTTTATCCATGCTAGAATTGTATTGATCGGAAACTCAAATACATGTGTGGATACATAGACAACAACATGTCCCTAGTAAGCCTCTACCGGACTAGCTCGTTGATCAAAGATGGATATGGTTTCCTGGCCATGGACATGAGTTGTCATTTTATAACGGGATCACATCATTAGGAGAATGATGTGATGGACAAGACCCAAACTATGAACATAGCATATGATCGTGTCAAGTTTATTGCTATTGTTTTCTGCATGTCAAGTATATGTTCCTACGACCATGAGATCATGCAACTCACTGACACCGGAGGAGTACCTTGTGTGTACCAAACGTCGCAACGTAATTGGTTGACTATAAAGGTGCTCTACAGGTATCCTTAAGGGTGTCTGTTGAGTTGGCATGGATCAAGACTGGGATTTGTCACTCCGTATGACGGAGAGGTATCTCGGGGCCCACTCGGTAATAAAACATCATAGTAAGCTTGCAAGCAATGTGACTAATGGGTTACCCACGGGATCTTTTATTATGAAACAAGTAAAGAGACTTGTCGATAATGAGATTGAACTAGGTATGGTGATACCGATGATCAAATCTCGGGCAAGTAACATACCGATAGACAAAGGGAATTGCATATAGGATTAGTTGAATCCTTGACATCGATGTTCGACCGATAAGATCTTCATAGAATATGTAGGAACCAATATGGACATCCAGGTCCTGCTCTGGTTGTTGACCATAGAGGTGTCTCGGTCATGTCTGCATAGTTCTCGAACCCGCAGGGTCTACACACTTAACGTTTGGTGACGATATAAGTATAGTTGAGTCATTATGGTGGTCACCTAAGGTTCTTCGGAGTCACGAATGAGATCCCGGGCATGACGAGGAACTCCGGAATGGTCTGAAGGTGAAGATTGATATATTGGACGAAGGGTATTGGATACCGAAAGTGTTCCAGGGGTACCGGGTGACGACCAGCATGACCGAAAGGGGTTTCGAGGGGCCCTGGCAAGTGTTGGGGGGGCTCATGGGCCAAGGTGAGGGGGACAACCAGCCCACTAAGGGGTTGTGCACCCCCCTCACCCCATCCCACGTTGCCATAGGAGGTGGGGCGCCCCCTAGGGTTCCCACCCCTTTGGCTTGGGGGCCAAGTCTCCTAAGGGGGAAAACCCATCTAGGGTTTCCCTCTTGTGGCTGCCGGCCCTAGATGGGATCCCTTAGGGGCGCCCCCTCTCCCCCAACCCCCTATATATAGAGAGGTAGAGAGAGGGCAGCCACACCCTCATACGCCACGGCGCTGCCCCTCCTCTCCCTCGTAGCCTTCTTCCTCTCCATAGCGCTTAGCGAAGCTCTGTTGAGATTCCGCCACCACCGCCGCCACCATGCCATCATGCTGCCGGAGGACTCGAGCTACTACTTCACCATCGCTCGCTGGATCGAGGAGGTGAAGGCGTCATCAAGCCATACGTGTGTTGAATGTCGAGGTGTCGTCCATTCGGCACTTGGATCGGGAGTTCGCGGGATGGATCGTGATTGGATCACGAAGACGTTCGTGGGCGGATCGTGATTGGATCACGAAGATGTTCGACTACATCAACCACGTTCCTTAATGCTTCCACTTAGCAATCTACATGGGTATGTAGATGCAATCTCTCCTCTCATAGATGGTCATGTCCTAGATTGATCTTGGTGAGCGTAGGAATTTTTTGTTTCCCATGCAACGTTCCCCAACACATAGACGGTTGTAGTACTGGGAAGAGTACCTTTTACTTGATATTTTTTATGAGAGATCACCCTAATAATTCACTACTGCGCAATCAAAGGGTGCAAACAACAAAGGGATAAACATCTCAGGTAGTTCATAAAAGCATGATAGGGTATAGCCTTGGGTGCCAAGAATCTCCTTGATCATCTTCAATCTCCAGTTGGAGCGTCGTGACGGCCAATTTTTCGTTGTCGTGGCCGCAATTTCAGAAAAAAATTCATGGCGATCGTTTCGGAAAACATTGTCGTGGCACGAAATTATAGCTCCTCGTCCCACACCAAGTACACCTTCTCCACGTCGGGGTCCTTCGTGTATGGTTGCCATCGTCACCTCTAACTTGTAGGCTATCTCTACGATATTTACATTAATGTGGCAATCTTGTGGCTCCAGCCATTGTGCTATGATGCACAGGCCACTTAAGATTACAACATATAACCATCTCATACATAAACTCATTATAATGACAAAGTCTATACCACATCGTATGCATACCCTGTAAAACAAAGTTAGACGTCCTCTAATCAGTTTCAGCAAAAAAATTGTTACGTGGTTAACCAGTTTTAATATGTAATACTAGCTACATAAGTCCACAATTTAGGTGATCACTCTCGATGCTAGATTAAGTTTCTGGGTGTGTGAAACAAGAGATTCAATTAAAGAATATCTAGCCCAATACTAAACTTCGTCAAATACACGTGACCCCCTAGAAGATCATCCATCTTTGGCACCCTCTTGTGTATGCGATAGTTCACTATTCTCAAATATGGTGAAGCCCAAGGAGCTGTTAGCAGATCTTCGACAGCCAGAGCCGATCAATTGTCAGAACCTTCTAAAAGTAACACCATGTCGTTGATGAATTGGACCAAAGCAACACTCGAGGTAATCATAACAAGAACATCAACCCTCACAATCACATGTGATCTAGATCGCAGCCTACACCTACTCATATAACTACTCTGATACCACTGTTGGGAAACACAGTAGAAGGAAAAAAATTCACACCTACGATCACCCAAGATCAGTATGAAGGTGCATAATGGGTTGGGATCACGATCGTTACCATCACTGAGTTGCAGCGGAAGAAGAACGTGTCGGTGTAGATCATACCGCCCATCAATGGTCCCTTGAACCGAAGACCGAAAGCATGTCCTCTCTACTTGGTTGGAAGCGTGCAACTTTCACGATCTAGTAGCGCTTCACCGTCTAGAGGTAATCGTCGCCGGAGAATTAGAGGGGGGAGATTAGGACCACATAGGGCTTCTAATTAAGAGGACAAGAGGACTAGTCTAGCTCTAATTAGTGAACTAGGACCAAATAGAACTAGAACTAGAAGAACTACATGAGGGTCCAAAACATGTGTATATAATAGAGAAAAAAACCCTAGTATATATAGGTTGTTGGAGGAGTAGAGGGAAGCCACCAAGGAGGGAAAGAATTTCCTTGGGGCGTCGGCCATTGGGGAGGATGCAAGTCCAATGCGGCCCCATCTACAAGGCAAGGGGGCGCCACTTCCTTATGGGCCCTTGTCGCCCATAATTCCCTCGACCTCTTGGAATTTTAAGGCTCATTGATATTTAAATTAAATATAAAATGTTCTAAATACTTATAAACCATTATATATATCTATAACATCTCTGGAAACATTTTCCACATATATATAATATATCGGTAATACCTAGTATTACCCGATATTCACCGAAACCATTCCGGTGACCCCGAAACGCTTCCAGATCCTCTTGGAACTATTCTGAATATTCATGAAACTATTCAAGAAATATATTCTCATGAATCCCGTCTACTAACACTTCGCAGATTATGATTGCCTTAAGCTCATGACTCCGTAGGTTCGGTAACTCATAGACATGAATGAAGCCGTTAGTTGAATCACTGACATCGGAACCGTGGACGTCCATATTGATCTCTAAGAGCACACGAATGATATTTGAGTGAACCTTTGTCTATCATGTGATGTTTCCTTTGCTTCATGATACTTCACAAAACTCGGGATGCATTGGTATCCTCCTGAGTCATCAGCATGCTCATTATACCGAAATCCTCATTACCGAGTTTGTTCTTCTTTCTCATCATTGTGTTCCAGCATCCCCATTACGAAGTCACCTGTGTTTGGCCGGACGATGATGGATGCTATCACACTGAGATGGCCCTAAGAATATCTCTCCATCATCGGAGGAGAAAATCCCACTCTCGAGCTATCTAGTCCCTTGTCAAACTTTACGATGAATCTGGAAGTTGTCGTTATGATCACTGATGACCCACAAGTATAGGGGATCTATCGTAGTCCTTTTGATAAGTAAGAGTGTCAAACCCAACGAGGAGCAGAAGGAAATGACAAGCAGTTTTCAGTAAGGTATTCTCTGCAAGCACCAAAATTATCGGTAACAGATAGTTTTGTGATAAGGTAATTTGTAACGGGTAACAAGTAATAAGAGTAAATAAGGTGCAGCAAGATGGCCCAATCCTTTTTGTAGCAAAGAACAAGCCTGGACAAACTCTTAGATAAAGGAAAACGCTCCGGAGGACACATGGGAATTATCGTCAAGCTAGTTCGCATCACACTCATATGATTTGCGTTCGATACATTGATAATTTGATATGTGGGTGGACCGGTGCTTGGGTACTACCCTTACTTGGACAAGCATCCCACTTATTATTAACCCCTCTTGAAAGCATCTGCAACTACAAAAGATGTATTAAGGTAAACCTAACCATAGCATGAAACATATGGATCCAAATCATCCCCTTATGAAGCAACGCATAAACTAGGGTTTAAGCTTCTGTCACTCTAGCAACCCATCATCTACTTATTACTTCCCAATGCCTTCCCCTAGGCCCAAACAATGGTGAAGTGTCATGTAGTCGATGTTCACATGAAACTACTAGAGGATAGACAACATACATCTCATCAAAATATCGAACGAATACCAAATTCACATGACTACTTATAGCAAGACTTCTCCCATGTCCTCAGGAACAAATGTAACTACTCACAAATCATATCCATGTTCATAATCAGAGGGGTATTAATATGCATAAAGGATCTGATCATATGATCTTCCACCAAATAAACCAACTAGCATCAACTACAAGGAGTAATCAACACTACTAGTAACCCACAGGTACCAATCTGAGGTTTTGGGACAAAGATTGGATACAAGAGATGAACTAGGGTTTGAGATGAGATGGTGCTGGCGAAGATGTTGATGGAGATTGACCCCCTCCCGATAAGAGGATCGATGGTGATGACGATGGTGACGATTTCCCCCTCCCGGAGGGACGTTTCCTCGGTAGAACAGCTCCGCCGGAGCCCTAGATTGGTTCCGCCTCGTGGCGGCGGCGCTTCGTCCTCAACGCTTGCTTATGATTTTTCTAGGGCGAAAGACTTCATATAGCAAAAGATGGGCACCAGAGGCCTGCCAAGGGGTCCACGAGACAGGGGCGCGCCCCCCACCCTCGTAGATGGTGGGTGGCCCCCTTCTGGTGCTTTCTTCGGCCAATATTTTTTATATATTCCAAAACTGACTTCCGTGGAGCTTCAGGACTTTTGGAGTTGTGCAGAATAGGTCTCTAATATTTTCTCCTTTTCTAACCCAGAATTCCAGCTGCCGGCATTCTCCCTCTTCGTGCGAACCTTGTAAAATAAGAGAGAATAGGCATAAGTATTGTGATATAATGTGTAATAACAGCCCATAATGCAATAAATATCGATATAAAAGCATGATGCAAAATGGACATATCAACTCCCCCAAGCTTAGACCTCGCTTTTTCTCAAGCGGAAGCCGATAGAGGTGTCGATGAAATAAAATACGAACATGATGGCATCATGATCATTCTTATAACAGCAACACACACACACACACATATATATATATATATATAGATATTGTCATTTGATTTCTTATGCTAAAGTAACAATCTTATTCACAATGTAAAGTATGAATCAAAAACTTCATTGAGAACTAACAAACTATAATCTCAGTCATTGAAGCAATTGCAATTTATCATAACATCGGAAAGAGTCAATATAAGACCTTTTCAGTAGGTCCACATACTCAACTATCATTTAGTCTTTCACAATTGCTAACACTCACGCAATACTTATGCGTATGAAGCTTTAACTGGACATAGAGAAATATAGGGGCTTATAGTTTTGCCTCCCAACCTTTTACCTCGAGGGTAATGTCAACAATAATAGTTTATGAAAACCCACATCCAATTAGCTATATATATCAGGATCTTTCCAACACACAGTGCTTGCCAAAGGATAATATGTAAAAAGGAAAGGTGAAGATCACCATTACTCTTGCATAAAGTATAGGAAAAAAATAAAAGATAGGCCCTTCGCAGAGGAAAGCAGAGGTTTTAATATGTTTTATGGTTGGATGCACGAAATCTTAATGCAAAAGAACGTCACTTTATATTGCCACTTGTGATATGGATCTTTATTATGCAGTCAGTCGCTTTTATTTCTTCCACATCACAAGATCGTATAAAGCTTATTTTCTCCACACTAATAGATCATACATATTTGGAGAGCAATTTTTATTGCTTGCAACAATGACAACTTACTTGAAGGATCTTACTCAATCCATAGGTTGATATGGTGGACCCTCATGGCAAAACTGGGTTCGAGGATATTTGGAAGCACAAGTAGTATCTCTACTTGGTGCAAAGAATTTGGCTAGTATGAGGGGGAAAGGCAAGCTCAACATGTTGGATGATCCATGAAAATATAATTTATTTTGAATCTAAGAAAACATAACCCATTATGTTGTCTTCCTTGTCCAACATCAACTTTTAGCATGTCATATTTTAATGAGTGCTCACAATCATAAAAGATGTCCAAGATAGTATATTTATATGTGAAAACCTCTCTTTCTTTATTACTTCCTATTAATTGCGACGATGACCAAAACTATGTTTGTCAACTCTCAACAACTTTTATCAATCATACTCTTTATATGTGAAGTCACTACTCTCCATAAGATCAATATGATCTCTTTATTTCTTTTTATTCTTACTTTTGTTCCCTCAAGATCATAGCAAGATAGCAAAGCCCTGACTCGAAACTAATCTTTATTATATATAGCTCACGGACTCGATTAGATAGAAGGATCATAAAGCATAACTCCAAACTAGATCATACTAAAACTTTATTCTACTAGATCAAGATAAAAGTGTGATGGTGATACAATACCGGGGCACTCCCCCAAGCTTGGCAGTTGCCAAGGGGAGTGTCCATACCCATGTATTTATGTCTCTTTCTTCGGAGGTGAAGGAGATGGTGATGAGGATGACAATTGTGCCTTCAGCTTTTTCATATTGTAATTGAGAAGAGCGATCTCCTCCTTTAAATCATCGACCTCTGATTCCAGCTTCAAGATCTTGTCACACAAATCCCCTTTGCTTTTCTGCCAAAAATGAGAAGGAATAGATCGATTGTTAGACAGTTTAGCCCTCTTAGGGAGACTAGACTTCTTGAACTTCACGTGCATATCCCCAGGTTGAGGTAGAGGAACATCCTCCTCCTCCGAACTTGAATCATTGATCCTCCTCAAATGAGCACCTTCCTCATCATCCATAGTTCTATCACAGGGAGATAGGTCCCCATAGGTCTTTGGGTCAGCAATGAGATGTGAGACATAGTTCTCTCCGTCAGAGTCTTGAGATGACATCTTGCTCTAAATCCGCTACAGAAATAGCTCGAAACAAAAACAGAGGATATTTGCATGGTACGGTGGTCAAAACCTTCAGGATATTATATAATGAATTTTTACCGACCAAAAGAAGTATCATGCAAGAAGACGGAGTCCGGAGGGCACACGAGGTGCCCACGAGGCAGGGGGCGCGCCCAGGGGGTAGGGCGCACCCTCCACCCTCGTGGATGCCTCGTGTCCTTTCCGACTGCTTCTTATTTTACTATTTTCTTAAATATTCCAAAACGGAGAAAAAATGCTATTAGAACTGTTTTGGAGTGAGTTTACTTACCATACCACATACCTCTTCCTTTTCGGAGGCTGAAACGTTATGGAAGGTGCCCCTTATATACTCCTCCGGGGTTACGGTCTCAATAACATTAGTTTCAACATTTATAGGATTACCTAAGATATAATGTTTGATTCTTTGACCATTCACCACCCTCGGATTTGTGCCGTCGAAGTTGTTGATTTTTATGGCACCAGAACGATAGAACTCCTCGATAACGTAAGGACCTTCCCATTTAGAGAAGAGTTTTTCTGCAAAAATCTTAAACGAGAGTTCTATAACAATACATAATCACCTACATTAAACTCACGTTTTTGTATCCTTTTGTCATGCCATCTTTTAACTTTTTCTTTAAACAGTTTGGCATTTTCATAGGCATGGGTTCTCCACTCATCAAGTGAGCTAATGTCAAATAGTCTCTTCTCACCGGCAAGTTTGAAATCATAATTGAGCTCTTTAATGTCCCAATATGCTTTATGTTCTAGTTCGAGAGGTAAGTGGCATGCTTTTCCATAAACCATTTTATATGGAGACATACCCATAGGATTTTTATATGCAGTTCTATAGGCCCATAATGCATCATCAAGTTTCTTTGACCAATTCTTTCTAGATCTATTAGCAGTCTTTTGCAAAATTAATTTAATCTCTCTATTACTCAGTTCTACTTAACCACTAGACTGTGGGTGGTACGGAGATGCAATTCTATGATTAACATCATACTTAGCAAGCATTTTGCGAAACGTACCATGAATAAAATATGAACCACCATCAGTCATTAAATATCTAGGGACCCCAAACCTCAGAAAAATAACTTCTTTAAGCATCTTAATAGAGGTGTTATGATCAACACTACTAATTGGAATAGCTTCTACCCACTTAGTAACGTAATCAACAACAACTAAAATATGTGTATACCCATTAGAGGAAGGAAATGATCCCATATAATGTAAGCCCCAAACATCAAATGGTTTAATAACAAGAGAATAATTTATAGGCATTTCTTGACGTCTACTAATATTACCAATTCTTTGACATTCATCACAAGACAAGACAAACTTACGAGCATCCTTGAAGAGAGTAAGCCAATAAAAACTGGATTGCAATACCTTATGTGCAGTTCTATCTCTAGCATGGTGTCCTCCATAAGCCTCGGAGTGACACTTGTGTAGGATATGTTCCTGTTCATGCTCAGGTACACAATGTCTAATAACACCATATACTCCTTCTTTATAAAGGTGTGGGTCATCCCAGAAGTAATGTCTTAAATCATAGAAAAACTTTTTCTTTTGCTGGTATGTGAAACTAGGTGGTATAAATTTAGCAACAATGTAATTGGCATAATCAGCATACCATGGAGTAGTATGAAAAGCATTTATGATAGCTAATTGTTCATCAGGAAAGCTATCATCTATAGGTAGTGGGTCATCAAGAACATTCTCTAACCTAGACAAGTTGTCAGCAACGGGGTTCTCAGCTCCTTTTCTATCAATAATATGCAAATCAAATTCTTGTAGTAGGAGAACCCATCTAATAAGTCTAGGTTTAGCATCTTTCTTTTCCATAAGGTATTTAATACCAGCATGATCAGTGTGAATAGTTACTTTAGAATCAACAATATAAGGTCAGAACTTATCACAAGCAAATACAACTGCTAAAAATTCCTTCTTAGTAGTGGCATAATTTCTCTATGCACTGTCTAGAGTTTTACTAGCATATTCGATAACATTTAATTTCTTATCAACTCTTTGTCCTAACACAACACCTACAACATAATCACTAGCATCACACATAATTTCAAAGGGTAAATTCTAATCACATGGCTGAACAATGGTACATAAATCAAAGACTTCTTAAGTATTTCAAATGCTTCTACATAATCATCATCAAACACAAAAGGACCATATTTTTATAAGAGATTAGTCAGAGGCCTGGAAATTTTTGAGAAGTATTTAATGAACCTCCTATAAAAACTGGCATGACCAAGGAAACTTCTTATACCTTTAATGTCCTTAGGACACGGCATCTTTTCGATAGCATCAAGTTTAGCTTTATCAACTTCAATACCTCTTTCAGAAATTTTATGCCCTAAGACAATGCCTTCATTAACCATAAAGTGGCACTTCTCCCAATTCAAGACAAGATTAGTTTCTTCATATCTCTGTAAAACTCGATCAAGGTTGCTTACGCAATCACCAAAAGAAGTTCCATATACAGAAAAATCATCCATGAATACCTCAACAATCTTTTCACAGAAGTCAGAGAATATCGTAGTCATACATCTTTGAAAGGTAGCAGGTGCATTACATTAACCAAAAGGGATATGTCTATAAGCAAAGGTACCGAAAGGGCAAGTGAAAGTGGTCTTTTCCTGATCCTCTTTCGACACAGGTACTTGAGAGAAACCAGAATAACCATCTAGAAAGAAAAAATGTGTATGTTTAGATAATCTTTCTAGCATTTAATCAATAAAAGGTAAAGGGTAATGATCCTTTTTAGTAGCTTTATTTAATTTACGGAAATCAATTACCATTCTATAACCTGTAACAATTATTTGTGGGATCAATTCATCTTTATCATTAGAAACAACGGTAATACCTCCTTTCTTAGGGACACAATGGACATGACTTACCCACTGACTATCAGCAAGAGGATAAATTATACCTACCTCTAGAAGCTTTAGTATTTCTTTTCTTACCACTTCATCTTAGGATTAAACCGTCGTTGGTGATCAACAACCGGTTTAGCGTCTTTCTCTAATTTTATTTTGTGCTGGCATAGAGTGGGACTAATGCCCTTAAGATCATCCAGAGTATATCCAATAGCAACATGGTGCTTCTTTAGAGTTTTCAATAATTTCTCTTCTTCCCGCTCTGAAAGATTAGCACTAATAATAACAGGATATATCCTCTTTTCATCAAGATGAGCATATTTAAGAGTATCAGGCAATGGTTTAAGCTCAAACATGGGATCACCCTTGGGTGGAGGAGGATCCCCTAGAATTTCGACAAGTAAGTTGTGTTTCAAACTAGGTCCCTGTTTAAAGAATACTTCATCTATTTCCCTTCTTTCATTCATAAACATATCATTTTCATGGTCTAGCAAATATTGTTCTAAAGGACCATTAGGAGGCACAGCAATAGAAGCAAGACCAATATTTTCATATTTACTAGGCAATTATTTATCATGGGGTTGTCTACGAAATTTAGCAAATTAAAATCTTGAGACATATCCCCTAAACCAACAGAAATAATATCCTTTTTGTAATCTATCTTAGCATTAACAGTATTTAAGAAGGGTCTACCAAATATAATGGGACAGAAATCATCTTGTGGGGAACCAAGAACAAGAAAATCAACAGGATATTTAACTTTCCCACACAAGACTTCAACATCTCTAACAATCCCAACCGGTGAAATAGTATCTCTATTGGCAAGCTTAATTGTAACATCAATACCTTCTAACTCAGCAAGTGCAATATCATGCATAATTTCTGCATATAAAGAATGAGGTATTGCACTTGCACTAGCACCCATATCACATAAGCCATGATAGCAATGATCTCCTATTTTAATAGGAATAACAGGCATGCCTACAACATGTCTATGTTTATTTTTAGTATTGGGTCTAGCAATTCTAGCAGCTTCATCACAAAAGTAAATAACATGTCCATCAATATTATCGGACAAGAGATCTTTAACCATAGCAATACTAGGTTCACTTTAATTTGCTTAGAGGGTTTGGGTGTTCTAATGTTACTTTTATTGACCACAGTTGAAGCTTTAGCATGATCCTTTATTCTAATAGGGAAAGGTGGTTTCTCAATATAAGCGGTAGGAACAATAGGATCAACATTATAAGTGATAGTCTTTTCTTAAACTTTAGTAGGTTCAACTACTTTTACTTTAATGGGAGGATGATATTTAAGCCACTTCTCCTTAGGGAGATCAACATGAGTAGCAAAGCATTCACAGAAAGAAGCTACTATCTCAGAGTCAAGTCCGTATTTAGTGCTAAATTCACGAAAAGCATCGGTATCCATAAAAGATTTAACACAATCAAACTTAGGTGTTATACCTGACTCCTTAGCTTCGTCGAGTTCCCAATCTTCAGAGTTGCGTTTAATTCTTTCCAATAAATCTCATCTGAATTCAATAGTCTTCATCATAAAAGAAGCAGTACAAGAAGTATCGAGCATGGAGCGATTATTAAGAGAAAGCCAAGCATAAATTTTTTGAATAATAGTTTATCATGAGAGCTCATGATTGGGGCATGAATATAACATTGACTTAACCCTCCCCCAAGCTTGAGCGATGCTTTCTCCTTTGCGAGGCCAAAAATTATATATATAATTACGATCATGATGAACCAGATGCATAGGATAAAACTTCCGGTGAAATTCCAATTTCAATCGGTTGTAGTTCCATGATCCAATATCATCACATAGCCTAAACCATGTCAATGCATTTCCCTTCAAAGATAAAGGGAAGACCTTCTTCTTGATAACATCCTCGGGCATACCTGCAAGCTTAAATAATCCACAAACTTCATCCACATAGATTAGGTGCAAATCGGGATGTAATGTTCCATCTCCTGTAAAGGATTAGCTAGCAGTTTCTCTATCATACCCGAAGGAATTTCAAAATAAACATTTTCAGTAGGTTCAGTAGGTTGAGGAGAAAATCTTTTCTCTACTGGTCGGGGTGAAGATACCCCGAACAAGCCCCTCAAAGGATTACTTTCCATAGTAACAAGTGACAGTAAATTTCAGCACACTATACAAATTTTTCCTTACCAAATTCCACCTACCAAAGGCGCTTCACTCCCCGGCAACGGTGCCAGAAAAGAGTCTTGATGACCCACGAGTATAGGGGATGTATCGTAGTCCTTTCGATAAGAGTGTCGAACCCAGCGAGGAGCATAAGGAAATGACAAGCGGTTTTCAGTAAGGTATTCTCTGCAAGCACTGAAATTATCCGTAATAGATAGTTTTGTGATGAGGTAATTTGTAATGGGTAACAAGTAATAAAAGTAAATAAGGTGCAGAAGATTGCCCAATCCTTTTTGTAGCAAATGACAAGCCTGGAAAAACCCTTATATAAAGGAAAACGCTCCCGCGGACACATGGGAATTATTGTCAAGCTAGTTTTCATCATGCTCATATGATTCGCGTTTGGTACTTTGATAATTTGATATGTGGGTGGACCGGTGCTTGGGTACTGCCCTTACTTGGACAAGCATCCCACTTATGATTAACCCCTCTTGCAAGCATCTGCAACTACAAAAGAAGTATTAAGGTAAACCTAACCATAGCATGAAACATATGGATCCAAATCGGCCCCTTACGAAGCAACGCATAAACTAGGGTTTAAGCTTTTGTCACTCTTGCAACCCAACATCTATTTATGACTTCCCAATGCACTTAAGTATGAATATGGAAATATAAGAATACAATATTATTGCCTCTAGAGCATATTTCGAATAGTTATAACTTTGGAATGTTGCAAATGCTCTTTTATTAGGTTCTGTGTAGAAACAGAAACTTTGGCTCCCAGTGTTTAATATTTTTGTTTGCTGGAACATGATAAAGTCCTAAAAGTTTTACACAATACTAAGTTGAAAATTGTTTGTGATGTCCTAATGTTTTAGAATTTTCAGAGTTACATAAGTACTCCGTCCGTCCAGAAATACTTGTCGGAGAAATAGATGTATCTAGAAATTTTTTAGTTCCAGATACATCCATTTTTATCCATTTCTCCGACAAGTATTTCTGGACCAAGAGAGTATGATAATTTATTACTACCTCCGCCTCATAACATAAGAGCATTTTCACACCAGCGTAGTGTCCAAAATGCTCTTATATTATGGGACGGAGGTTGTAGATCTTTACGTACTATTCTATTTTTGACATATTGTTGTTATGTTTTCCGCTTGTTTTAAAGTTTGCATGGCTTATGTTGGGGATATAAATTATGGAAATGATAGGATACTGTAGACATTACTTGGAAATAATTATGCATCTTGTCTTGACTATACAAGAATGTATGATTTATTTTATATCTACTAGCCTATGTCACTGTTACCTAGTTTCGCACAAAAATTGCCAAGAATGCTTGTTACGCTAACAAGAACAACCACATTTTTTTTAAATTTACTGTATGTGAGAACATACAAACCCTTGAGCCAAAACACCCATCCCATAGGGCAATATTCATCCATTTGATCAGTTCCCCTAGATGGACAACCGCAATCATTATGGAGTCATGATGCAAGCAAAAATGGAATGGTAACAGTAGATCGTTGTTGAACACGATGGTGTCGTGATGTGCCTAGTCCTGCACTAAGACAATATATACCTATTATTGATGCAAATATATTTTGTAAAGTACGCTGCTACTATCATGGTTTATATATATATATAGGTGTTCGGGCAAAAAATAAATCTTATGAACTGTAGTATTCCTAAAATTATTTTTATTCCAAGAACGTATTCGCTAGCATTAGAAAATCAGCTCCAACGGCCTTTAAACCCCGAGAAATCAACATGATTTCCTTCTATTGTTTCCTCATCTAACCCTAGGCAATTAGGGACAACTATCCCTTCCAGGCTTCACTGAAAAGCTTGTGGATTCGCCTCCCCTATGCCTACCACTCAACCGGCTTGTGGAAGGAAGGTTAATCCGGGTTCCTTTGCTTCGATTAGTAGTTTAGGTTAGAGATTTTTAGTCCTCGCAGGCGCAATGCTCAGGAGGATGGTGGCGCTTCTTCTTTGATTTTGTCTTCCGAACTTCAATTCTCCTCGATATCGGTGGAGCACCACCGTAGATTCCTGTCATCTCCTTAGGGTGGTGAGATTTCCATTTCTTGTCTTGTGGCAAGATTTGGTGTGAGGTGTTTCAGATCTATGCAATGGTCTAACGGTGACAACTACGGCTCCAGGGCGCTGGTTCTTAGTGGCACGTGAACGAAGACTTCCCGACTATCATCAACAAGGTCAAGCCAACTCCGGTAAGGGAACACCGACAGCAGGGCACCGACGGCTAGTTCTGGAGGCAGTAGTGGTCTCAGAATCTTGATATAGTTTTTTATTATGTCTTTTATAATAGATATGGTCATTTTCGCAAAAAACATGATTGCTTTATCTAATTCCATTGATTTACATTGGTCAAACGACGTTGGATGTGAAGAACATAACACCATGTCCAACACAAAGGCACTTATTTAGGCATGAAATAGGAAAACTACAATGAGAGATGAGTAAATACAACACACCGTCCAATACTCCATCTCAAATATTATAAAAATAATAGTAAAAACTATATCATGGAGGCCAACAAAGCCCCCCTCCACTGATAAATGAAACCAAACACTATAAAAAAGACACTTCCATGACTTTATGGTCCGAACGAAAACTTTTTATGTCATGGATGTGACACTTACATGATAATAACTGTGACAAAAACATGTATCATCATAGATGTGGTGGGTTCCTACTTCTATGACAAAAAATGGGCTTTTTTTCCTGGGCGGGTGATATGTCTCCAACGTATCTACTTTTCCTAATGCTTTTCCTCTTGTTTTGGACTCTAATTTACATGATTTGAATGAAACTAACTCCAGACTGATGTTGTTTTCATCAGAACTATCATGGTGTTGTTTTTGTGCATAAATAGAAGTTCTCAGAATGGAACGAAACTTTGCGAGGATTTTTTATATCAATAATAAGAATTTCTGGAGCCAAGACCCACCAAAGGGGGGCACCTGGGTGAGCACAACCCACCAGGGCGCGCCCCCTGTTGGGGATACTCATAACAGGTAGGCCCACAAAGGGTCGAAATATCATAAAGCATGGGGGTCCACACAGTATGTGGGTCCAGATAAATTTCATACAGACATACTATCCAGTTGGATGACTATCAATTGACTCGGACGACAACAACCACTCGACCAACTCATTCCACTCGGAGCACCTAATCTCACTCGGATATGCGAAGACCAGCAGTCGAAAAGGCACTCGAAGCATCATCTTAGTAGTAGGCTGAGTTATGGCTTTAACGCCCCCACTTTGTAACATAAGAGGTGAGGGGGTGGCGCACTCTATATAAGCCACCCCCACCACTAGACAAGGGGGCTTTTTTCTGCCACCTCTCTCTCTTTCTCGCCATTTAGCTTGAGGCATGGAGATCGGTTCTCCCCCCCCCCCCTCTCTCAAATAAATCATGTAATCTCCGGATATACACTAAGATAGAACAAAGCCTCTCCATAGCACGAGACGTAGGGTTGTTATCTCCACCGCGAGAGGCCCGAACTCGCTAAAACCACCGTGTCACCCCCCTCTCCTGGCGTGCCCAGGTGGGTTGTGCCCACCTGGTGGCCCCGTAGACCCTGAAGTCGACGCTATAAAATCCTATTTTCCAAAAAAAATGAGAGAGAAAGAATTATCGCAATCCACAAGACATCTCGGTCGTCACCTCTTGTTCTTCATCGGGAGTTCAGATCTGGAGTCTGTTTGGGGCTCCGAAGAGGGGGATCTTCGTTCTTCGTCATCACCAAGCCTT
This sequence comes from Triticum dicoccoides, assembly GCF_002162155.2. Lineage (NCBI taxonomy): Eukaryota > Viridiplantae > Streptophyta > Magnoliopsida > Poales > Poaceae > Triticum > Triticum dicoccoides. The sequence goes on along the minus strand of NC_041382.1, from coordinate 633,366,208 downwards.
CTCCATCGCTAATTCCATGATGCTCCCCACCGGGAGTGAGTAATTACTTCGTAGGCTCGCTAGTCGGTGAGGAGCTGGATGAGATTCATCATGTAATCAGTTAGTTTTGTTAGGGCTTAACCCCTAGTATCCACTATGTTCTAAGATTGATGTTGCTATGACTTTGCCAAGCTTAATGCTTGTCACTTTGGGCCCGGGTGCCATGATTTCAGATCTGAACCGTTTATGTTATCACCATTATATCTATGTTCTAGATCCGTTCTTGCAAGTTATAGTCACCTGCTACGTGTTATGATCCGACAACCCCGGAGTGACAATAGTCGGGACCACTCCCGGTGATGAACATAGTTTGAGGAGTTCATGTATTCATCGTGTGTTAATGCTTTGTTCCGGTTCTCTATGAAAAGGAGGCCTTAATATCCCTTAGTTTCCAATATGGACCCCGCTGCCACGGGAGGGTAGGAAAAACGATGTCATGCAAGTTCTTCCCATAAGCACGTATGACTATTTACGGAATACATGCCTACATTATATTGATGAACTGGAGCTAGTGCCGTATAGCCCAAGGTTATAACTGTCTCATGATGAATATCATCCAACAAATTGCCGATCCAATGCCTACAAATTTATCTTATATTGTTCTTGCTAAGTTACTACTGCGGTCATCATTGTTACACTTGCTACAAAACTATTGCTATCACTGTTACCACTACCGTTACTGTTGCTACTATTATCAAAACTATCATACTACTTTGCTACTGATCACTTTGCTGCAGATAATTAATCTTCAGGTGTGGTTGAATTGACAACTCAGCTACTAATACCTTCCAATATTCTTTGGCTCCCCTTGTGTCGAATCTATAAATTTGGGTTGAATACTCTACCCTCGAAAACTATTGCGATCCCCTACACTTGTGGGTTATCAAGACCTTTTTCTGGCGCCGTTGCCGGGGAGCATAACTATATTTGTTGAGTCACTTGGGATTATTATCATATTATCGTTATGAAGAATCTGAAGGATGCTAAGACTAAGATATTTCCCTCAAAGACAAGGGTAGGTAAGGAACTGCCATCCAGTTCTGCTTTAGATTCACCTTCTGTTATAAGTAAACTTGCAACAACACCACATGCTATTAATTCCTATATGTCGCAAGTTATTGATGATTCTACTTCTGCTATGGATAATTCTTATGATGATGCTAGTACCTTGCTTAATGATGATGTGCCACTTGGTGACTTTCTTGATAAACAAATTGCTAGAGTTATACAACATGATGTTGAATTTGATGATGAGCTTGAACCTGAAACTCCTGAAACACCTGCTAGGACTAGCCCTCCTAGATATGAATTGCCTAATGTACTGGAAGGCTATGTTATGAGTGAATAAACAACTAGAGATATTCTTGCTTGCAGAGATAGAAATGATCTAGAGAAATTATTATGCAACTATAAAGAAAAATCTCTGAATGCTAGACTGAAATGTGATCCTAAGTTTGCTACTTCACCTATCTTTATCGATGATAAGGATTATGAATTCTCTATTGACCCATAGTAAATTACTTTGGTTGAATCTGATCCTTTCCATGGTTATGAAACTGAAACTGTTGTGGCACATCTTACTAAGTTTAATGACATAGCCACCCTTTTTACTCATGATGAGAAAACATGCTATTACTATATTCTCAAATTATTTCCTTTCTCATTAAAGGGTGATGCTAAATCTTGCTACAATATTCTTGCTCCTGGTTGTGTGCGTAGTCCCTAGGATATGATTTATTACTTCTCTAAAAAAATATTTCCCTGCTCATAAGAAACAAGCTGCCTTGCAGGAAATATTTAACTTTGTTCAAATTAAAGAAGTGAGTCTCCCACAAGCTTGGGGGAGGCTTTGCCAATTACTTAATGCATTGCCTGATTATCCTCTTAAGAAAAATGAAATACTCGATATCTTCTATAATGGACTAACCGATTCTTCTAGGGACTTCCTAGATAGTTGTGCTGGTTGTGTTTTTAGGGAACGAACTGTTGGACAAGCTGAAGAATTATTGAATAACATATTGAAAAATTATGATGATTGGACTCTTCCTGAACCACCGCCTAAACCCACTCTGAAGAAGAGGGGTATATTATATCTTAGTCCTGAAGATATGCAAGAGGCAAAGAAATCTATGAAGGAAAAAGGTATTAAAGTCGAGGATGTTAAAAAATTACCTCCTATTGAAGAAATACATGGGCTTAATACACCACCACTGCATAAGGTGGTAGATGTAAACTCTCTTATGAAATTTAATGATAATGATAATCCTCACAATATGCATCCTAGCCAATGCCTTTATGAGTTTGAAAACTACATTAGAAAACAAGATCACTTCAATGCAAATGTTATGAAACAATTGGAATACAATTCTGATATGATTGCTCGCTTGAGTGACTTGTTATTTAGAATATCAAATGATGTTAGAGGTGTTGGAAAGCATGCTTATATGGTTCAAACTCAGTTAGAACAAGTTGCTAAATCTCAAAGAGAATTTCTTGATGAAATGAATAATAATATGCATGACTTTGCTGTTAGAGTTGCAACTAGAGGGGGTAAAATGACTCAGGAACCACTTTATCCTGAGGGACACCCTAAAAGAATTGAACAAGATTCACAAAGAGCCAAAACTAGTGCACCTAGTTCTTATAAAAAGAAAAAGAAAAAGAAGAATGATAGGACTTCACATGCTCCTAGTGAACCTGAAATAGAGAAACCTCCTGACATAGATAATGAAGTTTCTATCTCTTATGCTGAAACTCAGTTTGGTAATGAACACTCACCTAGTGATAATGAAAAAGACAATGCCGATATTCATGAAGACACTCAACCAAATAATAAAGAACCATACAATGAAGTTGAGATAGAACCACCTGTTGATCTTGATAACCCACAACCTAAGAATAAAAGGTATGATAAAAGAGACTTCATTGCTAGAAAACACGATAAAGAAAGAGAACCGTGGGTTCAAAAACCTATGCATTTTCCACCTAAGTCAACTAAAAAGAATGATGATGAAGAATTTGAACACTTTGCTAAAATACTGAGGCCAGTCTTTTTGCGTACTCACTTGACTGATATCTTGAAAATGCCTCCTTATGCAAAGTATATGAAAGACATCATCACAAATAAGAGAAAAATACCGGAAGCTGAAATCTCCACTATGCTTGCTAATTATACTTTTAAAGATGGAGTACCTAAAAAACTTGGAGATCCGTGAATTCCAACTATATCTTGCTCAATCAAAAAGAATTATGTGAAAACTTCTTTTTGTGATTAAAGAGCTGGTGTTAGTGTTATGCCTTTCTCTTTATATAAAAGACTTGATTTGAATAAACTCACACCTACTGAAATATCTTTGCAAATGGCTAATAAATCAATTGCCATACCTATTGGTATTTGTGAGGATGTGCCCGTTGTTGTTGCTAATGTTACTATTTTGACTGACTTTGTTATACTTGAGATGCCCGAGGACGACAACATGTTGATTATCCTTGGTAGACTCTTCTTGAATACTGCATGGGCTGTTATTGATTGCAATAAAAGCAAGGTCACTTTTCATATCAATGGTAATGAGCATACTGTGCACTTTCCGAAGAAACAATTCCAAGTGAATGGTATTAATGTTATTGAAAAATCTCTGACAATCACTATTGGAAGTTTTCAAATACCTCTACATACTGTCAAAAAGAAAGATGAAATGCTTATCGTTGGGGAAATGCATATCCCCATTGAGGTAACTTAGTGATTTACGAAATTTCTTCGGTTTCATGCTAATCGAAAGTGGTTGTTAATAAGACATGATCAACCTTATTAATGGATCATTTTTAACGGTATGAAGTTGATGAATTTAGTAAGCACTACTTTCTCTCCCTACTTTTTATTCCATGTTTTTATTAGTTAAATAAAATAAAATGCTATGTTCTTTCTGTTTTCTGAATTTCCCATGCAATAAAAAAATGACCCAAAAATAAAAGATCTTAGTATGCCCTGAAAAGTTAATACGACTTTTTCTGAATATTTAAGAATTTTTGGTGCAAATAACATCAGAGGGAGGTGCACCAAGTGGGCACAACCCACCTGGGCGTGCCAGGACCCCAGGCACGCCCTGGTGGGTTTTGGTCCCCACGTGGGCCCCCTCACTTATCTCTTCAGACCACATCATCACCTACCTCCAGAAAAAAATCTCCCTTGCTCTCTCTCCGGTGTTCTTGCTTTCAAGCCCGCGGATTTCTATCTCTTTGCTCAAAGTTCCGTTTCCAAAATTTTTTCGGGGGATTGTTGCTTGGTATGTGACTCCACCGTTTGTCCAATTAGTTTTTGTTTTAGTGGTTTATATTTTGAATAATTAGCTACTCTTGGTGCTGCTGTAGATGTGCTTGTATGTTAAATTCTTAGTGTTCTAAGTAGTTTTAATGCTTGCTATGCCTCTATGTATCCCTATGGGTAGTTGGTATCATTTTTGTGAAGTTTTGTTGAAACTTTTTTGTGGGCTAACAAATGTCAGAATTTTGTTCATAGGAAAACCATGAATATCTTTAGGAAGTTTGGATCTAAGAAGAACTCCAGGGGTGTTATTGGGGAGTCATCTGATAGTGATCTCCATCCTCAGAGGTTGGCGGAGGTACGGCCGTGTGAATGGCTGCACACCCCATTCCTGGAAGAGGCTGGAATCCTTCGGGAGTTTGCACAATATGCTGCCAATGCCGGCCTCACCGACTTCATCGTAGATGAGTGTGAACAACACCAAATCCTCACAAACATCTTTGTTCAAAGCTTTACTTTATTTCCTAGGAATAATCCTCCTGAAGCGAGCTTTGATTTATATTCTGAAAACCATCAGATACCACTTACTAAATTTTGTAACATATGCACGATCCCTTCTGATGGGAGCTTAGCTGATCCTAGGCCAGCTGAGTTTGAGGCCTTTTATCGTACTTTGACAGTGGGAGATGAGAGAGGGGTGTCAGCTATCACTGCAACTGGCTTGCATTTTCCTGTTGTTCGTTACTTTGCTCTTTTCATTGCAAAATGCTTGCTTGCTAGGGAGAAGGTGGGTGCGCTTAGCTCACCAGACCTTGCTATTTTGCGTCGTGCATTAGAGGGCCACAACACTTATAGATTAGGAGCTATTGTGGCTCGTCGCCTCCACCTTAATAAATCCAAGGCTAAAATTCATGGTGGGATTTATGCTACTCGTTTGGCGGCTCACTTCGAGGTTGTGATCCTCCCTCATGATTACCCTCTCACCAAGGTTTACCTAGACCGTGCTGCCATGGATCACCACCATTTTACTGATGATAAACCTCCTGACATTCCTATTCCTTATAACCTGGTTTTCAGCGTCATCACTCGTGATATTATCCCGTTGCCTGCTCCTAGTTTGTTTGATTATGTTGCCAAGGGTGGATATAGGATTATGACTGCAGACATCATCGCCTACGGAATGCTCAGGCTGCTGCGGAGGCAAAGGAGGAGCCAGAGCAGTGGGATGAGTGGATGCCCGCTCCTCAGTACCCCTACTACCATCTAGATTACTGATCGACTACCAAGATAGGCCAAAAGCCTAAGCTTGGGCGAGTACGGGTTTCTCACTGACATTACATTCATGTCCACTTATTCATCTTGTCAGAGTTCGCACTTTTTCATTGTATCATCCATGTTTAAATTTTATTTTTCTTGCTTTCTTATTGTGTGTTTGAAAAACTTTAGAAAAACCAAAAATTTTTGTTGTAGCTAGTATACTTTCCATGCATGCTTAGTTGTAATATTAATATTAAAAAGAAAACCCAAAAAGATTTCCTTGTTCTTCTTTTGCTTGTTGGGAGCTTTCCCGTGTAAATAGTTATTCTCATTTTTGCTTTTCCCTTTTATTTGCTTGTTCAAGAAAACCAAAAACTCCAAAAATATTTCAGTGTGTTTCTCCGAATTTCTTTTCCTTTTATTCGAGTTGTGCCAAGGAGAAGACCACGATGAAAATTTTGAGTGGCTCTCATATGAATAATTGTTGAACTAATAAAGAGCCCATTTTACCTTGTCTTCTCTCGTCGAATAAAATGTTTTGCGGATTCCAGCTTAGTCCATGGCATTCTTGCACTATTATCATTTTCACATCATTCGGACGTGCAAGTGAAAGGCAATAAGGACGATATTCGATGAACTGGTTGTGGCAAAGAGAAACTGGTATGAACTCGACTTGTACTGTTTGTGTAAATATGTTTAACCTAGTATCCATGATTCAACCCATTATGATTAAACATGTTTGCAATGACAATTACAGATTATAGTTTCTCATGCCATGCATAAGTAGCTGGGAGTGGATAATGATTTATCTTGGATATCAACATTGTGTTAAAATGATTGTGATGTAGTATGATGATATGGTATCCTCCTCGGAATGTTCGAGTGGCTTGACTTGGCACATGTTCATGCATGTAGTTGAATCAAACCAACATAGCCTCTATGATATTTATGTTCATGGTGTTCATATCCTACTCATGCTAGTGTCCAATCTTACTTATACATAATGCATGATCATGTGTTGCTCTCTAGCTGGCCGCTTCTTAATCTAATTGCTAGCCTTCGCCTGTACTAAGTGGGGATTCTGCTTGTACAACAAAAACCTTGAACCCAAAGTTATTCCAGATGAGTCCACCATACCTACCTATATGCGGTATTACCCTGCCGTCCTAAGTAAATTTGCATGTGCCACCTCTAAAAATTTCTAAAAAAATATCCATTTTGTGTGCCTGGATCGTTCATGGAACGACTGGAGGTAGTCGGTATCTTCCATGCTAAGCGGGTTATTCTCAGGCGAGTGTTTATTCACTCGCCATCGCACGACAAAAAGGGCGGTAATAGGGATGCCCAGTCCCAAACTGCAAAATACAAAAAGAGTTAATCACTCGAATAATCAAACAAAAACTCCCAATGGAGTCAAAACCTTTACTTTTTATCGCTTGGGAACCGCCACTAGCTTGCTTATCATGGGAGATATTGATAACGGATAGTCGTGAAGTAAATGAGAAGGGTGCATGTCTCAAAATACCATTTATCTTTGTTTTAAAACTTGATTTCTAGCACCTCTGCAAATCACTGCTTCCCTCTACGAAGGGACTATCTATTTACTTTTATGTTGTGTCATCACCTTCTAAAACCTGAGAGCACAACTGTCATGACTTATGCATTGTGTGTAGCTAATGTTGGGTGCATCATGACTGGATCTTTTCTACCATGAATTACAATGTTTAGTCGCTACTTGGACTTTGGAGGTGCTCTGCATTTATGTTTTGCGGTCTCAGAAAGGGCTAGCGAGATACCACTATTGTCATATTATATCATGGTTGTTTTGACAACATGTTGCCATTTGAGATGTCTTATTATTGCTCGCTAGCTGATTATGTCATTGATATGAGTTAATACAATCTTTAAGAGTTACTGTAGGCATGGTTAGTTATAATGTTGGCTGAAAACATGGGTCCTGTTTAAGCTTATTTATGCAAACAAGAGCAAAAGAGTTTGTAAAAGTTTTTCTTTTTCACTTTCAGTTTATCAACTGAATTGCTTGAGGACAAGCAAAGGTTTAAGCTTTGGGGAGTTGATACGTCTCCAACATATCTACTTTTCCTAACACTTTTCCTCTTGTTTTGGACTCTAATTTGCATTATTTGAATGAAACTAACCCCGGACTGACGCTGTTTTCAGCAGAACTACCATGGTGTTGTTTTTGTGCAGAAATAAAAGTTCTAGGAATGGAACTAAACTTTGCAAGGATTTTTTATATCAATAATAAGAATTTCTGGAGCCAAGACCCACCAGAGGGGGGCACCTGGGTGAGCACTACCCACCAGGGCGCGCCCCCCTCTCCTGGCGCGCCCAGGTGGGTTGTGCCCACCTGGTGGCCCCGCAGACCCTGAAACCGATGCTATAAAATCCTATATTTCCAGAGAGAAAAAATGCGGGAGAAAGAATTATCACGATCCACGAGATGGAGCCGCCGTCACCTCCTGTTCTTCACCGGGAGGCCAGATCTGGAGTCTGTTTGGGGCTCCGGAGAGGGGGATCTTTGTTCTTCATCATCACCAACCCTTCTCCATCGCCAATTCCATGATGCTCCCCACCGGGAATGAGTATATCCTTCGTAGGCTCGCTGGTCGGTGAGGAGTTGGATGAGATTCATCATGTAATCGAGTTAGTTTTGTTAGGGTTTGATCCCTAGTATCCACTATGTTCTAAGATTGATGTTGCTATGACTTTGCCATGCCTAATGCTTGTTACTTTGGGCCCGGGTGCCATGATTTCAGATCTGAACCGTTTATGTTACTACCATTATATCTATGTTCTAGATCCGATCTTGCAAGTTATAGTCACCTACTACGTGTTATGATCCGGCAACCCGGAATGACAATAGCCGGGACCACTCCCGGTGATGACCGTAGTTTGAGGAGTTCTTGTATTCACCATGTGTTAATGCTTTGTTCTAGCTCTCTATTAAAAGGAGGCCTTAATATTCCTTAGTTTCCAATATGGACCCCGCTGCCACGGGAGGGTAGGACAAAAGATGTCATGCAAGTTATTTCCATAAGCACGTATGACTATTTACGAAATACATGCCTACATTATATTGATGAACTAGAGCTAGTGCCTTATTGCCCTAGGTTATAATTGTCTCATGATGAATATCATCCAACAAGTCACCGATCCAATGCCTACAAATTTATCTTATATTGTTCTTGCTAAGTTACTACTGCGATCATCACTATTACACTTGCTACAAAACTATTGCTATCACAGTTACTGCTACCGTTACTGTTGCTACTATTATCAAAACTATCATACTACTTTGCTATTGATCACTTTACTGTAGATAATTATTCTCCAGGTGTGGTTGAATTGTCAACTCAGCTGCTAATACCTTCAAATATTCTTTGGCTCCACTTGTGTCGAATCTATAAATTTGGGTTGAATACTCTACCCTCGAAAACTGTTGCGATCCCCTATACTTGTGGGTTATCAACGGGCCGGAGGCGGACTTGCATGACATTCTTTGGGCCGTCCATGACGTTAAAAAATGTGGAAGAAGTGTGGGCAAGGAAATTTTCGAGGAGTTCCTGATATACAGTGGATAGTCAGGCCCGAGAGATTCTGTCGTTTGCGTGTTTCTCTTGTATGCGCGCATATGCGAGCCCTGCACTAACTGAACCCAAGCAAGTCGTTCACTAACTGAACCCAAGCGATCGATCGACCCCTCGCACTAGCTACACACTGAACATGAGCGATTGCACTACGTACTGAACCTAAGTGATCCCTTCTCGCTAATAACTGAATCCGAGCGATTTCTTTGCTGCTAACTGAACCTAGTCGATTCCTTCGTAGCTAACTGAACCCGAGCAATTGATCCCTTCATTGTTTATTTACGCCAATCGATCGATGTGTTGCGTCAGGCCCCTGCATGAGACGTGAGTTGAGCTAGCTAGCCGGTTGATTGCCTCTCAATGAACAGTCCCCCATGCTGTCATGCGTGCGATACAAGTAGAACAAGTTGAGACTTGCATCGATTGAGCCCCTTGCGCGAGACATGATGAGTTGACCAAGCCTGTTGGTTGGTCATGGATAAACAGTTCCCGTTACAGCCGCCAGCTCATATGCCCCACCCCAACCGGTGGATGAAAAGCACCCAGAGGAGGTCGTGTCGCGGTATGGCACACCCCAATCGGTTGGGGGTGGATGAACATGACCCCGTGGGGGCTATAGGCAGTTGGTGGATGAACAATAGCCCGTGAAGGTGCACGGTAGGAAGTATATGGGGATGAACAGTAACCCGTGGAGTCTATTTTGTGGTACGCCACACCCCTCCCAATGAACAGGACCCCCGTTTCAGCATTATGCAGTTGAACAGAAGTCTGTTTCCTCCACAACAGGACCAAGTTTCAACCATAGGCCATTGAAGAGAACTCCATTTCCTCTATTTTGTGGTACACTCACCCCCAACCGGTGGTGGGTCGATGGATAGGACCCTGTTTCGGCTGTTCTATCCAAGCTGGTTGGCTCCCGATGAACAGGACGCATTCCGACCCAGTGGATTGCCTCCCGATGAACATGATGATGTTTCTCCGTTCCCACCCAACCGGTTGGTTGTCGATCAACATGATGTAATCGCGGCCATCCATTGCCTCTACCACGTTGCCTCTCCATGTACATGAGCTCTTGCCATACATATGCGCGAGTACGTGTTCGAGACCCCGTCTGTTTGTATGTACGTGATCATCTTTTTTGCAGCATGGTTGTACATACGTGTACACAATTTGTACGAGACTGCCAGAACTGCTACATCGGGGGCTCTACTACGACACCTGCCACTTCTTACTCGGCCACGGCTCATCGTTGCAGAGAGACCGATCGACCAGTATGTACATACACGTTTGCGAGAAGACAAATAACTCTATGTACGTTTGACATGGTGGGTCCCAGCTGTCAGGGGAAATAATTTTTCTTACGTGTAATAAGGAGGCACTGCCTTGCATGTAACCATGTAGCTACTAGGTCCCAGCTATCAGGGAAAGGAAGCATTTTTTCCACATAATGAGGAACTACCTTGTGTGTGAAGATATAGCTGGTGTGTTCCAGCTGTCAGGGGGAGGAATTATTTTTTTCCACATAATAAGGAGGCACTTTCTTGTGTGCAAAGATGTAGCTGGTGGGTCCTAGCTGTCAGGGGGAGGAATCATTTTTTCATGTAATAAGGAGGCACTTCCTTGCGTGTGAAGATGTAGCTGGTGGGTCCCAGTTATCAGGAGGAGGAATATTTTTTTGCGCATAATAAGGAGGCACTTCCTTGCGTGCGAAGATGTAGTTGGTGGGTCCCAGCTGTCAGGGGAGGATTCATTTTTTGCGCATAATAAGGAGGATCTTCCTCGCATGCGAAGGTGTAGCTGGTGGGTCCCAACTGTCAGCCTCTCCATCTACAGTCCTCTTTTGATGGCTCCTATTGTTCACCATGTTGACCACGCAGCACCGAGTCCACCAAGGCGGTGGACGACGGCGAGGCCTAGGATTTGCACAACCTGGAGTTATGGAAGATGGGGCACTGGAGTCCTCGGCCGAGGGGAGAACGAGGGTTGACTGGTTCGGCTGCGGGTGAGTCTATCGTCGTTAGAGGATGACAGAAGGTGTGGGTGAGTACATGTATGACATGGGCACCAGTGGGAGTAGGGTGGGCCGATGAGGCCTGTGCGGTAGCACAGCCAGCCACAGGAGGCAAAAGTAGGCGCTTCCTGATGACCCATAAGTATAGGGGATCAATCATTGTCCTTTCGATAAGTAAGAGTGTTGAACCCAACAAGGAGCAGAAGGAAATGATAAGCGGTTTTCAGTAAGGTATTCTCTGCAAGCAATGAAAATAACAGTAACAAATAGTTTGATAACAAGGTAATTCGTAACAAGTAGCAAGTAGTAATAGTAACCACTACTGCAGGATGCTGCTAACACAAAACTACAATTAGAGACCCTTCAAGAAACTATGTGCGGTGCCATAATCGCAAACGGTGTTGCATAAAACCGTCAGAAATGTATAAAACATTTGCGATGACGGATGCATCAAACACGGTTCAGGTTTTAGTTGCGTGTGCGATGAAGGGCATACAGTTCCATTCAATTAACTGTTAGCGATGAGGAGGAACAAAAGAAATGGGCAACCAGATGAAGGCGTGTGCGATACACAGCATACGGTTCACTTGGATGAACTGTTTGTGATTAGGCAACACAAAAGAAACGGGCAGCCACATGAAGGTGTGTGCAATATACAGCATACGGTTCACTCGGATGAACAGTCTGTGATTAGGAAACTCAAAAGAAATGGTCAGCCAGATCAAGGTGTGTGGGACATACGGCATGTGGTTCACTCGGATGAACTGTTTGCGTTGACACAAGAGTACAAAAATGGTTCAACTTAACAAGACGTGTGTGTTGTGCGATGGGATTGCATGCGGTTTACTCGGCCCTTGTCGTCCGTGTGTGACCTCTGTGGCAACTGTTCGCTCCCCAGGCGCCTCTTCATGTACCGTGGCAACCGTCCATCGACTCTTCGCCTTTCCCTCTCGATTTGGAACTGTTGTAGTACGCTAGCTCTTCCTCCCTCCTCCATTTGCCTTCACCCTTCCTTCTGCCATTGTTTGATCGTCTTCTCCATCGAGGAAACAAGCCGGAAACGACCCCGTTATTCTTGCCCCGATCTGAATGATGATGCGGTGGAGGAACTCATTGAACGGTGCAACGTCATCACCTCAGCTAGCATGGCAGGTTCATTCAAGACCATTCTCGACTCAACTAATAACATCATTACAAGGAACCCAAGGGTCCGGGAGCGGTTTCATCTCCCCTATATTGTTTGCCGTGACCCTGCTAACTGGCGCAGGGACAACGGAAGCCTCGCCTTGTGCAAGTTGATGTTGCTTGATAATGATACATGTGATGTTAAGATGCCATCACTTGAGGGCAAGGCTTGGGCAGGCGCAAATGAAGATTGGGTTGTTTATATTGGGTACAACTGCGAGTGGGAACTTGTGAATGAGTACACTCGTCACCGGGTTCCACTTCCAAAAATCTCAGACTGCCCAGAGGTTGAGCACACACATGGTCTACGTGAGTTCAAATACGATCATGGTAACTGCCGTCTACGAAAGATAGCAATTTTTTGAGTTCCCAACCACTCTTGGGATTACACGAACTATGAAGTTGTTGCTATCTTCGACAAGCTTGTTGCATTCCTTACTTCCACGCCTCGATGGATATTGCTCAAAAATTAGTTTCTATACACGGATGAGTACTATGATGCAATTCAATACGAGGGTCTTGTGTTTGCTTCCACCACTCGTGGCACTGTTTTTGCATGGAATCATCATGCTTTTAGTACGTTTGTCTTCCATCGTAATTATAATTGTTTCATCCACATGCATGCGGGTTAGCTAGTTTCCCTTTACTAATTAATTAACCTTCTTGTGTTTCCAAGGTCCTGTGAACATTCCACCACCTATACTTGAAAATTTTAGTCACGAGTATGAGGACGACCAGGACCCATATACTCAGTGGCGCCTGGCAACTTATTCCGATGGATCACCTCTTCTTGTCTGTATACGGGGCACTACTGATGTTACTAAGTAAGCAGGTGTTGTCTCGTATGGTCGCACTCTCCGAACCTATTCCAACATCCGTTGCATGGTATTTGGGATGGATACTGGTGTAGTAGCGCCAACACCTTCTCCCTGATTCAGTATTGAAAGTCTTGGAGGAAACTCGCTCTTCCTTGGACAAAATATCCAATGATGGTGGAAGGCGATCCAGCTGCTGTTGACACAACGTTACTACCATTTATGAGACGCAACTGTATCTATACCTCGAACATTACTATGCTTCCCTACGTCCCAATATGGGCATTGAAATAGGCCGCTTCAGTCTGGATGATCAGTCCTGCGTTGGTCTCGACATTGGCAGTAGCTGGCCCTTCCCAGAGAATCACTTCTAGTTCAAAGCAAGCGTTTCCAACACTGACGAGTGGTTGAGCTGAAGTTCATTTCATCGCTTTGTTATTTGTTGTGTGAGAAAAACTTTACTAGAATGTTTTGTTGGAAATGATCAATAATCCAACGTGTATCCTCGTTGTCATTGTGGGTTGATGACTTGTTGTATGTAATCAATGGTACATTTGCATATGCATCCATGAACTCACGCCTGCTAGTGGTGTCCATATGAACAGTGCTAGTGATTTTAGTTGCAAAAATTAGATAGTGCTAGTGATTTGTAGCTACATATTATGAAAAATCGCAGTGTTACAAGGTTGACAAATGGCAATGTTACTAGATAAACAAATGGCAATCTTTCCAGTTTGAGAAATGGCAACATACCCAAAATGACAGATATGCAAATCTTACCCAATTGTTTGTACGTGGTTGCACACGGGTCATGCAAAACAACCGTTTGCTTTGAAGGGATGCAGAAATCCTGCTCGGCACATTTTCCCTTGGCTTCTTGGGGAAGCTGTCGGTTTGCATACGGGTGTTCTAACTAAAACATTTGTGATGAGTGTTTTATATTTAAAAATTGTTGATGTTTTTTTTCAAAATAAAATCGTTTGATAAGTCTGTACATTAAGAGAGAAAAACGCAAGTTCGTTCAAACCATATCTTTCATTCAGTCACACTGTGAATTTATATTCATATGATCGAGAATTTGAGATACAGTATTAAACCCCAAAAAAACTATTTCCGGCGGCGGCGGAGGTGGCGTGCCATGCTTTCATTGTCGTTGTCGTCCTCCAGGGACGCCGTTGTTGAAGTCTTCAAGGCAGCACAAAATGTTCTTCACTTGTAAATCAAACATCATGTCGTCGCACGATCGATGGGCAGGGCGCGGGAGGACGGCAACTGGCGCCGATGAGAGGTAGCAGTCGACGACAGCATCCCATGACGCCAAGGGGGGTGCATGGGCACGGGCACGGGCACGGCGGGTGCAGCCAAACACACGGGGACCGGCGCCGGGATGGGTGGAGGGGCGCGCACGGGCACGGCGGATGCAGCCAAACGCACGGGGGCCGGCGGCACGGTGGGTGGAGGGACGCGCACGGGCACGGGCGCTGGCGCTGGCATGTACACAAGCTCACGCGGGTCCGCGGAGACCTCGCTGACGCCCGCGGTTTCTAGCTCTGCGATAGTGCTCGGCGACCAACCTGTCAATGCTACGGGGATGGTCGGTGGTGCGGGCACGTGGATGGGAGCAGGGACAGGAGCGGGGGTAGCAACCGCCGCGGCCAGCTCGTTCTGGGCCATGTCCATGAGGCCCCATTCCTCCTTATTTTCTATCTCCTCCGGCTTGGAGTCAACTTCACCAAACTTGAAGACTAGTGGAAGATGATCATTCTGCGCCATGGCGGTGGAGGCCTGCAGGGGGGAGGGGAATGGGAGGCGAATAGTAAGGCCGCCCGTATTAAATAGTGGCTCGGACGCCATTAATGGAGAGGAAGGCGGGCGGCCATGGAAATCAAAGGGCTCGCTTCCCACTGAGCCTGCGAAGCGTAAAGCTCGCACGCTTCCTAGTGAGCCTGCACATTAGAGGATAGCTAGCACGCCTCTCGGTCAGCTTGCGCACCGAACTACGCTCGCACGCCTTCGGTTCAGTCAAGGTCAAGCAGCTGTCCGCACGGCACCTCCTACAGCCATTAAAACCAAGACACGTGGCGTCACGTGAATGGTTAACAGAACGCACATGTTTTGAATTATACAAACGTTTGAGATATTAAGTGGCACCTATTTTTTCAAAATGCCTTTGTTGGCTGTCATTATTCGAGTGCGCCTTCTCTCAAAATGGAGACGAAAAATACCACATCATGTCGGGCGCCATTCCATGACAGCATGCCAAGTTTCATGAATTTCAGACGAGTATTGGATTTACTAGAATTTAAAAACCAGGCATCTCAATGTTTTGTCGACAATCAACGGTGCCCTGGTGTTTAGAATTCATTCCCATTTATTGCATCGGACCTAAGCATGCACCCAAGGACACAAATTTGATTTTTCAACCAATTTATATGCACTGGAGCATGTGCATGTAGTTCAAATTTGAATTATGCACATAAATGCATTTAAAACTCAGTTGATGCATAAAAATGTCCAAAAGAACCCCGAAAAATCAAAAAAAATTGACACAACACTCGTGTTGTTCTATGTTGACATGAGAAAAAATTTGGAAGCAATAAGAGGCGGTGGACATCGTTTCGTCCCCAAAGGTGGGACGTTCCCTACCGAAACCATGATGCTTGTTGTGAGAAGCTCTAGTTTGTGAGAAGCATATACCCAAACCTGCCTTAAACGGGACAAAAAGTTTACCACGGCATGTTGATGCCGCTCCATGAAAGCATGCCAAGTTTCATGAATTTTAGACGAGTTTTGGATTTACTAGAATTTAAAAACGAGACATCTCAATGTTTTGCCGGCAATCAACGGTGCCCTAGTGTTTGAAATTCATTCCATCATTTCTTGCATGGGACCTAAGCATGCACCCAAGGACACAGATTTGATTTTTCAACCAATTTATATGCACTGGAGCATGTGCATGTAGTTCAAATTTGAATTATGCACATAAATGCATTGAAAACTTAGTTAATGCATAAAAATGTCCAAACGAACCCCGAAAAATCCCAAAAATTGACACAACACTCCTGTTGTTCTATGTTGACACAAGAATTTTTTTGAAAGTAATAAGAGGAAATGGATATCGTTTCGTCCCCAAAGGTGGGATGTTCCCTACTGAAACCATCATGCTTGTTGTCAGATGCTCTGGTTTGTGAGAAGCATATACCCGAACCTGCCCCAAATGGGACAAATTTTTTAACACGGCATGTTTATGCCACTCCATGATAGCATGACATGTTTCATGAATTTCAGACGAGTTTTGGATTTACTAGAATTTAAAAACCAGGCATCTCAATGTTTTGTCGGCAATCAGCAGTGCCCTGGTGTTTGAATTTCATTCCCATCTCTTGCATGGGACCTAGAAATTCACCCAAGGACACATATTAGATTTTCCAACCAACCTTAGTGCATTGGAGAATGTGCTTGTACTTTAAAATCCAACCAACCTTAGTGCATTGGAGAATGTGCTTGTACTTCAAATTTTAATTATGCACATAAAATGCCTAGAAAACCCAATTAATGCATAAAAATGTCCAAACGAACCTCGAAAAATCACAAAAATTGACACAAGACTCCTGTTATTCTATGTTGACACTAGAAAATATTTGAAAGTAATAAGAGGCAACGAATATCGTTTCGTCCCCAAAGGTGGGACGTTCCCTATCGAAACCATCATGCTTGTTGTGAGAAGCTCTGGTTTGTGAGAAGCTTATACCCGAACCTGCCCCAAATGGGACAAAATTTTCACCACAGCATGTTGATGCCGCTCCATGATAACATGCCAAGTTTCATGAATTATAGACGGGTTTTGGATTTACTAGAATTTAAAAACCATGCATCTTAACGTTTTACCGGCACTCAACAGTGCCATGGTGTTTGAATTTCATTCTCATCTCTTGCATGAGACCTAGAAATTCACCCAACGACACACATGTGATTTTTCAACCAACTTTGGTGCATTGGAGCATGTGCTTGTAGTTCAAATTTGAATTATACACATAAAATGCCTAGAAAACCCAGTTAATGTATAAAAAGGCGAAACGAACCCCGGAAATTCCAAGATTGAACACAACACTCCTGTTGTTCTATGTTGACACTAGAATTTTTTTGAAAGCAATAAGAGGCAACGGATATCATCTCATCCCCGAAGGTGGTACATTCCCTATCGAAACCATCATGCTTGTTGTGAGAAGCTCTGATTTGTGAGAAACTTATACCCAAACCTTCCCCAAATGCGACAAAATTTTCACCATGGCATGTTGATGCCGCTCCATGATAGCATGCCAAGTTTCATGAATTTCAGACTAGTTTTGGATTTACTAGAATTTAAAAACCAGGCATCTAACCGTTTTGCCGGCAATCAACAGTTCCCTAGTGTTTGAAATTCAATCCCATCTCTTGCATGGGACCTAGAAATTCACCCAAGGACACACATGTGATTTTTCAACCAACTTTGGTGCATTGGAGCATGTGCTTGTAGTTCAAATTTGAATTATGCACATAAAATGCATAGAAAACCCAGTTAATGTATAAAAAGGCCAAACGAACCCCGAAAAATTCCAAGGTTGAACACAACACTCCTGTTGTTCTATGTTGACACTAGAAATTTTTTGAAAGCAATAAGAGGCAACGGATAACGTCCCGTCCCCAAAGGTGGTACGTTCCCTATCGAAACCATCATGCTTGTTGTGAGAAGCTATGGTTTGTGAGAAGCTTATACCCAAACCTGCCCCAAATGGGACATAATTTTCACCACGGCATGTTGATGCCGCTCCATGATAGCATGCCAAGTTTCATGAATTTCAGACGAGTTTTGGATTTAATAGAATTTAAAAACTAGGTATCTCAATGTTTTGCCGGCAATCAACGGTGCCCTGGTGTTTGAAATTCATTCCCATCTCTTGCATGGGACCTATAAATGCACACAAGGACACACATGTGATTTTTCAACCAACTTTAGTGCATTGGAGCATGTCCTTGTAGTTCAAATTTGAATTATAAACATAAAATGCCTAGAAAACCCAGTTAATGTATAAAAAAGGCCAAACGAACCCCGAAAAATTCATTCCCATTTCTTCCATGGGACCTAAGCATGCACTGATGGACACAGATTTGTTTTTTCAACCAATTTGTATGCACTAGAGCATGCGCATGTAGTTTAATTTTGAATTGTGCACCTGAAATGGCTAGAAAACCAGTTTAATGTATGAAATGTCCAAACAAACCCTGAATAACTCCAATTCTTTTACGACACACATATAGTTGGATGTTCACTGCAGATAAAAGGTCTAGCAATTCAAACACCGTCCATTGCCACTGTGACCCCATTTTGTAATTCAAATCAAGTAGATCCCACACGGTTTATTTTCACCAACCATGTGAGATGTAGTACAAAATATCTTGGAGCACCGTCAGTGTATAGTACGCCTATGGCTTACGCGAGAAGGTGTGTCGGCTACAGTCCACAGCTGGCGTGTGAAGCACACTAGCTCGCTCGACCAAAACACCCGCCTCTGCATCCCTCTCTACTTCAGCCCCTTGATTTAAATTTTCAGTAGCCTTGGCATTTTACTCCCGCCTCTGCATCCCTTGCAATCTCAAAAATATCTGCTCGCCCTTGATCCAAATTTCAAGTAGCCCCGCCTTGTTACTCCCGCCTAGTAAAATTTTCAGTTGTCACGGTATTTCCTCAAACACAACCTCCGCTCACACAGACACACACAACCCTTGAAACCATTCGTAGGTCGCCGCCATCGCCGGCGCCTCCATCCTCAACCTCTGCATGTGTGCCAGGGAGCTCGAGTAGCCAATGGCTAAAAAGAGGTTTATCACGACCTTTTCGCCCAAGGCTGGCGAGGTGGCCACTGAGGTGTCCCCGTCGTCCTTCGCGGGCCCGATCCGCCCACCGCCGCGCCTATACGCCGGTTCGAGGACTTCCCTGTCCTCCCCCGGATCCGACAGCCGACGAAGTCCTACCTCGGGGTCTGGCAGCGGCGGTGGGGGACGTGGGTCGCCGAGATTACAGATCGAGAGACCCACACCCGTCGGTGGCTCGGTAGCTTCCACACGGCTGAGCTCACGGCCATAGAGTACGACCATTGGCAGGTCCGCTACCACGGCGCAGCGCCTAGGCTCAATTTCCCCTTCGGCACATGTGCGGTCCACCTTGTTCCACCGAAGCCAGGGGTGGTGAGCTCGGCTATGGCGTGGGAGCGTCTCGAGGCCGAGGTCACCGACGAGCCCTACATGCAAGAGCTCCGCCGGCAGCACCCGGAGCTCGTGGAGGCGGAGGGGCGATCATTGCCGGCATGGAGGGTGGCGAGGACGGTGGCGGGAGGGCGGCGAGGTTATCGCGCTCTCCTCCGATGACGAGGTCGAAGGCGGCGGCGCGGAGGGCGCCAAGGTGGGCCCCCAGGATGAGGAGATCGATGTTGATGAGTGGAGGAGTTCCTTCCCCAATGACCCCAACGACGGTACTGGCCCGGACCCGGCTTCCGGCACATCGTACATGACGAGGAAGGATTGGCTCAACCTCTGCTTCGACCGAAAGTGGTTTAGCTTAGTTTAAATTTATGTTTTATGTTCGGTTATGCAAAACTATCTATGTTTATGTTTGAATGCATGCTACTTTCGGTTGAACCTGCTTTGAACTTGATCAAATTGAAGTTTACAACCTTAAGTTTAGGGGATCGACTAGTCAAGTCCCA
>NC_041382.1:633243614-633345964 GCF_002162155.2 Triticum dicoccoides | reverse complement strand
TATATCCACTAAGGGTTTTAGTCCTTTAACTTTTTAAGGATCACCTAGAGATGTCCTTATGACTTGTTTATTTCAGTTCTTCAGAGTGTGATGCTCTATATGTGCAACTATTTGTTGTGCAGTTCAATTTCATCAATAACAGTTTCAACAATACCACTATGAATTATGATATTTGGTTGTTGTTAAGAATATTGCAGTTAACATGCCTTTTCGTTTTTCAATTGCTGTTTAGCAACATGCATTGTACTGAATGACTAAATATGCAATCCCAGGCTACATAGCAACAAGGAAGAGTGTTACCTTAATGTTCTGATGATGTCTAGATATACATGTAATAAAATCTTATATAATGGGATGGATGGAATGTTGACCTACATCATTTTTCAATTGTTGTTTAGCTTCTAATATTAACTTGGTGCTTTTAGGTACATATATCATTGCCAAAGATCCACACTTCGACCTTTTCTGCTCATGGGGCAATGAGATATTCATGAACCAGCATCAAGTGAGGAAACTGATAAAGATTGTTACTAAAATGGGTCAAAAGATGTCAATGGAACTATTTGTATACACTTTATGCAAGACAACAGTGAACTACAAGATGGTAAGTAAGAACCCTATAGCCTTCTTTTTACTGCCCGTAATGAGTTGTGTTAGATGACAATATCTGAATCTTTTTCCTTTTGCAGTGGATCCTGAAGCAGTTTACTCAAGATTACCTCTCAAACTACATGATTGGCGGCTGGCCATCACAAGGGGTTGGACTAGAGTCCTGCATGCCTCCTGCATCCAGGAGAGCACAATAGGGCCATTCCGCTTCACCTTGTTCAGCAACTGGAATGTGTGTCGCCTCTTTCTTTACCATCTGTAATAGTACAAGTATAGAACCCTGGTACATCATTCTTTATTTGGTGCTTATGTAATTCTTAAACATATGTACATGTGAATCAAATAATGCATTGGTTGTTTGAACCTGATGGATATGAGTAAAGCTACAACCTACTTTCAAGTTTAAATTAGGTGTAATTTTAAAAAGCAGCAATTAAATTAGGGTGAAATTACATTGTGCGGGTCATTACGGCACACACGGTTGGTAAAACACAAACGTTTGCGATATACACTGTAATCCAAGATGGTTCACAGAGAGGAAACGTGTGCAAGCATGCACACAGTTGCCATTCGCAAAGCGTGTGTGATGTCAGACACTATCACATATGGTGCGGGAAAACTAAATGTGTGTGATTGTCTACCTATCATACACGGTTTGTAATCATGAACTGTTTGTGATGTGCCAGGCAACGTAAATCTCCCGTCCCTAGAATCTGCCTAGAAAATTACCGTGCCTGGAATCTGCCTGGTTTTAGGCAGAACCACAAAACTCTGACTGCGATGGCAATGCGAGCACAAACGAGTGGCAAGGATGAAGCGATTGGGATATTCGAGATATCAAAAATGGTTATATAGGGACAACTGTATGCATCAAGGCTCCCTATCCCCGACGGTTTCTGGGTCGTGTGGGAAGGACCCCCCCTATCGCCCACACTCACTTGGCGACGATTCCAAATGCCATCGCGGAAAGGGGTAAAAGCCGTTTGTTTAGGACCGACGCGCACCAGTGAACAAAGGTGCAGCAAGGTGGCCCAGTCCTTTTTATAGTAAAGGACAAGATGGATGATCTCTTATAATAAGCAAAGCGTTCTTGAGGACACATGGCAATTCATCAAGTCACTTTCATCATGTTTATTTGATTCACGTCTGCTACTTTGATAATTTGATATGTGGGTGGACTAGTGCTTGGGTTTTGTTCTTATTGAAGCCTCCCACTTATGATTACCCCCTCGCAAGAATCTCCAACTATGAAAGAAGGATTAAGATAAATCTAGCCATAACATGAAACATATGGATCCAAATCAACCCCTTACGGAATAACGCATAAACTAGGGTTTAAGTTTCTGTCACTCTAGCAACCCATCATCTACTTATTACTCCACAATGCCTTCCCTTAGGCCGAAGTATAGTGAAGTATCATGTAGTCGACGTTCACATGACACCACTAAAGGAAGAAACAACATACATATCATCAAAATATCAAGCGAATACCAAACTCACATGATTACTCATAACAAGACGTCTCCCATGTCCTCAAGAACAAAAGTAACCACTCATAAATCATATTAATTTTCAAGATCAGAGGGGTATTGGATACCATTAAGGATCTGAACCTATAATCTTCCACCAAATAAACCAACTAGCATCAACTACAAGATGTAATCAACACTACTAGCAACCCACACATACCATTAAGGTTTTGATACAAAGATTGAATACAACAAATAAACTAGGGTTTGATATGAGATGGTGCTGGTGAAGACATTGATGAAGATGGTCCTCCCATGATGATAGGATCGTTAGTGATGTTGATGGCTTCGGTTTCCCCCTCCTGGAGGGAAGTATTCCCGATGGGATTGCTCCACCAGAGAGAAAAAGAGCTCTTGCCCCGGTTCAGCCTCGAGACAACGGTGCTTCATCCCGAAAGTGATCTCCTTATTTATTTTTCTAGGTCAAAACCCCTCAGAAAGTAGAAGATGGGCAACAGAGGCCAGCTGGGGCCCCACAAGGCATTAGGGCGCGCCTAGGGGTGGCCATGCCCGTTGCCTTGTGGGCAACTGGTGGGCCCCCTTGATACGTCTCCAATGTATCTATAATTTTTGGTTGTTCCATGCTATTATAGTATCAATCTTGGATGTTTTATATACATTTACAAGCAACTTTATATTAGTTTTTGGGACTAACCTATTAACATAGTGCCCAGTGCGAGTCGTTGTTTTTTGCATGTTTTTGGCTTTTCAAAAAATCAATATCAAACGAAGTCCAAACAGAGAAAAAACTTTGGATTGTTTTTTATGGACCAAAAGAGACCCTAGAAGGATCGGGAGGATGCCAGAGGAGCCACAAGGGAGCGACAAGCCCTAGGGGCGCGTCCCAGGGGGTGGCGCGGCCCCAGCCATGTGGGCCCCTCGTGGCACATCAAACCCTAATTCCACCTCTATAAATACTCAAATGTTCCCCTGTCATGAGAGAAACACCTGAAATACTTTTTCTATTGACGCAAGTTCCAGAACCACGAGATCCCATTTGGAGGCGTTCTCCGATACTTCCCCAGAGGGGGAATCGACCCCGAAGGAGCTCTACATCAACCTTGCTGCCCTTCTAATGATGCATGATTATTTTACCAGAAACCTACAGGTCCATAGTTAGTAGCTAGATGGCTTCTTCTCTCTTTTGATCTTCAATAAAATGTTCTCATCGGTGTTCTTGGAGATCTATTTGGTGTAATGACTTTTTGTGGTGTGTTTGTTGGGATCCCATGAATTGCGAGTTTATGATTAGATCTGTCCATGAATATTATTTGAGTTTTCTCTAAACTCTTTTATGCATGATTAATATAGCCTCGTATTTCTTCTCCGATTTATTGTTTTGGTTTGGCCAACTAGATTGATTTATCTTGCCATGGTAAGAGGTGCTTTGAAATGGGTTCGATCTTGTGGTGCTTAATCCCAGTGACAGAAAGGGACATGACACGTATGTATCGTTGCTATTAAGGGTAAAAGGATGGGATTTATTCATACATGAGTTTATCTTGTCTGCATCATGTCATCTTGCCTAAAGCATTACTTCGTTTTTCCATGAACTTAATACACTAGATGCATGCTAGATAGTCGTCGATGTGTGGAGGAATAGTAGTAGATGCAGAATTGCTTTGGTCTACTAATCTCGGACATGATGCCTATGTATCATCATTGCCTTGGATATCATCATAATTATTTGCTTTTCTATCAATTGCCCAACAGTAATTTGTTTACCTACCATATGCTATTTTCTCGAGAGAAGCCTCTAGTGAAAACTATGCCCCCCGGGTCTATATTTTATCATATATTAAAACTAAAAATACCTTGCTGCAATTTTATTTTATTTATTTTATTTTGTATTTTTGTTCAATATATCTATCAAAAAGTATAGTGGATCCACTACCATCCTTCTTCGCAAATTTTATGTGGGCATTACTACTTGGTATAGATTCGTTCTTGATACTATTACCGGAGGGAATTTCTTGAGTTTTCCCCCTATGGATGCTTTCAATGCTATGGGAAATTTAGCGGAATCACCACCTATCACTATTAATGAAACAGTTTTAACTCCGGAACATGTTATGCAAAGATTAGATGCTATTGAAAAGAAAATGCCTACCATAGAGCCTATTGAAAATTTGGATAAGAAGATTCACAACCATGTCACTTAATTTGGATCAAAGGCAGGGATTACCCTTAGGATGCTAAAGGAGAAAGAACCAATAATTAATGAAAGGGTGGAACAAAGTCCCGCTAGAATCGATAAGTTGGAAGAGATTTTTAACAATTTGGGTTCTGCCTTTTCTTCTGTTAAAACTATTGAAAAGAATCCTCCTAATAATAATTTCAAGTTTACTTATGTTCCTAAAAATAAAGGTACCTCTTCTAGTAGCAACAACGAATATCATAAGATGATTAGTGTTCATCCCAATTGTATTGAATTGATAAAGAAACCTACTTGCGAGAATGGACTCCTCAACTTTGCTCCTAGAAGCATGATCAATAAAAACAATGCATGCTAGAACTCTTAGGAATTATGGATGTGTGATTGAGGAGTTGGAAACCAAAGATGACAATACTTGAAACTATGCATTATGCCTA
This sequence comes from Triticum dicoccoides, assembly GCF_002162155.2. NCBI lineage: Eukaryota > Viridiplantae > Streptophyta > Magnoliopsida > Poales > Poaceae > Triticum > Triticum dicoccoides. Next base: position 633,341,234 of record NC_041382.1, on the reverse strand, counting down.
GTTAGGGGCATAAAACAATAGTGCTTGTTGGGAGGCAACCCAATAGTTATCCTTTAAATTTTTTGTTTCTTTTTTTTATAAATACACAATTATGCTACTGTTATGATTGTGATTTTTATGTTTTACTTACTGTTTGTGCCAAGTAAAGCCTTTAGGATGGTTTGGGTGATAGTTGACTTGATTCTGCTAAAAACAGAATCTTTTGCACCCACTTTTGGAATTTTGTAAATTCATAGAAACGTGATTTTTCTCTGAATTTTTTACACATAATTGATATAAAATTTCCCACGTCATCCTCTTTTTTCATAATTTTTAGAGTTACAGAAGTATGGTCAATGTTTAGATTGCTACAGACTATTCTATTTTTGATAGATTCTGTTTTTGTTGCATTGTATGGTTATTTTGATGAATCTATGGATTGTATAGGGGGTATAAGCCATGGTAAAGTTAGAATACAGTAGGTATAATGCAATAAGAAAATATTAATGGGTTTGCAACAGTACTTAAAGTGATGATTTTCTTTCTTATACTACCGGATCTCATGAAGGTTTTTGTTAAGTTTTGTTTGATTGAAGTTTCAAGTTTTGGGTGAGAGCACGATGGATGAAGGAATAAGGAATGGTAAGAGCCTAAGCTTATGGATGCCCGAGGCACCCCAAGGTAATATTCAAGGACTCCCAAGCAACTAAGCTTGGGATGCCCTGGAAGGCATCCCCTCTTTCTTATAACGACCATCAGTAATTTTACTTGGAGCTATATTTTTATTCATCACACATCATGAGTTTTGCTTGGAGCGTCTTGTATTATATGAGTCTTTGCTTGTTTTGCTTTTAAGTTTGTCACAACCATCCTTGATGGACACACCTATTTGAGAGATCCATAAGTTTATTATGATTTGTTAGAATCACTCTATGTGCTTCACTTAAATTTTTTGATCTAGGGAATTGCTCTAGTGCTTCACTTAAATCTTTTTGAACACGGTGGCGATTTTATTTTGAAGAAATATTCTCTCATACTTCACTTATATTATTTTGAGAGTTGACAAATTTTGAAGAAATATGCTCTCAGCTTCACTTAAATCTTTTTGAGAGTTGATATGATAAATTTTGAAGAAATATTTATGCTCTCGTGCTTCACTTAAATCTTTTTGAGAGTTGATAATAGTAATGGTAATTTGCATGAGATATGCATTTGGTCCCAAAGTGATGAATATTAAAGAGGGATATAATAAAAACTTTCATGAAGATCATTGGATATTATAAACTTGATTCCTTGCAATAGTTTTGCGATATGAAAATAGTGATATGTGAGTCATGTTGGTGAGTAATTATGCTTTAGTAAGAATACCGGTGTTAAGGTTTGTGATCCCCTATACAAGCACGAAAGTGAATAGTTATGCAGTGAAGTTACATCCTACTTGTGGTGCATTATTCAGTGTTAGTTATGTTTAATGTGTGTTTATGACCGTTTTCAGTTTTTGGTTGGTCACTTCTCAATCTATTTGCTAGCCTTCATTTGTACTAAGCAGGAATGTTGTTTGTGCATCCAACTCCTTAAACCAAAGTTGTGCCAAATGAGTACACCATACCTACTTATATGCGGTATTTCCATGTCATTCCAAGTAAATTTGTATATGCCAACTCTAATATTCAAAATGAATTTCCATTTTGCGTACCTGTATCACTCATGAAGTGGTAGGGGGTGGCCAATTTTTTCCATGCTAGGTATTTTATTCTCACGATTAGTGTTCATTCACTTGTTATGGCACGAGAGTGTGGCAGGTAATAGGGATGCCTAGTCTCAAAATGAATTTTTTAATATGTTGTTAATAATAAAAAAATCCTTGGAAAGTTTTGGTATGGAAGGCACCCATGGATACAGCTAGCCATGGATTGTGTAAGGATGGTGGAAAGGAAATAAACTTTACCTTCTGCTTGGGAACCGCCTATGATTTATCTAGCGTGGAAGATATTGGGAACTCTCGGTCGGTTTTGTTGACAGGAAAAGCATGCCTCTCAAAATAATTTTATCTCTCAATTTAAGCATGAGCTCTGGCACCTCTACAAATCTCTGATTTCCTCTGCGAAGGGCCTATCTATTTGCTTTTATGCAAAAATAATAATTAATTTCGAGTCTCCATGAACAAGGAAATATAATAAAAATTAATTTTTGGCCTATCTATCCACACATCTATAAGTTTATTATAAAGCACCAACACATGTTTATCAATTATCCACACATGTTTATCTATCCACACATGTATTTGCTTTTATGTATTTAAGTTATTATTATTATATTTCCTTGTTCATGATAAAGGTTTATTATTCATGCTAGAATTGTATTGATCGGAAACTTAAATACATGTGTGGATACATAAACAAATAATGTGTCCCTAGTAAGCCGCTACTAGACTAGCTTGTTGATCAACAATGGTTAAGGTTTCCTAACCATGGACATGTGTTGTCACTTGATAATGGGATCACATCATTAGGAGAATGATGTGATGGACAAGACCCATTCGTTATCTTAGCATATGATCATTCAGTTCATTGCTACTGCTTTCTTAATGTCAAATACATATTCCTTCAACTATGAGATCATGTAACTCCCGGATACTAGAGGAATACCTTGTGTGCTATCAAATGTCACAATGTAACTGGATGATCATAAAGATGCTCTATAGGTATCTCCAAAGGTGTCTGTTGAGGTGGCATGGATCGAGATTGGGATTTGTCACTCCGTGTATCAGAGAGGTATCTCTGGGCCCTCTCGATAGTACACATCACAAGAAACTTCCAAGGAATGTGACTAAGGAGTTAGTTATGAGATGATGTATTACGGAATCAGTAAAGAGACTTGCCGGTAACGAGATTAAACTAGGTATGAAGATACCGACGATCAAATCTCGGGCAAGTAACATACCGACAGACACAGGGAATTATGTCTGTTATCATAAAGGTTCGACCGATAAAGATCTTCGTAGAATATGTAGAAACCAATATGGGCATGTAGGTTCCGCTATTGGTTATTGACCAGAGAGGCATCTCGGTCATGTTTACGTCATTCTCGAACTCGTAGGGTCCGCACGCTTAACGTTCATTGATGATATAGTATTATATGAGTTATGTGAATTGGTGACAGAATGTTGTTCGGAGTCCCGGATGAGATCACAAACATGACGACGAGCTCCGGAATGGTTCGAAGGTAAAGATTGATATATAGGACAATGCTATTTCGGCATGTATCGGGTATTCATCGGGTCACCGGAAGGGGTTCAAGGAGACTTACGGGGATTATATGGGCCTAATGGGCCAATGGGAGGCACACACCAGCCCACAAGGGGCTAGCGCGCCCTCTCCCTAGCCGCCGGCCCTAGGGAAGGAAAGGGGGAGGGCTAGCCCCTCCTGCCTCCCCCTCCTCATGGGAGAAAGGAAGGGGCACCCCCTCCCGCCTTTCCTCACACGCCTAAGAAGGCAAGGGGGGCCGCGGCTAGGGTGTAACACCCCGGTGTAATGATGCTACAGTAACCCCTGGGGTTAAGTTAATCTTTTTGCTAAACATGTGCCTAATCATTATTGTCTCATGTTCTTTCACATTCCAATTGAATTCAAATTCAAATTCTGTGTGAAATTCAAAATGCTCAGACATGAACACTAAAATGTTCATCATGTGCCAAATAATCCACAACTAATATTGGTGGTGAACCAACATTTTTGCATAAGGTTTGAGTGGCCTAAGCTACTTCAAACAGTGGCCTAAGAAATAAATTAAATGCCTTTTTAAATTATGAAAATGGCAAACTATTTCTAAAGCCTCACAATCTTTTTTTGGCAGTGCCTAATAATTCTTTGAGATTATTTTGTCCAATGGCATAATTTTTTGCAAAGTCTTTATTGGCTAAAAGAAAAAGAAAAGAAAATGCAAAAGCTGTTTACAAAAAAGGAAAGGAAACCCCCCCCCCTTCAACTGGGCCGACTGGCCAGCTGGCCACCGTGCCCCCCTATGGGCCTCGGCCCACCTCAACCAGCCGGCCCAGCTCCCCGCATCGCTCTCCCCTCCCTCCTGTTCCCCCGGTGCGCACCGCTACAGGGGCGCGTCGCCGCCCGACCACCTCGCCGGCAACGCCGCGGGTGGATAAGGGCTCCTCCCCTCGACGCCTCGACCTCCTCCCCACCTACCTCCACTCACGCATCGAACCCCCCCCCTCGCCCTCTCCGCCTCTCCCTCTCCCACTCCTTCGTTCTAGAGAGGAGGCCGACGCGGTCGCCGCCGTGCCTCGCCCGTCCTCGCGGCCATCGAGCGCCGTTCGCCTCGCCATCGTGCCCATCGTCTCTGCCGTCATCGTCTACCCCGTCCCCGTCCGTGAGCGCGAGTCAGGAGCCACTGCGGGGTGCGGATCGAGCCGCCCCCTTTCGCCTCTGTCGCCGGCGAACTCCGTCGTCTCCGGCAACTGCTGCTGCTACTAAGCCTATCACTGGCCTCCTTGTGCCGCTCAGTGAGCCCTTCATCCTTCTCCCTCTCTGTTCCCTCTCGCGCGCCCTCTAGCCTCGTCTCCAACCACGGCCGAACGCCAGCGTCCGCCCCGCCACTCGCCGTCGTCGTTCTAGCCCGTTACGGGCCGCCCCACCACCGTAGATGGATGCGGCGTCGAAGGTCCGTTCGAGCGCGACCAGCCGCGACCGATTTGGCGCCCCGTAGGCTTTTCCCGACACGCTCCCGAACGCCGCTGCCGCCTCTGCTCGCCGCCGGCGATGCTCCGGCCGTCCCCGGCGTCGGTCGTCGTCACCATTGTGTGCGCGGCGCCGGGCCGCGCTCTTAGGTCCAAGCCGCAGGTCCTGAGGCCCCCTGTAGTGCGGCCTCAGCCAACTCCGGTGAGGCGCCGCCGTTGCTTTGGTCGCCGGAGCTAGCTCCGGCACCACTGCTGACCTGGCCGGCTGGGGCTACCCGCTGGGTCGCTGACCCGTGGGCCTGGCTGACCTGTTGACTTCGGTCAACTGCTGACTGGGCACTCTGGCCCACTGACATGCGGGCCCTGCCGCATATTTAATTTAACTAAACCAGTTTTATATTTAAAAGTAATTAGTTTAGCTAATTAGTCATTTACATGTGGGGCCCACTCCCCTAATTAGTTCTGTTAGTCAATTTAATCAACTGTTAGTGCCGCAGTCGCTGACATGTGGGTCCCACTGGACCCACAGGTCAGGTTTGACCCCAGTCAACCATCCTATTGACTGCTGACATCACCTCTACGTCATGCTGACGTCATCCACTACTGTTCTGGATAATGTTGATTTGGATAATAAAATAATTCCAGAAAATGGTTTAATCTTTAAAAATTCATAGAAAATAAACCGTAACTCGGATGAAAATGTTTTCTATATGAAAGTTGCTCAGAAAAATCCAACGAATCCGAATATGCGGTCCGTTCATTTGTCACATGCCCCTAGCATGCTGAACATGGAACTTTCCCCCTCCGGTCATCTGTCTGACACAGGTCCGGAACCGGGAATACATTCCCGGTTGAATTCTCCCTTCGCCTATATCGTGTAGCCATACGTTAGGTCACTCCCGGCACAACATATTGCCACGTTATGCTTTGTGAAGCTATGTTTGCTTTGTATTTACTGTTTCTTCCCCCTCTTCTCTCCGGTAGACCCCGAGGCCGCTGATGCCCCGGTGATCGACTACGTCGTCGACGACGACCCCTCCTTGCCAGAGCAACCAGGCAAGCCCCCCCTTTGATCATCCTGATATCGCCCATTCCATTCTCTCATGCTTGCATTAGATTTTACTACTGTTATTGTTTGCTCCTATTTTGATGCATAGCCTGCTTTTGTATCTACTGTTGTACCTTAGCTGCTTATCCTAATCTGCTTAGTATAGGTTGGTTAGTGATCCATCAGTGACCCCCACCTTGTCCTTGTTGCCCCTGCTTCATCATTGAAGACCCGATCAACGGGATTGAAGACCAGGCCCCGGCACCGCACATCACTTTCCCCTTAGTTGCTCGACACTGTTGGGTTACTATCGAGTGCCGAGGGTGAGACCTCTACAGCACTTCTGATGTTAACCTGTAGTGTAGCTATTCGGTCGTGGTCATCGAGGGTGATTTCCTCCTTAACCACTTCCGATACGGCTCTGTCGTGCAACCCCTCAAGTGTGAACCTCGAGGGTGATTCCTCTACGTTCACCTTGATAATTACATTGAGTGGAACCCACCGGGGGTGATTCCTTGGGTTTTCCTCTTGATGTTTGGACACACGGATACTTGGACTTTACAACTGTTACTTGGAAAGTGATGTGGAGACGGGTTGACCTGGAAGGTGCCCGTGAGATAATTACGAGCCGTGGCCGGGCATTCTTAGCCCTTGCCGCAAGTCCTCGAGACGGGGCAATGGGGTCACCTCTTTCGTGAGTCTCTGCTTGTTACCGCGCGTTCCTAATCCACTACGATTTGGATATTTGATCCGAGGGGCCTCTGGCCTGATAGCACTAACCATCACGTGGGCATAGTATGGGCGTTCTGCGTTGTATGCATCAGCCGAAGCTTAATAGACGTCAGCGACGGAGCGGCGCGCGCCGGGTTGGACTGGTAAGCTCCTGCCTTTTTAGGGAGGTAGCTAGGTCTGCTCACCGGCCGCGTTCGCAACGTGCAGGAGTTCCCGGGGCGATGGCCCATGACCCCTGGGGGCATAGGTTTAGTCCGGCGTGCTTGACCTCTCTATTTAAGCCTAGGTCGGGTTGCGGCGTATTGTTTGGCCGAGGTCGGGCATGACCCAGGAAAGTGTGTTCGGCCGGAGTCAATCGAGCGTGGTGGGTAAGTTGGTGCACCCCTGCAGGGAAGAACTAATCTATGCATAGCCTGTCCTATGGTAACGGACACTTGGAGTTGTATCCCGATCGATACAACTAGAACTGGATACTTGTGATGAGAACTGGATGGTGATGAGGATTTGATTGTGATGATAACTGGATAGTATGGCTCTGGGATTGCTTTCTCGCAGGGAGTCGAGAAAGGATCTCTGGCCGAGGTTGATAACACTACTACCGCTTTACTTTATGCTACTCTACTCCCTCCTGTTGCTGCAAGATGGTGGGTTCGAGAAGATGCTAGTCTTCGATAGGACTAGGCCTTCTCCCTATTCGGGCATTTCTGCAGCCTAGTCCACATATACAGCCTTCCTTTGATAATGTTGCATATGTAGTGTAGATCCTTGCTTGCGAGTACTTTGGATGAGTACTCACGGTTGCTTTGCTTCCCCTTTCCCCCCCTTCTTTCTTCTTTCTGGTTGTTGCAACCAGATGGTGGAGTCCAGGAGCCAGATGCCACCTTTGACGACTACTGCTACCCCGAGGGTGCCTACTACCACGTGACGGACGCCGAGGACCAGGAGTAGTTAGGAGGCTCCCAGGCAGGAGGCCTTGCCTTTTCGATCGTAGATCCTTTTGTGCTAGCCTTCTTAAGGCAAACTTGTTTAACTCATGTCTGTACTCAGATATTGTTGCTTCCGCTGACTCGTTTGTATTCAAGCTGATGTATTCGAGCCCTCGAGGCCCCTGGCTTGTAATATAAAGCTTGTATTATTTTAATTTGTGTCTAGAGTTGTGTTGTGATATCTTTCCGTGAGTCCTTGATCTTGATCGTACACATTTGCGTGTATGATTAGTGTACGATTGAATCGAGGGCGTCACATAGGGCAAGCCCAAGGTGGCCGCTGACCCCTTGGGGGAACCCTAGGCTGCCTTCCCTCCCACCCCCCACCTATATATGTTTGTGGAGGGAGAGGGGCGGCACACACCACGATCCCCAAACCATGTGTGGCGCCCCTCTCCCTCTAGTTCGTCCCTGGTCATATTTTCATAGTGCCCGGCGAAGCCCTACAGAGATAGTTGCATCACCACTATCACCACGTCGTCGTGCTGCCGGAACTCATCTACTACTTCGTCCGTCTTGCTGGATCAAGAAGGCGAGGACGTCATCGAGCTGAATGTGTGCTGAACGCGGAGGTGTCGTACGCTCGGTAGTTGATTGGTTGGATCGCGAATGTGCCCGACTACATCAACCGTGTTGATAAATGCTTCCGCTAAACGGTCTACGAGGGTACGTAGACATACTCTCCCCTCTCATAGCTATGCATCTCCATGGATAGATCTTGTGTGTGCATGGATTTTTTGTTTTCCATGCAACGTTCCCCAAGAATTATAGTATCAACCTTGGATGTTTTATATACATTTACAAGCAACTTTATATATATATTTTAGGACCAATCTATTATCTTAGTGCCCAGTGCCTGTTGCTGTTTTTTTACATGTTTTTGGCTTTTCAGGAAATCAATATCAAAAGAATTCCAAACAGAGAAAAAACCTTAGATTATTTTTTTCTGGACCAAAGAGACCCTAGAAGGTTTGGGAAGAGGCCAGAGGAGCCATGAGGGAGCGACAAGCCCTAGGGGGTGGCACGGCCCCCAGGCTTGTGGGCCCCTTGTGGCACATCAAATCCTAATTCCACCTTTATAAATACTCAAATATTCCCCTGACATCAGAGAGACACCCGGAATACTTTTGATGCCGCAAGAAGTTCCAGAACCACGAGATCCCATTTGGAGGCCTTCTCCGGTACTCCGTCGGAGGGGGGGTCGATCACGGAGAGGCTCTACATGAACCTTGCTTCCCTTCCAATGATGCGTGAGTAGTTTACCACACACCTACAGGTCCATAGTTAGTATCTAGATGGCTTCTTCTCTTTTTGTTCTTCAATATAATGTTCTCCTCGGTGTTCTTGGAGATCTATTTGATGTATTGACTTTTTGTGGTGTGTTTGTTAGGATCCGATGAATTGTGAGTTTATGATCAGATCTATCCATAAATATTATTTGAGTTTTCTCTCAACTCTTTTATGCATGATTAATATAGCCTCGTATTTCTTCTCCGATTTATTGGTTTGGTTTGGCCAACTAGATTGATTTATCTTGCCATGGGAAGAGGTGTTTTGTAATGGGTCCGATCTTGCGGTGCTTAATCCCAATGATAGAAAGGGACATGACACGTATGTATCATTGCAAATAAGGGTAAAAATATGGGGTTTATACATACATGAGTTTATCTTGCCTAAAGCATTACTCTGTTTTCCTTGAACTTAATACACTAGATGTATGCTGGATAGCAATTGATGTGTGGAGTAATAGTAGTAGATGCAGAATCGTTTCGGTCTACTAATCTTGGATGTGATGCCTATGTATGATCATTGCCTTGGATATTGTCATAATTATTTGCTTTTCTATCAATTACCAAACAGTAACTTGTTTACCCACCGTATGATATTTTCTCAAGAGAAGACTCTAGTGAAAACTATGGCCCCGGGTCTATCTTTTATCATATATTAAAACTAAAAATACATCGCTGCAATTTTATTTTATTTATTTTCTTTTGTATTTTTGTTAAATCTATCTATCAAAAACTATACAATTTAATATTGCTCATAACCGTTGAGGGATTGACAACCCCTCTACGCGTTGGGTTACAAGTATTTGTTGTTTGTGCGCAGGTGTTGTTTACTTAGTGTTGCTTGGTTCTCCTACCGGATTGATAACCCTGGTTTCATAACTGAGGGAAATATTTATCTCTACTATGTTGCATCATCATCTCCTCTTTGAGGAAGTCCCAACGCAGCTTAGAAGTAGCACCCCTCTGATACTTCTTTGCTCCAGTATTTTTTTATATATTCAACAAAAATTCTCCGTGAAATTTCAAGTCATTTGAGCTCTGTAGAATAGGTCACTAGTCCAGAAAATGCTAGTCCCAGCGTGCTAAAAACCACCTTGCCGGCATAGGGGGTCGACACCACCAATATGGCGCCGGTGTTAAAAATTAGTGCTGTCGTTGGCACCGCGCCATCAGTATTTTGGATGGTAATGGCTTGTTGTGTGATCCACACCAGCAGTATTAGTCATCAGTTGTGATGTTCCATGTTTTCTCAACAATAGTAATTTTATTTTCAAATTTGAAATAAAAGTTGTACAACATCGATTTCAACCAAAATGACAGCATAATCCAGTTTAAGAACAGTCAATAAATCAACGTTAAATATACCCAATGATAGCATTTAAGTTTAACAATGCACTTATTGATATAGTTTAACAAAGTAGGCAAAGTAACACACATATGAATGTACAAGTTCAAATAAATAGAGGTGATAATAACATGATATCTTCCATGCATGCCAACTAGCTAACTACGACTTTTCGGTGGGCGGAGTCAGGGTCATAGTCCGGAGTAAGTGAACCATCATCACTGCCAGCAGGCTTGTAGTTGACTATGATCTCGTCACGATCGTAGTTGAGGTAGAATGTGGCTCTCTCCCCAACTTCCATCTCGTCGTAAGAATTTGGAAGGGCTTTCCAACCAGGGCAACTGAAGTAGGTGCGGTTTGCATCATTGGTGAAAAGACAATTGAATCTTTGGGCCGTCAGCATCTTCATGAGGGTGCACTGGAATGTGATGGTTGCATCAACTGGAACTTTAAACTTCTCTAAGAAGTCACGCCTTCCCTGCAAAGGGATGACCTGAGCAAAATTGAAAGAAATAAGTAGCTAGCTAGTTACACAATTTTGGGCACAACCGTATACATCATATGAAACTCAATCAAAACATGTTCAACTGAAACATACCGTCCTAGTGAGGAAGTCATTCCGCAGATCTATGAGGAACTTCTTATCCCTTTGGCATCTCACCGAACCACAAGTCTCACATGGGGCATCCATTTACTACTTTCATGCATGAAGTTGAGAAAAATAAGCATACATAACAGATGCACATAAATATAATGCAACATAAGTAGTTAGTACGAACCAGCGCTATCCGCCCATCTAGTTATTAGCACATACATACTTGTAATAAAATAGTTCTACAAACCATGCGTAGTTCAAACATAAAACATGCATAAAGGTAAACAGTTCATATGAAATAGGTAGCGCATGCTAAGCTAGTGGCCAGAGGGTCCGGCCTTGTGGTCGTGCCTAGTCGACCTACGAGAACACCCCTGCTGACCCTCTTCCTCACACTCCAAGGCATCCCAGTCTATGGGATCCTCCTCTGCGCTCTTCCTGGCTGCATACTGAAGTAACATCATCTTGTTGGTCTCCACGAGTATGTCATCTCTCGCAAGCTCGCTCACCAATGGGTCGAAGAACTGCATCTTGGCCTCTTCGCTCTCCTTCTCCTCAACCCTAGTGCATATCCTCATGTCCTCGAGCGCGAGGAACATCACGAACTCACGACACTCAGGGAAGTTTAGATTCGCCCCTTCCTGAAAAAGCTCTACTGCCATGGAATCATAAGCGTGTGCCACTAACTCCGGGGTGTCCCAATGTCCAAGTTCTTGGACAATAGTGTCCTTCCTAATGGTGGCATAATACTTATTTCCCTTCTGTGGCACACCTATGTGACGATGCATATATATAACTAACAAGTTAGTAAAAAATGAGTATATTAATGAGTACCTGTAAAACCTACAATGCATAAAACGTTCTTTCACCACCACAAGCACACTACTAGAAATACAATAAAATTACACTATCAAAAATCATAGTCTACAACCGCACTACATTTTTTCAACGCAAGCACACTACTAGAAATACAATAAAATTACACTATCTAAAATCATAGCTAGTCTACAACTACACTACATTTTGCTCATTTTGGTGGAGGGATGTCATGAGCTTGTACACCAACTTCTGCAAGTTAGCCGTCCCACAAGTGCATGCTAGCAACACGGTGGTATTTTGGCTTGATCGATGGCATATGGGTAATAATGTGGTTCTTTTGAGTGAGCATTTCCCTAGGCTTCATTCTTTTGTCATCGATGACACAATCACAGTCAGAGAGTTTATGGAGCTTCCAGAGCTCTCGAAACATTTCCATCTGCCACTGTCACAAGAGGCCTATAATGAGCTAACTCGGCTTCAAGATTTGCTGTCTTTAGTCAGCTTGAACGGGGAGAGTAAGGACATATGGAAGTGGCCATCTAAAACTGGGGAGTTTAAATCAAAGATATATTATGAGTCCTGCTTCTCCCATCTGATGGTTGATCCCATCTTCAAATGGATTTGGAAGTGTGCTTGCACGCTCAAGTTTAAAGTGTTTGGATGGCTTCTTCTAATGGACCATTTGAACACTAGGTATATGATGCAACGCAGGAACTGGATCATCCAGGATGATACGCGTGTTCTCTGCCTCTGTACTTCACATGAGGATCGTGCACATCTTTTCTTTGCTTGCAACTTCAGCCAAAGGGTTTGGAACTACCTTGGGATTTCTTGGAATGCTCAACCCAACCAGAATACATATGAGATGGCTCTTGCTGCTAGGAGGGATTTTGGTCATCCTTTCTTCACTAAGGTGGTTTTTACTGCTACTTGGAATATCTGGACTCAAAGGAATGGGAAAATCTTTAGAAATGAGAGACCTACCTTCATTTCTTGGAGGAGAAATTTCATTCATGATATTTCCCTATTAGCTCATAGAATCAAATGTAAATATAAGGATAGCTTAGTTTCCTGGATAGCCTCTCTCTCATAGGCCTTTTGTAAGTATATTCTATTCTTTGTTTTCTGGTACACTATAATTATGTAACCCTCTTGTTTAAATTTGATAAAACACTGTGTGGCTGTTGCCTTGCAGTACATAGTCAAAAAAACTATGCTACATTTTTCACCACAAGTACACTACTAGAAATACAATAAAATTACACTATCTAAAATCATAGTCTACAAATAATATAATATAATCTTACACTAAAATTTTACACTAATCGTATACACAAAATTTGATATTATTCTACACTACTATTACACTACACTAAGTAGAACTCACCCGCGGCGGTGGTAGACGGCGAGGAGGCGTTGCGGGGTGCGACGGGGCCGGGGGCGGTGGCCGGGGTGGATGCAGAGGTGACGACGACTGGGACGGGGATGCGGCGGGGACGAAGACGGAGCTGACAGGGATGGGGACGACGATGGTGGAGGCGACGGGGACAGGGACGACAGCGGTGGAGGCGGAGGCGACAAGGACGGGGACTTCGGCGGTGGAGGCGGAGGCGATAGGACGGGGACTTCGGCGGTGGAAGCAGCAGAGGCGAGGGCGACGGGGCAGCAGTGTGATTTAATGGGGATCGACGGTCGTGTGTGTGGGGTAAGTTAATTTAATTAATATCTCCTACTGGGGCGGCCGGTTAATTGCTGGTGTTGGCCTACGCGGCCAACGCTATTGCTATCTGTTACACATATTTTTTTATTTTTAATTATGTGTTAGACATATAGTTTTTTATATTTATATAGATGTTTAGTCTATTATTTTATTGTTTTATTTTCCTATTATTTATTATATTGTTATTTTTACTAATTATTTTCTGTAAATATGTAACTATACAAGGGAAACCAATAATTAGATAACACAAGCCAACATCGATCAATCTCATTAATCTAGTATAGATACATATAGTTGAAGGATGAAAGTAACAACACATATATAACTTCTAGTACTACACATTCTTGATCTAGACTAAGAACATCATCAGTGTAATGATTCCCACGAGAGAAAAAGCTGCCACTGATCCAGCAGGGAGAACGAGGCCAAGCATAACACCAGCTAAAAGGGCATATCGAAGTATCTTGAATTTTTGGATTTGGTCGCGCATCATATCAGTCTTCAGCTGCATCTCATCTATCTGTTGTCTTAGTTCACCAATGGAGTACTCGAGCAACTCGCTCACGTACTTCTGCACGAGATCAACCCATATCCGAGTGTAGCAATATTTTGTCCCTAACGCCTATGGATCACAATATACACACACATATATTAACGATCGTGAATTGTGCAAATTAGCAGAATAGATCAATATCGAGGTATTTTCTTTCATATTACCTTTCCACGCTTACGCAGATGTAGAACTCTCACTCTAGATTACTTTGTGTGTGCGACATATGCTTATCAGTAGGGGGTCCACAGCCGAAAAAAGCAGCACATGTGCCCTCGGTCGATTCCTGGTAGCTTCGACGTCGGTGGCATAGTCGCTGGATCGTTGAAGGGACGTCGCGCTGCAGCGGGATGATTCACCAGATAGGGCTGGCTACATTGGCTGTGGCAAGCGCATGTCGTGGCCAATGGGGCCAGATAAGAGCTCGACCAAGGCCGCGGAGTCCCAAACTTGCGACAAGCCCCATCGATGTGGGCTCGAACGGGGGGCTCGTGCCAATTTGACAAGCTTCGATGCGTCCATTGTCACCAAAGCATATGACTAAGAGGGAGTAGAATTTTATGGAGAATGGAAGTGAATGTATTTGAGAAGAATGGGATGCCAACACATCTATATATAGGCACAACTAGTGGTAGCGTTCCGGACGAAGACACGACAACTCAAAGTTAAGTATCTATGGCGTGTTTATAAATTGCACGACAACAATATACTGCAACTGGTCACGAAAGCTGGGCCCACATAGTAGTGGCATAGGTAGTATTAGCAACGTCAGCAATAGCAACTTCTAACTGGCGTACCAATTTGGCAGACACCAGCACTATTTGAAAAAAATAGTGTTGGCATTGATGAAAAACGGCGCGCCACAAACGAAACTTGTGGCTAGCCGTTTTTTCACTAGTGGGTATCTCTGTTGTAGCATTTTCATTTTCAGAATACCAGCTACTGGTAATCTCCCACTTCATGTAAATCTTGCAAATTAAGAGAGAAGACACTAGGATTGCATCACAAATTGTAATAATGATCAAAAATATTATAAACATAAGTAGGAAAACATGATGCAAAATGGACATATCACTCCCACCGGCGATGGTTTTGGTGGCTAAAACAACAAGATCAGAGATTGAAGAAGCATAATGCTCGTTGGATGTCAATCCAACGACTAGAATAGTTTGTTGACTTTTGTTTTTGACCATTGAATCATTTTGTTGACTAAATGTACAACGCCTTACACAGGCTTGGTCCACGTGGGCCAAGAAAGTCAGCTTCAAAAGTTATGACGGACATGCAACCCATCTATTTAGTGTTTACAACCCATTTGATTTTGTTTTCCGATACATCTATTTCCTAGGTTGGGTGAAAAAATAAATAGCCTATTTACTATTACGAGAATTTACAGCACATTCGATTAATTTTTTGAATACACCTATTTACTAGGCTGGATGAAAAAATAATATTGCGGACATGCAACCCGTTTATTATTTCTGATAATTTACAACCCATTTACTTTTAGTAGAAATAGACCCATTTGCTGGGATGGGTGGAAAAACAATGTTGATCTGGACAAAGCATTTCTTATAAAAATTAAAACTGAGCTGGGATTTTTTTTAAAAAACTTAAGTTGGGTTTGGCATTCTTATATATAAATAGAACTAAGATGTGCATTTTCTTAAAAAAATATGCTGGGATGCGCTTATTTTAGGATGAAACAAAACCTAGGCTAGCATGCGTCTTTTGGTCCAGTTGCATTGCTGATGTTCAATGGACAAGGGCTATATATGACAGTACAACTTTACATAGCTACTTAGCCCATATTTAACGACGCCTGAAATGGCCCAATCAAGGCTTGTACACTTCTTTTTTAAATCCCTCATCTCAAATTATAATTTAAGAAAAAAGGTAGAGTCCAATGAAACCTAATTAAAAGCTACAAAGAAATAACTCAGCCGATCCCACTTGTTAGCGAGAGAGTGAGAAACCTTTCGGTCGATGCTCATGCATACATCTTTTAGCCATATGCATTGAAGATGCTCAGTACAAACTTATATAGTTGACACTGTCACAGCCCTAGAATGTTGTTTGTAAATAGTTGCATCTTCATCCAGGCATCATATTTAAATTTCTGAAACTTGAACTGAGGAATTTGGAAGCCTCAAAAACTTAAATAAAAGAGGGGCAAAGAACCCTGGTAAATGCATTCAATGTTTTCAAAATGGCCTTAAATAATGTTGGTTATATTTTGGCAAGGGTTTTGCACCAAACCAAAAATAATGAAAAATTTTGAGGAATATTTTGAGCACTGAATTTAAATCATTACTTTATTTGCATTTGGAACTATATTCATAACTTGTATAGAATATATTTCCAAATACCCTGAAATATTTTATGTGCTTTTGGAAAAGTCCATTAAGCAGCATAAATATTTTCAGAAGAGTTTTTGGCATTGTTTGAATTATTTTTAAATTCAAACAGTGGCAAAACAGGTTAAATAAAAGAAAACAGAACTAAAATAGAAATAAAAGAGAGAGAGAAGGAAGTTACGTGGCCTCACCCATGCAGCCCACCAGAGCCGGCCCAGCTCCTGTGCTGGTCCAGCACTGTGCGGCCCAGCCCACCGCAGTCGCCACCGTCTTCAACCTCCTGCCAGTAGGCAGGAGGGCGTGTGCCCGACGCACGCGCGCACGCGTCGGCCACCTCATGCTTGCCGCTTGCTCCTGGACGTCGCTAGGTGCGCCACGCCACCCCCTCGGACCTCTCTCACTCTTCCTCGAGGCCCCGCCCCTCTGCTCCCTCTCTCTCGCCCGAACCCGAACGCAGCCATCGCCGCCGACTAGAACCACCGCGGCCACAGGTCCTCCCTCGCCTCTCCGACGCGCCCCCGAGCTCCGCCGTGACGTCCCCATCCCTACCACGGAGCCACAAGACGCCGGACGCCCTGGAGCACCGTCACCAACGCCATCTTCTTCCTCTGCACCGACGGCCGTCGTCGCTTGATTCGCCGCCCACAGAGCGTCCCCGGCCTCGCCCTTGCGCTCGTTGGACTCGCGGTGAGCCGCTGAACCGTTCCCCTCTTCTTCCCAGGTCGTTTGGCCGCTCTAGCCATTGCTTCCGCCGGACCCGAGAGCTCGCCGCCGTCGTGCCTCGTCACCGTCGTGGCCAGAGCCATCGTGGCTCAAAGCCGGGCACACCACCGTGCTCCAAACCTCACTAGGAGCACGTAGAACCCACCAGCTTCCCCTCCCGAGCTTCACAACGCCAAACCCGCAGGTGCCCGAACTCCGGCCGCCGCCTTGGAGCTCGCCGCCGTCAACTCAGGCCACCCCAGCTCCTCTGGCTTGCTCCATTGGATGCGCACGAGCTCGAGCTCCCTGTACAACCCCTCCGCGCGTCGAATGGGCGCCGGAGCACCATTCCGGCGAGCCACCGCCGCGTCTGGTCGTTGCCGGCGGTTAGACGCCGGTGGATTAGCCCGGTTGACCAGGGATTTGACCCCCCTGGGTCACCGACGTGTGGGCCCATCCCCTGCTAACTTTGGGTTAATTTAATAACTATTTTAGTTAAGCCACTGACTCACTGACATGCGGGCCCCGCCCGGCTAACTAAGTTAGTTAGGGTTAATTTTAATTAGGTTAGTTAGTCCAGACACTGACACGCAGGGCCCACAGGTCAGTTTGACCTGGACGGCGCCCGTTGACCTGCTGACGTCACTATGAGGTCATGCTGACGCAATAATTCCTTTCTGGTATTTAAAGAAATCTTAAATGATTTAATAATTTCAGAAAATGCCCTAAACTTCAATAAATCATAGAAAATTAACCGTAACTCCAAATTAAATAAGTTATATATGAAAAATTATCAGAAAAATTCAAGGAATCCATCTATATCATTTTCATGCATGTTTGAACAATGTTTGTCCTCTGTTTTGGACAAAACAAATAAATGGCATTTGAATAATCACATATGGAGTTTGAATTTGAATCTTGTATTCAAACCAACCCCATTTAACTTGTTGCTAGATGCATTAGCCCAAAACACATTCATTTTGCCATGTCATAGCATGCATCATTTTGTGCATTGCATTGATTGTGTTCTTCTTTGTTGCCGGTATCTGTTCCCTCCCGGTAGACGATGTTCCGACGTTGTGATCGTTGACACTGATGAAGACTCAATGTTATCTTCAGAAGTGCCAGGCAAGCAAAACCCCCTTGTTCATTCCGATACAATCCTACTCTCTCGCTCCTGCTCTCTTTTAATGCATTAGGACAACACCGATTCATCTGTTACTTGCTGCGGTAGCTGAACCCCTTTATCCTCTGCATGACCTGTCATTGCCACAGTAAATAGATGAAACCCACTAGCATGAGTAGGAGTCGTTTGAGCCCTGTTGTGCCTACTCATTCATGCTTGTTTGTCATGCCTGCTACTGCTTAGAGTCGAGTCAGGTCTGATTCATCCGGGATGAATCAGAGGTGTGTGAACATGTCCTACTGTGTGTGAGCTAAGTGTGTGAACACGATTTGGTAAAGGTAGCGGTGAGAGGCCATGTAGGAGTACATGGTGGGTTGTCTCATTGCAGCCGTCCTCAGGAACTGAGTTCTGTGTTTGTGATCCATGATTCAGCTACTACCACGCATTGGGCCCGAAACCCATGGACCCTCTCGGCTTCTTGATCACCCTTGTCCTCTGTCCAGGAGTTGCAAGTAGTTTCTGGTGTTTGTAGTATGCTGGAGGCCGTGCGCAGCGCTGACCGTAGGGGTGGGCTGTGATGCGGTAGGCACGTGGCTGGGTAAACCGGGCGCCCGTTTGGTGTCACGGAACCCTGTTCACATCGTTTGGGGCTGTGAGCGAAACTCCGGCCGGATCTCCTCATGGATGGAACCCGAATAGGCGATAAACCTGGACTAGAGACTTGAGTGTTTAGGCAGGCCGTGGCCGACACCCACGTTGGGCTTCCGCTTGAAGGTTGTCGAGTACATGTCGTGTAAACGGCGGTAAGTGGTGAGAGCGTGTGTGAAGAAGTACACCCCTGCAGGGTTAACATCATCTATTCGAATAGCCGTGTCCGCGGAAAAGGACTTCTGGGTTGCTTATATCAGTTCATAGACAAGTGAAAGTGGATACTCTAAAATACGCAAGATAAGCGTGAGTGCTATGGATGGCGCTCTCGTAGGGAGACGGGAGCGGATCCATAGTGGTGTATTGATATGGTGGATATGTGGACTCGTGTGCGCCACCTCAAAAGAGTTACTTGCAGTCGTAGTCTAGGATAGCCACCGAGTCAAAGCTGGCTTGCTGCAGTTAAACCCCACCATCCCCTTGTTGATAATGATGCATATGTAGATAGTTCTGATGTAAGTCTTGCTGGGTACATTTGTACTCACGTTTGCCTATTTTATGTTTTTGCAGAGAGACTTCAGTCTCACTAATAGTTTCGCGTGGACTTCAACGTTTAGCTTGTTACCTCAGCTACGATCTTGTGCCCCGACAGGATCTGGTAGATAGTCAGGCTTCTCAGCCTTTTTCATTTCTAGATGTCTGTACTCAGACATGATAGCTTCCGCTTGTGCTTTGACTTGTATGCTCTGAATGTTGGGTCATGAGACCCCTGTTTGTAATATCTTGCTCCTCGGAGCCTATTGAATAAATACTTGAGTCGTAGAGTCATTTTGTGATGCCATGTTGTATTGCACATATCGAGCATATTGTGTGTATGTTATTGAAATGCTTGGTATGTGTGGGATCTGACTATCTAGTTGTTTATCTTTAGTAGCCTCTCTTACCGGGAAATGTCTCCTAGTGTTTCCATTGAGCCTTGGTAGCTTGCTACTGCTCCAGAACACTTAGGCTGGCCGGCATGTGTCCTTCTTCGTTCCTGTGTCTGTCCCTTCGGGGAAATGTCACGCGATGAATACTGGAGTCCTGTTAGCCCGCTACAGCCCGGTTCACCGGAGTCCTGCTAGCCCAGTGCTACAGCCTGGATTCACTCGCTGATGACCGACACGTTCGATGCTGTGTCATGGATGCCTGTCCCTGTAAGTTTGTGCCACTTTGGGTTTACAACTAGCCATGTCAGCCCGGGCTCTTTATCATATAGATGCTAGCGACACTATCATATACGTGTGCCAAAAGGCGCAAATGGTCCCGGGTAAAGGTAAGGCGACACCCGTGGGAATACCGTGCGTGAGGCCGCAAAGTGATATGAGGTGTTACATGCTAGATCGATGTGGCATTGAGTCGGGGTCCTGACAGCGTTGGTATCAGAGCTTGACTGCCTGTAGGATTACCAAGCCAAACTGGTCGAAGTTGAGTCTAGAAATTCTTTAGTTATATAAGGGAATTGATTGTGGGATGGAACGTAAGGCTCTTTTTACTCCTTATACCTCATGGCCTTCTGATCTGAGTCATCATCTTCTCTTCTACGGGGATTAAGAACTAGGCTATCTCTTCTTTCTATTAGGATCACGTGTTACTAATCCGTAGACTTAAGATTGTTGGGTTTAAGTCTCAGTTCAGTTCCTACTACTTCCGTATGTTAATTGTTGATCTCGGAACCTTGATATTGTGCTTCTGAGTGGTTATGCCACCATTTTTGTGAATGTCTCAAATCTTTTCTGAGCATTTACAGCCGTTATGCTGTCCGAGTCATCCCAGGTTTCTAAGTAGTCTGATGCATTTGCAAATCCTTTCTTCCTGTTTCAATGTTCCCATGGGCCAGATTAACCACACTAATCAGTGAGTTGAGGTACTCCGTTACCTTGACATATATGTTGGAGATATTATTACGACCCTAGGTGTCTTAGGGGATCATCTAGTAATTTAGCCATGATTTGTGTTCCCAGTGTGATGATTCTGGCCATCATTCTCGAAAGCATCCCGTGATGCTACTTAGTAATAGGTATTCTGTTCCTGGGTTCTTGAACCCGAGATTCACTCTACCTACTTCATGTTGATAGTAGTTGCTAGTGCCTTTAGGATATTAGTAACCTTTGCGATAGTCCTTGAAGTCCGTGGTATCTTCTTCTTCCAAATACCATGAACTACTTATGGCAGAAGTTCCTCGTTGAACTGAAATATCACAACAGGATTATTTTTGATGAGTTCTCCATTATATATTGTGGCTCTGCCAGTTCTACCTTTCTGCATGGGTTATCCGGAAGAAATATGTTGAACTTGGTTCGACATACTAATCTATGCATCCACAACTCAGAAAATTATATGTTCCTTTGAGTTGTTCTCTTTAGTTGCATTCTGACCTTCGTCTATCAATTGATAGTCAAGAGTATGCGTGTGTTCGTTTATCGATGCCTATTACTCTTGTGGTCCGTCAAGCCATTCTATCGCAGAATGACTAGGAGAAACAAACTCCAGTACCTCTTCCATATCTAGGATTGGGTCAAAGAAGTCGTACTCCGCAGATCAAAATGCCACTCCAGCTTTTGCTCTGTTCTACCTTGGAGTATTACCATCTTTTATATCGGGATTGTTGTAGGAATTGCACACCATCCTATGAACTCTTGGTAAAGTGATACTTCTGATCATCATTGATAATTTCTCGGTTTTCGTGTTATTGTAACCGGAATGCCGACAAATGAATCATGGCGTGTGAAATCAATACTGCTAGCAACTCCATTGCTTGGTAGTTAAATGGACGATAACCTCATTATTAGCGTGTTGATTATTGAATCGTCACCCTAAGGTTGATTGTGCTACCTAGTCCTTATTTCTGGTGCACTCTCCGATCAGTGAGTTAGGATAGTGCCAATCCTTGCTTATTTGATCATGTCGTCTTGCCCTCAAAAGCAAGATTGTTCTCGAGCTTAGTAACATACCGATGGTTCGTGACTTTCCAAATATCTTCTTGGAAGTGTTACCGGGTTGTCACCTGACTGTTATGTTGAGCTCGTGATCAAGTCGGTTTATCCTGTAAACCACCCCTTCTGCAAGAATCCATGTTGGATACCCTGAGCTAGTTGGATAAGCTAAACAACAACTTGGAGAGTTGGAAGATAGAAGATTGTCCGATATAGTTCATTATAAGGGATGTCTTGTATGTGTGTTGAAGAAAGTTGATATTTTCATCGACTGAACCTCGTGATCAGTTAATGGACCTATCATTTTATCCAACCTTTGATTGGAGTATGGGCTATCATCCAATCAGACCAGAACCAACGATATTTGTAATGTTGTCTTACTCGTGGTTGATCCCTCGAGTATACACCATTATATCTTTTGGGTCTGACCCATGCTATCACTTGTTCACTTAACTATGGAATTCCTTCTAAAGGGAAACCCGGAAGAATTGTTGTTGAGCCCATTGACAACATCCTTATCTCCTCCATGATTTTGTTGAACATTAAGCTAGTGTTGGAAACTTTTGAAAGCATTTCTTCATGCTAACTCATGAAGTATTTGTTTGATGAAAGGAGTGACTTCCTCTAGTTCATGTGCATTTGATGCAAGTTGCCGCCGTGGACTCGAGAAAGTCAATGTTGCTTCCTCTGGAATCATCCCAAGTCAGTCATGCATACGTGCGAAGTATTCTGTGGTCTGGAGACTTGCAACCTTCATTCCATATGTGTTCCGAGCACACCAAGCCACTGATTGAGTTGTTCAAAGATAAAGGAGTCTGTCCAAGGTGAACTCTTTGGACTTCCACGCGTGGAGACTTCGATGTCATTAATGATGGTTCCCCCACCTGAACTCGGTAGTGTTTTATTATAAGACTACTTTGTGGTCATGCTTGTCTGGGACAACGTGTTCACATGTTTGTAGCAGAACCAGCTCATGTTTTGGAGCTTGCTATCGTAGTTCATCTCCCGAGAATCCCGCAACGTCATCTCGTCGATTTGTGTTGCAAACTTTCATTTTTCTTCCTAGACTCGATGGGTCTGGAATATTCTGACACCAACCAGATCTGAATCTCAGGCAGATATGATGGTTGGAACATTTCCCCAAGAACTATAATATTGGTTCCTCGATAACTGGTAAAGTGGATGTCGTGGCCAGCCCCACCCAGCCGAAAGACCTATTATTGTAGTATCTTGATTGAAGAAGTTGGCCACCTCCCCATAGGGATTTCGTAGGGTTTACTCCCTAGTTGCCCCTATGGATTTCTGAGATCCCGAAGTCCGACCTTTTTACTTGATGTTCTAGATATCAAACCATATCTATGAATGGGTTACACTAGCACATCAAGGAGAACATTAGAAGCGGAGTGCTAAATGTCTCTCGGTCGATCATCCAGATTTTATTTCCTTGGCCTCGCTAAGGTGAAATCTGAGAAGGTGTTATCTTCCTTGCATCTGCATCCTCCATCACCTTTCAACATGGTAGTAAGTTGTGTTACCGGACCCCTGACACGGATGTTGGTAAAACCTTGATGATTATGGAATTGCTCAGGTTCTTGAGAGCACGCGCAAGTGCTAGGTTTGATCGTCGGCATTAACTGTATAGCGCTCTCAGTTTCCTCGGTTATGCTATAACCATTCCAATAGTGGAATAACTCTTTATTGTTGAGCTTCTCCCCAGTTACCAGAATCATTCCCAGCATTTGCATTTTGTTCCCAGCTTGCACCGCCAAATGTGTCATTCTACCATGGGTCTCTTCCATTTCCGGTGATAAGCAAATTCATCCATTGCATTGTCTTCAACAAGGTAATCCACATCATCCAAGTCTGAGTATGCCATTCTACTGACCCCCTCCAAACGATCACTCGAGAATTGCCTTAGGCTGGTTTAAAGAGTTTCAATGATCTCTGAATCAAAAGTAATTCTTTTTGCCACTTAAGGGGATATCTCTACGAGTCACCTTCCCTAAGGTGTATCGTTATGGTATCATGGCAACTCAACTCCTCGCTACGTTGACAATTGTTTACCACCTTCTTAAGCGTGAAATTATTGTCTACCTAGTGCACCTTCGTCATCCGTTTCTTTCCACCCCTCTTGATGTGTATCTCGTGTCTCAACCCGAGAGATGGTCCTATGTCTCATTCCGTGAGTTGTTCGATCTTCGAGAAGATCGACCCTTCTAGAGTCTCCTTCTTCCCTCCATGTCATGTTGACGGGATTTCATAGAGCAAGACGACAAGACAAAGATGGTGTTCAAATCAACGTTCATCTGAAGTGCAACCTGGATCGTGAAGATTGTGTTAGGTTGCGTTCCCCATCGTCTTACCCTACACTTGAATCTCGGGACGAGATTTTTGTTTAGTGGGGGTGAGTTGTCACAGCCCTAGAATGTTGTTTGTAAATAGTTGCATCTTCATCCAGGCATCATATTTAAATTTCTGAAACTTGAACTGAGGAATTTTGGAAGCCTCAAAAACTTAAATAAAAGAGGGGCAAAGAACCCTGGTAAATGCATTCAATGTTTTCAAAATGGCCTTAAATAATGTTGGTTATATTTTGGCAAGGGTTTTGCACCAAACCAAAAATAATGAACATTTTTGAGGAATATTTTGAGCACTGAATTTAAATCATTACTTTATTTGCATTTGGAACTATATTCATAACTTGTATAGAATATATTTCCAAATACCCTGAAATATTTTATGTGCTTTTGGAAAAGTCCATTAAGCAACATAAATATTTTCAGAGGAGTTTTTGGCATTGTTTGAATTATTTTTAAATTCAAACGGTGGCAAAACAGGTTAAATAAAAGAAAACAGAACTGAAATAGAAATAAAAGAGAGAGAGAGAAGGAAGTTACCTGGCCTCACCCGTGCAGCCCACCAGAGCCGGCCCAGCTCCTGTGCTGGTCCAGCACTGTGCGGCCCAGCCCACCGCAGTCGCCACCGTCTTCAACCTCCTGCCAGTAGGCAGGAGGGCGTGTGCCCGACGCGTGCGCGCACGCGCCGGCCACCTCATGCTTGCCGCTTGC
The DNA here is from genome assembly GCF_002162155.2 of Triticum dicoccoides. Classification (NCBI taxonomy): domain Eukaryota; kingdom Viridiplantae; phylum Streptophyta; class Magnoliopsida; order Poales; family Poaceae; genus Triticum; species Triticum dicoccoides. The sequence goes on along the minus strand of NC_041382.1, from coordinate 633,316,605 downwards.
TCCTGGACGTCGCTAGGTGCGCCACGCCACCCCCTCGGACCTCTCTCACTCTTCCTCGAGGCCCCGCCCCTCTGCTCCCTCTCTCTCGCCCGAACCCGAACGCAGCCATCGCCGCCGACTAGAACCACCGCGGCCACAGGTCCTCCCTCGCCTCTCCGACGCGCCCCCGAGCTCCGCCGTGACGTCCCCGTCCCTACCACGGAGCCACAAGACGCCGGACGCCCTGGAGCACCGTCACCGACGCCATCTTCTTCCTCTGCACCGACGGCCGTCGTCGCTTGATTCGCCGCCCACAGAGCGTCCCCGGCCTCGCCCTTGCGCTCGTTGGACTCGCGGTGAGCCGCTGAACCGTTCCCCTCTTCTACCCAAGTCGTTTGGCCGCTCTAGCCATTGCTTCCGCCGGACCCGAGAGCTCGCCGCCATCGTGCCTTGTCACCGTCGTGGCCAGAGCCATCGTGGCTCAAAGCCGGGCACACCACCGTGCTCCAAACCTCACTAGGAGCACGTAGAACCCACCAGCTTCCCCTCCCGAGCACCACAACGCCAAACCCGCAGGTGCCCGAACTCCGGCCGCCGCCTTGGAGCTCGCCGCCGTCGACTCAGGCCACCCCAGCTCCTCTGGCTTGCTCCATTGGATGCGCACGAGCTCGAGCTCCCTGTAGAACCCCTCCGCGCGTCGAATGGGCGCCGGAGCAGCCATTCCGGCGAGCCACCGCCGCGTCTGGTCGTTGCCGGCGGTTAGACGCCGGTGGATTAGCCCGGTTGACCAGGGATTTGACCCCCCTGGGTCACCGACGTGTGGGCCCGTCCCCTGCTAACTTTGGGTTAATTTAATAACTATTTTAGTTAAGCCACTGACTCACTGACATGCGGGCCCCGCCCGGCTAACTAAGTTAGTTAGGGTTAATTTTAATTAGGTTAGTTAGTCCAGACACTGACACGCAGGGCCCACAGGTCAGTTTGACCTGGACGGCGCCCGTTGACCTGCTGATGTCACTATGAGGTCATGCTGACGCAATAATTCCTTTCTGGTATTTAAATAAATCTTAAATGATTTAATAATTTCAGAAAATGCCCTAAACTTCAATAAATCATAGAAAATTAACCGTAACTCCAAATTAAATAAGTTATATATGAAAAATTATCAGAAAAATTCAAGGAATCCATCTGTATCATTTTCATGCATGTTTGAACAATGTTTGTCCTCTGTTTTGGACAAAACAAATAAATGGCATTTGAATAATCACATATGGAGTTTGAATTTGAATCTTGTATTCAAACCAACCCCATTTAACTTGTTGCTAGATGCATTAGCCCAAAACACATTCATTTTGCCATGTCATAGCATGCATCATTTTGTGCATTGCATTGATTGTGTTCTTCTTTGTTGCCGGTATCTGTTCCCTCCCGGTAGACGATGTTCCGACGTTGTGATCGTTGACACTGATGAAGACTCAATGTTATCTTCAAAAGTGCCAGGCAAGCAAAAACCCCTTGTTCATTCCGATACAATCCTACTCTCTCGCTCCTGCTCTCTTTTAATGCATTAGGACAACACCGATTCATCTGTTACTTGCTGCGGTAGCTGAACCCCTTTATCCTCCGCATGACCTGTCATTGCCACAGTAAATAGATGAAACCCACTAGCATGAGTAGGAGTTGTTTGAGCCCTGTTGTGCCTACTCATTCATGCTTGTTTGTCATGCCTGCTACTACTTAGTGTCGAGTCAGGTCTGATTCATCCGGGATGAATCAGAGGTGTGTGAACATGTCCTACTGTGTGTGAGCTAAGTGTGTGAACACGATTTGGTAAAGGTAGCGGTGAGAGGCCATGTAGGAGTACATGGTGGGTTGTCTCATTGCAGCCGTCCTCAGGAACTGAGTTCTGTGTTTGTGATCCATGATTCAGCTACTACCACGCATTGGGCCCGAAACCCATGGACCCCCTCGGCTTCTTGATCACCCTTGTCCCCTGTCTAGGAGTTGCAAGTAGTTTCTGGTGTTTGTAGTATGCTGGAGGCCGTGCGCAGCGCTGACCGTAGGGGTGGGCTGTGATGCGGTAGGCACGTGGCTGGGTAAACCGGGCGCCCGTTTGGTGTCACGGAACCCTGTTCACATCGTTTGGGGCTGTGAGCGAAACTCCGGCCGGATCTCCTCATGGATGGAACCCGAATAGGCGATAAACCTGGACTAGAGACTTGAGTGTTTAGGCAGGCCGTGGCCGACACCCACGTTGGGCTTCCGCTTGAAGGTTGCCGAGTACATGTCGTGTAAACGGCGGTAAGTGGTGAGAGCGTGTGTGAAGAAGTACACCCCTGCAGGGTTAACATCATCTATTCGAATAGCCGTGTCCGCGGAAAAGGACTTCTGGGTTGCTTATATCAGTTCATAGACAAGTGAAAGTGGATACTCTAAAATACGCAAGATAAGCGTGAGTGCTATGGATGGGGCTCTCGTAGGGAGACGGGAGCGGATCCATAGTGGTGTATTGATATGGTGGATATGTGGACTCGTGTGCGCCACCTCAAAAGAGTTACTTGCAGTCGTAGTCTAGGATAGCCACCGAGTCAAAGCTGGCTTGCTGCAGTTAAACCCCACCATCCCCTTGTTGATAATGATGCATATGTAGATAGTTCTGATGTAAGTCTTGCTGGGTACATTTGTACTCACGTTTGCCTATTTTATGTTTTTGCAGAGAGACTTCAGTCTCACTAATAGTTTCGCGTGGACTTCGACGTTTAGCTTGTTACCTCAGCTACGATCTTGTGCCCCGACAGGATCTGGTAGATAGTCAGGCTTCTCAGCCTTTTTCATTTCTAGATGTCTGTACTCAGACATGATAGCTTCTGCTTGTGCTTTGACTTGTATGCTCTGAATGTTGGGTCGTGAGACCCCTGTTTGTAATATCTTGCTCCTCGGAGCCTATTGAATAAATACTTGAGTCGTAGAGTCATTTTGTGATGCCATGTTGTATTGCACATATCGAGCATATTGTGTGTATGTTATTGAAATGCTTGGTATGTGTGGGATCTGACTATCTAGTTGTTTATCTTTAGTAGCCTCTCTTACCGGGAAATGTCTCCTAGTGTTTCCATTGAGCCTTGGTAGCTTGCTACTGCTCCGGAACACTTAGGCTGGCCGGCATGTGTCCTTCTTCGTTCCTGTGTCTGTCCCTTCGGGGAAATGTCACGCGATGAATACCGGAGTCCTGTTAGCCCGCTACAGCCCGGTTCACCGGAGTCCTGCTAGCCCAGTGCTACAGCCTGGATTCACTCGCTGATGACCGACACGTTCGATGCTGGGTCATGGATGCTTGTCCCTGTAAGTTTGTGCCACTTTGGGTTTACAACTAGCCATGTCAGCCCGGGCTCTTTATCATATAGATGCTAGCGACACTGTCATATACGTGTGCCAAAAGGCGCAAACGGTCCCGGGTAAAGGTAAGGCGACACCCGTGGGAATACCGTGCGTGAGGCCGCAAAGTGATATGAGGTGTTACATGCTAGATCGATGTGGCATTGAGTCGGGGTCCTGACAGACACAATCATATACAATATCATAGCACATTGAGCTTACATACAAAGTTTCACGCGGGCGGCACAATAGGGGTGGAAGTAGTGGATCTCTACGAGTAGGGCTATCTTGAAACCAACAAACTCGTACATCACCGTTCATCGTCTTGATCAATGACGTGGAATTATTTTGAGTGTTGTGCAAAGAAAACAGACAGACAATACAATAAGTTCTGCTAGCACATTTAGTTGACATACACTTGTTTCAAAAAAAAGTTCGGGTGCAAAAATATATCTTGTTACAATCAAATGTATTGGCACATTAGAGCTTCACACCTTTAGCTTAGACATAAGTAGTATCCGAGAAGATTCAGTTATTACCTCAAATTAGAGCACATCCAGGCAGTGAGCCCGGTCTTTTCTCCCAAAGAAGCAGTGGCCTCCGCCGCGCGATGGAGTAGGCCCTGTGCCATCCATCGTTCCGAGCAACACGGGGAAAGTCTGACATTGACGCCTGTAATGGACGTCGTCGATTGACCGCGACACCAGTGGCGGATGCAGGACTTTGATTGATGGATTGGCCACTGAAAGTGCAACTAATCCCCGGGTGGTTTTGGTAATTCACAACAATATATAGCTCATTGAACTAATGTCCTCTCAAGATTAATATTACAGGAAGTTCAATGAATGGCATGGCATGGACTAGAGATGTGGATCCCTCAAAATGCTAGGGACACATATTGGCAAAAGCTCAAGACTCTTCATTTCTGTTTTGGTGATCCAAGATCACATTGAGTCCATAGGAAATCCAATACTATTAAAAGGGGATGAGGTGTTGCTTAATGACTTGCTTGCTCAAATGCTTAGTAATATTTCTCCAAATACCCCCAACCACTTTCTCCATCCAAATATGTCAAAATCCTAAACTCCAACTCAGCCCCACTGATTCTTTCTACCCGGCGCCATCGAGTTCATATGACATAGCCACTGCCAGAAACCCTAACAGTTCGGTCTCACCGAGATGGCCTTGCCAACGCTCTGTGACTTGTTGCATTTGTTTCGGTCTTATCGAGTTATGCGATCGGTCTCACCGAGTTGGCTTGACATTCTCTATGTTGCCTTATTGCTTCACTTCAGTCTCACCGAGTTGATGCAATCTGTGCCACCGAGTTGATGTATGCCCTAAGCCCTAGCACATCGGTCCCACCGAGTTGTTCAAGTCAGTCCCACCGAGATTCCTAACGTTCACATTTTGAACTAAATCGGCCTCACCGAGTTCATCTATTTGGTCTGACCGAGTTGGGTCAAATGTGTGTAACGGTTGGATTTTGTGTGGAGGCTATATATACCCCTCCACCCTCTTCTCCATTTATGAGAGAGCCATCAGAACATTCTACACTCCAGCATACATTTTCTGAGAGAGAACCACCTACACATGTGTTGAGATCAAGATATACCAATCCTACCACAAGAATCTTGATTTCTAGCCTTCCCTAAGTTGCTTTCCACTCAAATCATCTTTCCACCATATGCAAATATGTGTGACAGAGAGAGTTGAGTGTTGGGGATACTATCATTTGAAGCACAAGAGCAAGGAGTTCATCATCAACACACCATCTATTACCTTTTGGAGAGTTGTGTCTCCTAGATTGGTTAGGCGTCACTTGGGAGCCTCCATCAAGATTGTGGGGTTGAACCAAGAAGTTTGTAAGGTCGACGAGATCGTCTACTTCGTGAAGATCTACCCGGATGAGGCAAGTCCATCATGGGTGATGGCCATGATAGGATAGACAAGGTTGCTTCTTCGTGGGCCCTTCTTGGGTGGAGCCCTCCGTGGACTCGTGCAATCGTTACCCTTCGTGGGTTGAAGTCTCCACCAGCGTGGACGTACTATAGCACCACCTATCGGAACAACGCCAAAAATCTCTGTGTCTTCATTGCGTTTGCACTCTCCAAACCCCTCCCTTACCTTCATATGCAATGTTCTACTTTCCGCTGCTACACTCTTAGAATTGCATGTGTAGGTTGATTGCTTGACTTGTGCTAATTGCTAAAATATGCCCACAACTAAAATTAGGAAAATGTTAGATTTTTATTTGGTCAAGTAGTATAATCACCCCCCCCCCTCTAGACATGATTTTGATCCTACAACCACTTCTTTGACATGCACGAAGACTCGATACAGGTACATACCTAACATGGTCCGCGACGGCCGTGGTGGGGACGAATAGTACAACCCAGGTTCCTGCACCGGTATCTCAACACCAATCACCTTTAGTATGGTGGACGGCTTCTTCATCCATGCCATAACCGTCAAGGCTCAGTTATCTAGGGGAACAAACATACTTAAGTGCTCACCTCCTAGGTCATTGATAAGCCCATTCATGCACTCGCTCTTCCAAGCCCGTCGAGGCACGCCGTGGAAGGTAAGCTTTGTTAAAAACTCAAGCTCAGAGGGCACCGAGCCCCATCTTGGGTGCCACTAGTCGAAGCTGACCAACACATCATTGTAGAAGAAACGCCTGGAAGATTCGAACACATGACTGCAGTCCAATGTTGTCTAGAACCTGACGAACAATTAGCGAGTGGCGGACTGACTTCGACGAGCAAGTCACTTATTTGGATGCGGTGCACAATGCCAATAGCTTTGACCAGGCCGTCCAGCGAGACGGGAGGCCAGTCACCATTGACGGTTACCACCAACACTTTGCCAGGAAACTAGTCGTCAAGCGTCACCATGCCGTTTTTGAGCGACATCATGCAGCGCTCGAAGGCAGGATGGACCTCAGGATCTCCGCTCGGAGATCCGTGTTGACCAGCTACATGATAGTGCACTTGAGTACATGGAGTAGAGGAGGGGTATTTGGGGAACTGGAGTAGGAATCGAGATTCCAGAGGTGGAGGCGAGGGATTGGGGATGAAAAGGTAGCATGATTTTTTAGCGCTGTTGGTGCGCAAGCGCTCCAAAACACCAGTGGCGCCCACATGTCGGCCTCAGAGTTCAATTTTTTAGCGGCTGGCCTCAGAGCTCATAACTCGCATGTTTGGCATTGCATTACTGCTCGGCCCATATTCAACGACACCTCACTTGACCCAAAAAATGTACATCATTGAAAAGTCACTAAGCTCAAATTATAACTTGAAAAAGGACACACACACACACACATAGAGAGAGAGAGAGAGCACTGTAGAAAGGCGATGCCCTCATTTAGCCCATCAACAGTTCGAAACAAAAAATAGTTCAAAACAATGATATATACAACATGCAAACACTGACTACTGACTAGTACTGACAAATAGCGAGACATGAAACTGAACACTAGAGAATGGTGATGCCCTCATTTAGCCCATCAGCAGTTCAAAACAAAAAAATTCGAAACAACAATATATACAACATGCAAACACTGGCTAGTTACTACTACCGACAAACAGCGAGACATGAAAGTTCATAAGAAGTCTTGCTACACCACTAAAACACACCCATCTACAGTGCTCAGACTTTGGTGATCCACACACAAATCACAAAGTTCTAAACAGAGCAAACTAATACATAGTAAAAGTGATGCAGACGAGGATGGCTAAATTACAAAGAGTCTGCAAAACAAAAGAGAACATTACCCATCCAGAACAAGCAGTAAAGACAGCAAGTCATTCGAAGAGGGAGAACTAGCTCCCCTTCATCCACCAGTGATTCATAGACACCAGGACACCACCCTTTCGAGCAACAGTCCCATTACCTATCAACCTGAAGGCTCGAACCACATCACTTGCTGTCGGAGTTCAGACCTCCAATGATCAAAGTTAATCCAGATGTCTTTCAGATTCCCGCCTTCTTTTGGCTCCAGGCTGTATCATTGATAATCAGGGGTGGGTGATTCCATCAATCAAGGGCTCGCCATGTACACATAGTTTTCCCTAGCAAACAGAGCATGTCTGCCATCAAGATCCTTGCCAAGGGTGATCTTCTCATTAATCAAATAATTGAGTCTGAGAAACACATAGTGTGAACCAAGGCTGTTTATCTGCCTCCAACTCAAAAATCTTGAAGGCTCCAACCATTCCTCTAATACTCATGGTTTTCATTGGCTTTTTCGTGTTCTTATTTTTTCTTCGGTTTTGTTTGTTTCTTTCTCGTTTTCATCATTTTTTGTCTTCTCTCGTTTTTCACTATTTTTCTATGCACATTATTTTGGATATATCTAATATATTTTTCTAATACACATTTAATATTTTTCAAATACACGATCAACATTTTTTTAAACCTTGTTAACATTTTTTCTGTACAAATTTAAAAAAAATCAAATGCTTGATTAACATTATTCAAATACAAGATTAAGATTTTTTGAATACATGGTGAAATTTTTTTATTTACACATTTTAACATTTTTCAAATGTTTGATTAACATTTTTTTGCATGCATGGTCAACAATTTTTCTATACACATTCAATATTTTTCAAATGATTGACTAACATTTTCAAAATACTTGTTTAATATTTCTTGAATACAATACAAGATTTGGTTTTGCATACATGGCCCACATTTTTTATACACATTTCACATTTTTCAATTGCTTGATTAACATTTTTCAAATAGTTTTAGCACTTTTTTCAATATAATGCAAGATTAATGTTATTCACATACATGGTCAACATTTTTCTATACACATTCATCATTTTTCAAATGCTTGATTAACATTTTCAAATACTTTCTTAACATTTAGTTTAAATGCTTCATTAACACCTTTTAAATACATGATCAACTTTTTTTCACACACATTGTATATTTTTCGTATAGATGGTCAACATTTTTCCTATACAGATTTAATTTTTTAATATACTCCCTCCGTCCGAAAATACTGGGCATCAAAATTGAGAAAAAGGGATGTATCTAGGACTAAAATACATCTAGATACATCCCCTTTTATCCATTTTGATAACAAGTATTTCCAGACGAAGGGAGTATATGTTTAGAATATTTGAAAGTGTAAATAAAAGTAATAAAAATTAAAAAAGAAAACAAAAATTGTGAGAAAAAACCCGGCAGTTGCCTTCCGCGAACCGGGCCGGTCCATTCGCGTCGTCCTTCAGCGTAACCTCGCTCTATCTCACGTGAGGTGAGAGGTCCTAGGGACCTCCTAAGTGGCGCCTTTAGCGCCACTTGTAGAACGGGCGCAAACTGCGCCTCCTTGCTGGGCCGGCCCATGTAAGTCAAGCGATCCATTCCCCCCCCCCCTCTGGTCGCCGGAGCGGCTAGTTCTCGAAAGAAACAATGGTCGCTCGAGCGCAGTTTGACCGGTCAACGACTTTTTAAAAATAAAAAGAAAAAACAAATTATGAATTAGAAAAATGTTCACGGTTTTTGAAAAATAATTCACAAATTTCAAAAAAAGTTCATGAATTTGAAGAAAAACATTGAACTTGAAAAAGCTCATCGATTTTCAAAAAATTCCATCGAATTCAAAAAAAGTTCATTGACTTTTAAGAAAAAGTTCATTGATTTCAAAAAAGTTCATCGAATCTGAAAAAGGTTCGCTGAAATTGAAAAAAGTTCATGGATTTTTGAAGAATTTCATCAAATTTGGAAAAAGGTTCATAAAAATGAAAAGAAGTTCATCTAATATGAAAAAAAGCTCATCCGTTTCTATAAAAGTTCACTGAATTTGAAAAAAAGTTCATCAACTTTCGAAATAGTTCATCGAATTTGAAAAAGCAATTAATTGATTTTTAAGAAAACGTTCATCGAATTTCAAAATTAGTTCATATAATTTGAATGAATGTTCATCAAATTTAGAAAAAGTTCACGGATTTCGAAAAATAGAAAAATAAAAATTAGAAATGTAAAGGAAAAAGGAATAGGGAGAAATAAGAAATAGAGAAAAGAGAAAGAAGAACAAGAATAACAAAACTAACAGTTGTAGTTAACCACGTAGGTATGTGTGGTGGGGTGGCTACCATAGCTAGCTCACAACGAGGAGGTCGTGGGTTTGAAATCTATGCCTCGCATGTTTTTTGCAGCAGTTTAAACAGAAGAAAGGAATGGGATCTGGGCCGGCCCGCGGCCGCGCGGCGGCGTGCGCCAGTTTGCACACAACAAAGAACCGACGCTTAAGGCGCCGTTTAGGGATTGTCGAGTTCCTATGGGACGCATTCTACGTCAACTAGTTGCGGTTTCGCGCAGGGGGTTTCGTTCGCGGGCTGACTGGGCCGTGATGCGCAGTATATCACGGAATTGGAAAATACAAAAAGGTAATGGCGCACGCTTACTGACGAATCAAACCCTGAACCTCCCGCTGTTGTGCGCACCACGATAGCCAACAGACCAATCAACGTTTTTGTGACATATAAGCAGCACAGTCTTTTAAGAACTATGTATCGGTACAAAGGGAAAAGATGGATTTCGAATCGAGTGTTCCGTTGGAGGCGACCCGTGGCGACTCGGGCGGCAACTCTGACCTCCGTCGCGCTTCCGGCGCGGAGGCGGCCTGGGTCCTGGTCCGACGGGGCCCCTGCGGCGCCCTGGCGCCCGCCGCCCCGGCGTGCCCTCCTGGGGAAGGACGGGCGAGCTGCGGTGGCTGTTTCTGGGCCCAGTCGGGGGTCGAGTCCGACGACGAGGACGGGATCTCCTCCCCGGGGTTTACCCCCCCTCCGGCGGGGGCGTCTTTTGGTGAGTATGTGCTCGCGGCGGCTCGTGGCGGGGCTGGTCGGGGTGACCGGCGCCGTCGCTCTGCGCCGGGCGGTGGGGGATCGCGGGCAACGGCGGTCCGCTGCTGGAGGCCGGAGGCCTCTTCCTCGCGCGCTCCGGGGGCCGATCTGGTGCGCCCGCACTCCCCTAGGTGCTCGGGGCCCGCGGCGACACCGGTGTTGACGGAGGATTGGCCTGCCCTTCCCCCCTGCCTTCGACGGAGCCGTCGGGGCCTGTGGCGGCGCGGGCGGCGGCGGTGGCGCCGGCGGTGGGTACGTCGCTAGGGTTGCTGACGCCTGCCCTGCCCCTGGGCCAGATCCTGCCCTCTGGGCCTGGGCCGGCCCCGCTCGGCCCGCTGTCTATCGTGCCCCTTGGTGCGGCCCAAGGCCCTGGACCTGGACCGCGCGGCCCACCGGCTCGGCCTGGCAAGGAGGGGGCCTGGGAGCCTGCTAGCCATCGCTTTATATGGCTGCGCAGGGGGTGCCGCGACCCCTCGCTAGGGTTTCAGGCTCGACAAAGTGAGTAGCGGCGCCACCGTCTCCCCATCAGATCCCTCATCCCCATTCCTCCCCCCTCCCTCTCTCGCGGTCCTTTGCCGAGGCGGTGGCCATGGGCGACCGCCGTGCTGACAAGCGCCCAATGGAGCCCCCGCGCCCGGAGGAGGAGTGGCGGCGTGAGAAGGCCCTCCGGGAGCAGGGGAAGCGCAGCTAGCGGGCCAAGGGGGCGGGGCGCGCGGACGGCGGCGGTGGTTCCTCCCACGGTCAGGGCGGCGGATCTGGGCGCGAGCATGGTGGTTTCCAGGGCCAGGACTCTGGATCTGGCTTCCAAGGGCGTGAGGGGGATTGGGGTCCTCCTCCCCCATGGTGGGGCCAACAAGAACAGAAGAAGAAGCTCAAGCATGGCTCTCGGCGGCGTGAACTGGAGCGCAAGACACAGGATCTCCCCCCCTCTAGTGATGGCCATGGCGACCCGCTGGCGAAGAAGGCGCGGGCTGGGGCTGCTCCGCTCGTAGTGGCTGCGGTCGATGTGCCGCGGGGCTCGGCGGCCGCCCCCATTCCGGTCGAGGAAGAGGGAGGAGAATGTTTCAAATGTGGCCGGACCGGTCATTTCCAGGCCAAGTGTACCTTCCTCCCACTCTGTGTGATCTGTAAGTTGGAGGGCCGTGCGTCGGCCTACTGTCCCTCGCGGGGTAAGCAGCCGCTCCTCCAGATCATGGGCAGCACTATCCCGGGCGAGGGCTTTTTCTGTATGGAGTTTGAGGAGGATTCGGAGGCCGTCGCAGAGGCCTCGAAGGTTGTCAATGGTGCCATCCTCTCAGCGGAGCCAGGGAGGCTCTCGTTGGGTGTGCTCAAACAGGAACTCAAGCACATGGTGGCGGGTGATTGGGATTGGCAGATTGAACAAGTGGGCGACAATGACTTTGCGGTGGTGTTCCCATCTGCTGATCTGCTGCACATGGCCAAGACAAGTGGTAAACTTTTCCTCTCCATCCATGACATTACGGTTTTGGTGCGTGACTCGATCCAGGAAGCGATTACCCCCCTCTACATTCCTGAGGTGTGGCTTCGCCTCCATGCCATCCCCAAGAAGCACCGCCATGCTGATCGTCTGATGGAGGGGCTCAAGATGCTGGGAAGGCCGATCGTGGTGGATGATCGTTCCCTTATCCGGGTGGGACCGGTGAGGATGAAGTTTGGTGTTCGTGCTCCTGACAAGATGAACGGGTTTGTGCAAGTGTGGTTCAATCATGAGGGTTATGACATCCGGGTGGAGGTGGACAAACTGCCTACGCGCCCTGGGGATGGACCGGCGGCGCCTGGTCCCAACAACAACCCCCCACACCCGGGAGACAAGAATTGCGGACCGCCTGGTTCGGGGACCGGCGGGTCTGCCGGCCCATAGGGGCCTGACCGTGGGGCCAAGGGTGGCCTTTCCACTGGTGGATCGGGTCGCGCTATGGACGTGGACATGGCCGGCCAGGATGCAGAGCCGGAGGACAGTCTTCCCGATACGTCGATCGACACCGAGACTTGGAATCAGCTGGGCATTCAAGAGCCGGCGCTGGACGAGGGGAAGGAGCCCGCGTTACCGGGGGCCCTGGCGACTGCGGACGCGGCTGGGAGCAGCCCACCCCTGTCCCGCGTCTTGGTGGGGGCTTTCAACTTGGTGGGCTCGGCGCAGCTGCCTGCGGTCGACCATCTGGCGCTGACTGACAGGCCTGCCTCCCCTCGTCTGCCGGGTTCGGACTCGGGCGTGGTGCTCAATGAGCCAGCTGTTGTCACCCCGCTGTCCCGCCGCCGCAGCTCGGGGGGATCTGGTCGTGCGCCCAAAATGTCGACCGGGCGGAAACCTACTGCCAAGCTCGCCACGCTCGCGCTCCCGTCCCCGGTGGCGCCGGTCATGGTGGATCTTCAGGCTGCATTGGGCTCTGCGGGCACGGCGGCCAAGGCGCGCCGCTCTCGGGCGTCCCCGGTCCCTCAGCGCGCGCCCAGCGCTCGGGCCAAAGCGGCGCTGGGTGACCTATCTTCCCTGGAGAGCGCGCAACTCCGCCTGGCTGATAAGAACATGGAAATCTCAGGTAATCCACCCCCCTCCTTTAAGATTCTGAACGCGTTAACCGATCCTCAAATTGCTTCGATCTTAGACGATAGCGCTTTCGACTTAGGCGAGGACCGTGGGGAGATTGTGTCCCTTATTCGTGCTCGTGAGGAGGCCCAAGCGGCTCTGGCCGAAGCCGCTGCGGCGGCTAAGGCCAGGGAAGACGCGGGCACGTCGGTGGAGAACCCCGCCCCCCTCGTGTCTGCGGATTCCCCCACCCTGCTCCTGTCGGAGGGTGCTGCTGCAACCAGGGAGATTTCTGCAGCGCCTACGACTAGCCGTGCCCCGGCTAAGAAACGAGTGGCAAAACCGGTGACCTCCAGGGGGGTTCGCCTTCGCAATCGTATCATCTGATGCGTTACATATTCTGGAATATCCGGGGCTGCGGGCACTCGGGCCGTCGCACGCAACTTAGGGAGTATATTGCTCGCGAACACATTGACGTCGTAGCTCTCCAAGAGACTATCAAAGTAGACTTTACTTATCGGGATCTCTCGGCTTACGATCCTCTTCACCGTTTCGTGTGGGGTTGGGTACCTTCCGCGGGTCATTCGGGCGGTCTTCTTCTGGGATGTAATTCTGATGTGTGTGACATTGTAACCTGGGATGTTGGTTCTTTTTTCATTGCTGTAACGATTAAGCATAGAACCTCGCTCGCCACCTGGGCGATTGTTTGTGTCTACGGTCCGACCGATCACTCGAGGTCGGCCGATTTCTTGCGCGAAATTCAAGCCTTGGTTGGGGCCAAGCAAGCTGCTAACATTCCAATTGTCCTTGGGGGCGACGTTAACCTCATCCGGTCGAGTGCAGACAAGAACAATGACAACATAGACTGGAATAGGATCTCCCTTTTCAACAACGCCATTGCGGCCTGCGCCTTACGTGAGCTCGCTCGGACTGGGGCCAGGTATACGTGGACTTACAAACAACTCAATCCGATCCGTAGTGTCCTCGACCGTGTGTTTGTCTCGTCTGACTGGGAAATAATCTTTCCCATGTGCACCCTGGTCGCGGAAACCCGCAATGGTTCTGACCACGTGCCGTTGATCTTGTCCTCTGGGGAGGACAGGATCACGCGTAGCAAGCGGTTCTACTTCGAATCAGGGTGGTTCGAGGTAGAGGGTTTCATCCCTTTGCTTCTCGCTTGTTGGGAGCGTGCCAAAACTACGAGGGGCTGTTCCAGGGGTCCCTTGGACACTTGGATCTCGGCAGCCGGCGCCCTGCGTGGTTTCCTCCGTGGGTGGGGAGCAAATCACGGCAGCAAGGCAAAGCGAGCTAGGGAAGCTCTACTCGAAGAAATTAAAGCTCTCGACATTCAGGCAGACACCAGACCCTTTTCGGAGGCTGAGTGGGCTAGCCGTTATGCCTTAGAGAACCAAGTCTTGGCCATCCTCAGGGAAGAAGAGGAATATTGGCGTCGTCGGGGTGGTGTCAAGTGGGTCACCAAGGGGGATGCGAACACCGGCTACTTTCACGCCTTTGCCAATGGCCGTAAACGGAAATGCACGATCTCGCGACTGCAATCGGACCAGGGGGTTCTGGTTAGCCAGGCTGAGATCTCGAGACACATCTACGATTTCTTCCTCTCTTTCCTGGGTACGGCAGAGGGGAAGGGCCTGCGCCTGCGTGACGACTTCTGGGGAGAAGAATCACGGGTCTCTCAGGCCGAAAACGACGGGCTCGCTTTAACTTTTTCCACTCAGGAGATTGATGAAGCGCTTAGCTCGATGAAAACTGAAACCGCGCCTGGGCCGGACGGATGGCCGGTGATTTTCTTCCGGCGGTTTTGGCCGGCGCTTAAGGACACGTTCTATGATATCATTAATGGTTTTGCACTAGGTACGGTTGACATTTCGCGCCTTAACTACGGCGTCATCAGTCTCATTCCCAAAGTAAAGGGGGCCGATACGATTAAGCAATACCGTCCTATAACTCTTATCAACGTCCCCTTCAGATCTGCTCCAAGGCTTACACCACGCGGCTGGCTCCGGTCGCCCAACGTGTGATCGACCGCAGCCAGTCCAGCTTCCTCAAAGGCCGTAACATCCTGGAAGGCCCGGTGGTCTTGCAGGAGATTGTTCACGAACTTAAACGCACACGCCATCCGGCCGTGCTTTTTAAGCTGGACTTCGAGAAAGCTTACGACCGAGTGAACTGGGAGTTCATTCGAGAAGTTCTCACTCGGAAGGGATTCGAGTCGGGATTCATCCACCGCACTATGCAGCTGGTCTCGGGAGGCCAGACAGCGGTATCTATTAACGGAGAAATTGGGAATTTCTTCCGTAACAAACGTGGGCTCAGACAAGGTGACCCCTCCTCGCCTCTCATCTTCAATTTTGTCGCTGATGCCCTCTCGACCATGGTTCACAAGGCCAAGGCCGCGGGCCACGTCCGGGGCGTGGTCCCACACCTGTGCCCCGGCGGGATCACCCACCTCCAATACGCGGATGACACCCTGCTCCTTTTCAAACCTGACGATATTAGTATAGCCTCGATCAAGCTCATCCTCCTCGCTTTTGAGATCATATCTGGCCTGAAGATTAACTTTGCTAAAAGCGAGGTGATCGCCATAGGGATGGACGATCACCAGGCCACCCGCATTGCCAACCTACTTAATTGCAAACTAGGGAGTTTTCCATTTAAGTACTTAGGGCTCCCCATCTCGGACAAACACATCTCAATCCTCGAATGGGAACCCTTATATGGCAAGGTGGCGAATCGGGTTAGCCCCTGGCGTGGCAGGTTTCTTTCCTCTGCGGCTAGGCTGATTCTGACTAATTCCAGTCTGTCTTCCCTGCCCCTATTTACTATGGGCATGTTCCTGTTGGCCGACGGTGTTCACACCAAACTGGACACACCCAGGTCTAAGTTCTTTTGGGAAGGAACTGGGACCAAGAAGAAATACCACCTTATCAAGTGGGCGGCGCTTTGCCGCCCCAAGAAATTTGGTGGTCTCGGGATCCTGAACTCCAAACTTATGAATGTGGCGCTCCTTGCCAAGTGGATCTGGAAACTTTCCCAAAACGAGCAAGGGCTCTGGGCTGAAATCCTCCGGGCCAAATACTTTCCGGACGGAAATTTTTTTGCCTCAAAGGCGAAGGGATCGTCTTTTTGGAACGACATCCAGGCTGTTAAGCCTGCCTTCACTCTCGGAGCCAAGTTCAATGTTAATAATGGGGCTTCTACGCGGTTTTGGCTCGACCACTGGCTTGGTCCGGAGCGCCTCTGGCAGAGCCATTTTGCCATCTACCAACTGGCTACCAACGTTGACATTATGGTGGCCGATGCGCTTAGATGTAACCCTCCCGCCATCTCCTTCAAAAGGCCACTCCTCACTCATGAACGCGCCAGCTGGGATGGGCTCCTAGCTAAGGTGCAAGGCTTCACTCTTCTCCCCGAGAAGGACACGGTCTCTTGGTCCCTCACGAACTCTGGGAAGTTCTCGGTCCAATCCCTCTACAACAAGATGACCGAAGGACCGTCACTAGACATAGCTAGGGGGCTATGGAAAGCGGCCATCCCTCTGAAGATCAAAATTTTCCTTTGGCAACTCTTCCGAGATCGCCTTCCTTCTTCCAACAATATTGCCATTAGACATGGCCCTTCGGATGGTACTTGCACGCTCTGTGGTCAGCATGAAGATGCCAACCATATCTTTTTCAAGTGCCACCTGGCCCGTTTCGCCTGGAGTGCCGTCCGTTCGGCTTTCGACCGAACCTGGAACCCCAACTCGATGTCGGACCTGTGTAGGCTCCTTCTTGCGTATAGGGGCAGTTTCGGTCGTGTATTGTGGCGATGCGTAGGGGCGCTGTGCTGGTCTCTTTGGACCATTCGCAATAAGATGACGATCGAACACAAGTTCCCTAACCACCCTGCTGACATTATTTTCAAATGCCATGTATTCCTACAGACATGGACTCCGTTGGGGAAACGGCGTGATGCGGATCGGATGCGTGAAGCCATGGAGCGGATCCGCACGATCCAAGTTGAGGCCCGAGCCTAAGTTGATGCTTTTGGAGCTTTTTTGGCTACCCTTTGGCTGGCTGCCTGTCGCACTGCTATTTATCTTATATCTCCTGGCGGCGGTCAGCTGCTTGTCCTTTGTTTTTTGGCTTCGGCCCTTTTAGCTTGTTAAAACTGTTGTCCCTGTTATGTATTACCTATGGATGCTGCCTGCTGGTGGGCTTTATTAATTTAAAGCCGGACGCATCGTGCGTCTCCATTCTAAAAAAGAACTATGTATCCGTATGGACATGTTGTAGGTACTATAGGACTACTGTAGCTATTATATTTTTAAAAAGATGAACATGAAATATTTATTTGAAATCGTGAACATATTTTGAAAACTATGGCATTTTTTACAAATTACTAGCAATTTTCTGAAATTATAAACAAGAACATTTTAAAATTTCAGAATTGAAACACGGACATTTTTTCAAATTTTGAACAAGAGAACATTTTTTTTTAAACTGAGAACAAATATTGGAAATTTTGAAACAAAAGAAACAATAAAATTAACAACAACAAATGAAAGAAAAATAAAAACCAAAAAGAAACAGTGAACATATTTTGAAAAACATTTTTTAAAATTACGAACAGTTATTCAAAAGGAGAAATTTTATCAAATTCCCCGAACATTTTTTTATTTATGAACAATTTTTGAAAACAGGAACATTTAGCAAAATTTCTGAACAAATTTTCAAAGAATTATAACATTTTGAAAAACAGGATCATTGGTTGGAATCATGAAAATTTCTTGAAACAGGAACATATTTCCAAATCCCATAACAAATTTGGAGAAGTGATCATATTTTGAAACTCCTGAACAAAATTTGAAGACACAAACATTTTTTGAAACTTGTGAACAATTTAAGAAACTGGGACATTTATTGAAACTCTGGAGAAAATCAAAACATGAACATTATTTTGCATTTGCGAACTATTTTTGAAAATAGGAATATTTTTTTAACGCCTGATCATTTTTTGGAAAGTTGTGAAATTTTGAGCAAAAGCTTTCCCATTTTTTTTTTGAAAAACAAGAACATTTTGGAAAATCCCGAATATTTTTTTTAAAATTATGAACAATTTTCGAAAAACATAAATTTTGAAATGTTGAATGTTTTTTAAAAGCAGGAACATTTTCGAAAATTAAGAACAAAATCTGAATATGTACTTAGTTTAAAAAGACGAAATAACCTTGACAAAAAGAACTAGAAAACGAAAACGAAAAGAAAGAAGAAAGTAGAAAATGAAACAAAAAAACCAGTTCAGGGAACCTTCTAGAAGGTTCCCAAAACCGCTTGGCGTTGTAGCTGCACTGGGCCAGCTCATCGCGTCGCTGCTCGGTCGCTCGCCTGTGCGAAGCGCCAGCAGGTTGACGCAATGTGTGTCTAATAGAATTTTCCACGCGAGGTGAGAGCTATGACTTCGGTTAACTTGAATCCTTCGGGCATCCGAGCTTCTCGTATTTCTCGCGTGAATCAGAGCGGTCCACAAGGTCCGGAGTTTTGGTCTGATTCTAAGTTTTCTGAGTTATCCTCTCGGGCTGCTCGCCTACGTCACCCTTGGTTCACTTTATTTTGCGTGATGTCGTCTCTGGGATCGCGTCGGCTGTCCTTGCGACGTCAGTCCTTGTCACAATCATTGCGTCCGCGGTCATTGTCGCGATCCCTGTGGCTGTTGTTGTTGCGGCGGTCGTCGTCGTCGTCGGGTGAGCTTGGGTCCCCTCATGGTGACGGCCTGCGAGTCTTTCGTCTTTGCGGGTGCCTTCTTGGGTGCGGACATGGCGAGTGCCTCGCTCATTAGTTTGAGTGTTCTTGTTGTGTTGCGGTGCGCCTCCTCTTGTTCGCCAGTCTGTGCACACTGGAGATATGTTTTGGCGGCGAGTAGTGCCTCGGCTAGAAAGTGGTTCGTCGTCTTCGCGGTCATCTTCTTCCAGCTGGAATGTGTCGTCCAGATTGTGGGTGACTGCATCCTTGTCCATTCGCTTCATGCCGTTGAGTCTTGATCTGTGCTGATAAGGTGACTTGAAACCAGAGGATTCTTCCGAGAGTGCCTAGCGCCTGGCACTTGATTCATCTGCGACCCACCGGCGCTCCTCGAGCTCGACTCTTAATCTACGGTTGTCTTCCGCGATGTCTCTTGACATCCTGTTGTAACCCATGAGCTCGTCTCTCGGGGCGTCGTGTGGTAGAGTCTTGGCATTGACGACTGATGGGTGTAGATAACACCTCCTCGTTGGCTACCCCAAGTGGAAGGTTATGATGTAGATAGCAGCAAATTTCCCTCGGTGAAGATACCAACACTACTAGAAAATAGACTATAGACTTGCAAGATGCTCATGCATTGCACGGAATATCAAGATGCATTTCTATGAGTAGTTTATCTTGTGGGAGAAAAGGATGAACGAGGGAAGGCCTTATTTGCAAATGTGGAGAGGGGTATGTGTATCTTTTTGCAAAATTGCCATAGTTTCCTTCCTACCCGTTAGATATAAATCGGACGGTCTATATTACAGGATGACAGGCACACCATCAACACCAACTTTGTTTTTTATAAAAGTAGAGATAATATGGACACTAATAACGCACTGCACATACGGTGCGCCACTACTATATAGCAATGGTGCACCACCCGCGCGTGCGCCATTAGTGTCCATGTTACTAATGGCGCATGTACCCACAAGTGTGCCACTACTGAATTGCTCCTGGACCAGCCCCCCTCCCTTGACTTAGCAATGGCGCACTTCAGCATGGTGCGCCATTGCTAAGTCAGGGGAGGGGTGGGCCCAAGCTAGAGACATAGCAATGGCGCACTTTTGTAATATGCGCCATTAGCAACCCAGTAATGCTAATGTCGCATATTTGAAAGGTGCGCCATTACTAAGTCTCTGTCCTGCCCCCCCCCTCTGGCATGGTCCCACCCCTCCCATTGTTAGTAATGGCGCACCCTGGCAAGGTGCGCCATTAGCATCCAAGGATACTAATGGCGCATATTTGAGAAGGTGCGCCATTACTAACTCTGGGAGTAGCTAGATATTTTGGCAGCCCACTTACCACACTCACTTTCCCCACATCCACCTCCAACAAGCTTCTCTCACCTGCTTCGTTCTCCTCACCTTATTTGCACCATAGATCTACCCAAAATAAGTAGTTGCATCTCCTTTTTTGATTGGTAAGTAAGGGATCTCTCTTTATTGTTGTGTAGATCTAGTTTGTTCTCTCTCGAACACACATTTTGTCGATCGGTGTATATGTGTGGTGTGATGTGATGATCATGGGGTATGTATGTGTTGTGATACTGGGTGTGATGATCATGGGATATGTATGTGTTTTCAGGTACCTCACATGCGATAGTTGCCAATATTTTGCCGGAATGTGGATTCATTTCTGTTTCAGCGAAAATTTGGCACACTTTGCATTCTTTTTTGTCCTAATAATTAGGCAAGGTCATGCCAAAAAATATTTTGGTTCTAAAATATCGTTTTGCTCTATGCCCCGCAGGCGACCATGGTCCGCAAGATGACCGAAGGCATCGTGGATAGGTTTTTGAGCTCCACGAAGGCCGAGATGATTCAAAAGAATGAGATGGAGATAAGATATCCGTGTCAAAGATGCAAGCTGAAGAGCCTTATGGACGCAGATTCGGAAACCGTAAAGGGGCACCTGCTCATGTGTGGTTTCATGGATAGCTATCGGTGGCAAGGTGATGAAGATGATTATGAATTCGTCCACGGTGACCGGGCAACAGTAAGCAGAAATAACGCCGAGGGCGGGCGAGAAGACAAAGAATCTCCTGGACATGATCATGATGACTCAGGACACAATCATCATGTAAAAGATGTCGGACATGATGATGAGTAACATCAAGATCATGAAGATGCTAGAGAAGACGACGATGGACCATCGTCGATGGACTGGGTGTAGGACCCTCATATTCAAGAGCTGCTTCTGAAGCAGGTGAGTAATAATGCAAGAGCTGCCGCTCGAGAGAAAGCCAAGCTGAATCAACTTGAGATAGACACGATTACTCCATTGTATGAAGGTTGCAGGCCTAAGGATACCCGCCTGAAAGAAGCGCTCATGGCTCTAGAGATGAAAGTAAAACACAAAATGACCGACACATGCTTTGACGAAAACATGTCATTCTGGCAAGAACGTCTTCCCAAGGGGAACATGTGCCCGACCAGTTTCAATGAGGCGAAAAAAATCATGTGTCCTCTAGATTTACCGCACGTTAGATACCATGTGTGCATTAACGATTGCATCATTTATCGGCTTGAGTACGCGGAGTCTACCGTATGTCCGAAGTGCGGCGTCAGTCGATACAAAAAGAAGAAGAAAGCTCCTCAAAAAGTGGTGTGGTACTTTCCGATCATACCTCATCTGCAACGTTATTTCGTGGAATCTAAGCAGGCTAAGCTCATGCGCTGGCATGTGGAAAGGAAGGAGCAAAAGGAAGAAGGCGAAAAAAGATCTAGAAAAAGACAGGATGTTGAGTCACCCTTCTGATGGCACCCAGTGGGAGGCGTTGAACTTCGAAGAGGACTTTGGGAAGGATCCAAGGAACGCCGTGTTGGTCGTGAGCACCGAAGGAGTCAATCCTTTAGGCAAGCAGAGCAGCACACATAGCACCTGGCCAGTTTTTGTGTGCATGTACAACATCCCCCCTTGGAGTGCATGAAGAGGAAGTACATGCACATGAGTGTGCTAATTGAAGGGCCGAAACAACCAGGAAATGACCTCAATCTGTATCTGGGGCTCCTGAAAGAGGAGCAAGATATGCTATGGAGAATGCCAGTCAATACATGGAACGCCCTAGAGGGAGCATATTTCCCTATGAAAGCCACACTACTCATGACGGTGAACGACTATCTCGGTTTAGGATATGTCGCGGGGCAGGTGGTCCACGGATTTTGTGGATGCGCCAGGTGCATGGCTGACACAACGTATCGCCAGCTAGATAGGGATCCCGGGTCTTCAAAACCGTGTTCATGGGACATCGAAGATGGCTTCCTCACAATGACCCATGGAGAAAATGTGAGGATCTGTTCGATGGAACATCCGAACCACGAAAGCCCCCACATAGGAGGAGCGGCACCGAAATAGACATGCTATTAAGAAATTCGAAAGAGTGCCCACCGCTAAGAAAGATCAATTCTAAGCGAAAGGCGCAAGAGCCGCTGCTGAAGGTATGGAAAACGAGGTCTGTTTTCTAGGACTTGCCATACTGGAACATCCTCGGTGTGCCGAACAGCCTTGATGTCATGCATATCACGAAGAACGTGTGTGAGAGTGTGCTTGCTACCCTGCTCAACATTCCAGAAAAGACCAAAGATGGGCCGAAAGCAAGGGCAGACTTGCTATCAATGGGCATCAAGGAGGAGCTTCACGCAAACCGCCGTGATGATGATGATGATGATGATGAGCCATCGGAGGACACGAAAAGTCATCGCAAAAGCAAAAAGTCCAAGAAGAAGAGCGAACATTACTGCCCCTGCGTGCTTCACTCTAAGTCAGCAGGAGATTCAGGAGTTTATCAACTGCCTCCTAGGAATAAACCTTCATTACGGTTTCGCGGGGAAGATCAGCACATACCTAGACTTAGCGAAGTAGAGGTTCAGCGGGATGAAGTCTCACAACTGTCACGTGTTGATGACACAGCTATTTCCGGATCATACTTGGCTAAAGCTTTTCTAAAAGCACCATGTGTAAAATGTGATCGTCCGTCGGTCATGAGGTACCTTGGTACACCAAACCTAGGGAAGATTACATCTTTAAGCATCTTCAAAGATGTCTTGTGATTAGCACTATCAATGGGGATTGCTTCAACCCACTTGGTTACATAATCAACCGCTACTAAAATGTGAGTGTACTTGTGTGAAGGAGGAAAAGGGCCCATAAAATCAATCCCCAAAAATCAAAAGGCTCAATGACAAGAGAGTAATTCATAGGCATCTCATTTCTTCTACTAATGTTAACAACTCTTTGACACTTACCACAAGACAAAACAAACTTTCTAGCATCTTTAAAGAGAGTTGGACAATAAAAACCTGATTGAAGAACCTTATGCGCGATTCTGTCACCGGCATGATGTCCTTCGTAAGGACTGTCATGACATTTACTCAAGACAACCTTCTGCTCAAGCTCTGGTATGCATCTTCTCACAATCCCATCCGCACCTTCTTTATAAAGATGTGGGTCATCCCAAAAGTTGTAACGACCCGACCTCAAATGGTCAAGTCTCTGTGCTTCAGTGTCATCCCTGGATCAGTAATGCTGACACACACAGTACTCAAAAGATTTATAACAGAGTAGCAATCACACACTTATTACATCGAATATCTCAAAAGAGAACCTATTACAATAAATATGGCTTAAGGCCATCTAAAACGATAACAGCGGAAGACTTGGAAGATAAAGTGAGTCCATCAACTCCAACGACATAGCTGAGTGCAAGACAAACGACCTATCGCATCTTACTCCTCGTCTGAAAAGTCTGCAACATAATATGCTGCAGCCCAAAAATGGGTCAGCACATGGAATATGCTGGCAAAGTAACACAGTAGAGCAATGAAGAGATAAATGCTATCACTACATGCATATATGGCTGGTGGAGGCTCTATGGTTAGATTGTTTTTGCGAAAAGCCAATTTTTCCCTACAACAAAGGAATAAATTTTATTTAACTATCATGGTAGTTGAAACATTGAGAATGGTACCCCCATCTCAATCCCAATTAAAAGTAATTTTCATCCCAACAAATTAAATTAGAGTGATGAGATACAGTAGGATAATCCAAGTACTAGATACTCAAGATGTCCATAACCGGGGACACGTCTAACCATGATTACTTTGTACACTCTGCAGAGGTTTGTGCACTTTTCCCCACAAGACTCGATCTCCTCCATTGTATCTCTCGCACTACACGTAGTTTGAGAAACAGATGACCGAGACACAGTGTCGGTGTCAAAACCGGCGGATCTCGGGTAGTGGGTCCCGAACTGTGCGTCTAGGCCGGATGGTAACAGGAGGCAGGGAACACGATGTTTTACCCAGGTTTGGGCCCTCTTGATGGAGGTAAAACCCTACGTCCTGCTTGATTAATATTGATGATATGGGTAGTACAAGAGTAGATCTACCACGAGATCAAGGAGGCTAAACCCTAGAAGCTAGCCTATGGTATGATTGTTGTATATGGAGTTGATTGCCTACGGACTACAACCCTCCGGTTTATATAGACACCGGATAGGGTTAGGGTTACATAGAGTCAGTTACAATGGTAGGAGATCTTGAATATCCGCTTCGCCAAGCTTGCCTTCCACGCCAAGGAAAGTCCCATCCGGACACGGGACGAAGTCTTCAACCTTGTATCTTCATAGTCCAGGAGTCCGGCTGAAGGTATAGTCCGGCTACCCGAACACCCCCTAATCCAGTACTCCCTCACACAGTCTTTCAGAAGCATTAACTCTTTACTCCGGGTGGACAGTTACACCTACTTTCCCTCTACATCTGCTAGCCCACCACTGAAAGAGGTCACACAACATACTCAACTATGCCAGAGCCCATAATGGCTTGTGGCTGCACACGGAACTTTCTAGCATGAATAATCTTTTGATCCCTTTGAGCCTAGGTGGCGGACCGTAGGAGGATCACACGGTATATCCCCGGGATCTCCTAGGACAACACTGGTATATCCCTAGGTGCCCAAAACAAGCAATCCACCCAGATGTCTATTAAAGTTGCCACCTTAAGTTGAACCATTAATTAACAATCTCACATCTATCATGGATACACTCAAACTTAATCCACGTCTATGAGCATAGCCTAGCAATATAAGCATAACGTAGAAGTAACTCACATGGTTTGATATTAAAACAGGGCAATAGGTTCTACCTCATCATCTACTTCCCAATACCCACAAGTTAATGACATCCTAATCATGCAATGTTTGATGGTTGAAACGAATGCATAAAAACTGGGTATGAAAGAAGTATGATCAATGTGTTACTTACCTTGCTGACGATCCGCAAAACCTAGAGACTCGTAGAAGCACGCTTAGCACTCCGGGTGTTCTATTGCAAACAAACAATAGCATACATAAGCAATCAAGCAAAGATGCACGGTGAAATCTCAAATAAGAAGATCTAACCAGAAAGTTCAACTGAAGAACTCCGGTTTGCAAAAAGAATCAAATCAAACGGAGCAACGAAACTCAAACTGTGAAAGAAACAACATCTGATTACTAATCTGGAGTAAAGTCAAATTTTACAGTACCAAAATCTTGTTCAAGTTGGTTAAACAGAAAGAGGGCTTCGAGACGAAGATCTAGGCGCTTGAATCACCTGATTCCGATAAACGAGCGAAAAGATAAACTAAAACGAAAATTAGGGCAGAAATCACGATCAGAAATAATCGCGGAAAACCCTGGAAAAAGAAAAACTGATGAACAGGCTAACGAACGAACGTTCGCTGTTTGTGAAAAACGGGTGAACGGCGGCCCTTAAAACGACCGTACGGACGAACGTCCTCTACTTAACTAAACCGCGGAGGACTGGAATAAAACCGATCTAAAGAAAAAAAACCGATCTTAGGGTTTCTAAAAAACCGACCAGTCCACGATCAACGGCGGCGGCTTGGCAAAGTCCGGAGACGGCAGCGGCGGCTCTGGCGAGGCAGCGGGGCGGCGGCGGGACGGCGGCGGCTAGCGCGGGCGGCGGCGCGGCTAGGGTTAGGGCGGGACGCGGGCACAAGGCGGGCCGGGGGGAGGAGTCCGGGTCGAAACCGGCCCGTTAAGTCGGTTGCCTCTTTTTTTTAAATAAGTCCTAACACAGAAAAACAAAGAAAAGAAGTACTAGACGGACTCCAAAAATTCTGAAATAAATTTTCCCCGTCCTCTAAAAATATGCCGTACAAGGTGAACATTTATTTGGGACTATAATGCAATTTTGGAAAATGCAATTTTTTCCTAATTCAAATAAAATAGCAATAAAACTCCAAATAAAAATCATTTATTTGATTTTAATATGTTTCCTCCAATATTTCATTTATTTTGAAGAAGTCATATTATCTCCTCTCATATATTTTAATTTTGAAATATTTTCGGAGAGAAAAATCATTAAAACCAAAATGATCCTTGTTTCAATATTTGATAAAAATTCAAATATTAAAATCGTGAAATCCCCAAATATCTCCGTGGGTCCTTGAGTTGCTTAGGATTTCGAGGATCGCGAAACAAAAATGCAAAAAAAATATGATATGCATGAATGACCTATGTATAACATTCCAAATTGAAAATTTGGGATGTTACAAACCTAACCCCCTTAAGATGAATCTCGCCCTTGAGATTCGGGTTGGCTGGAAAATAGGTGCGGGTGGTCTTTGCGTAGATCATCCTCTCGTTCCGAGGTGGCTTCATCCTCGGTATGGTGGCTCCACTGAACTTTGCAAAACTTAATAACCTTACTGCGAGTAACTCGGCTAGCAAAGTCGAGAATCTTGACAGGTTTCTCCTCGTATGTCAAATCACTATCCAATTGTATTGCTTCCAGAGGCACTGTATCCCTCAGAGGAATATCGGCCATCTCTGCATGACACTTCTTCAACTAAGAAATGTGAAACACATCATGAACTCCTGACAGTCCTTCAGGTAATTCCAACTTGTAAGCAACCTCTCCCATGCGTTCCAAAACACGGTACGATCCCACAAATCTCGGGGCTAACTTTCCCTTAACTCCAAAACGCTTAACTCCTCGAAGTGGTAACACTCTCAGATACGCCCTGTCTCTGATTTCATAGACTACCTCCTTGCGTTTTGAGTCTGCATAACTCTTCTGTCTGGACTGAGCTACCTTCGGTCTATCTCGAATCAGTTTAACTTTCTCTTCGGACTCCTTAATCAAATCCGGTCCAAACAACTGGCGGTCTCCAACTTCATCCCACTTCAACGGTGTTCTGGACCTTCTTCCATACAGGGCCTCGAACGGTGCCATCTTCAAACTGGCCTGGTAGCTATTGTTGTACGAGAATTCTGCGTAAGGCAAATTATCATCCCAACTAGATCCATAGTCTAGCGCACAAGCTCTCAACATGTCCTCCAGAATCTGATTGACTCTCTCGGTCTGTCCATCTGTCTGCGGGTGAAAAGTTGTACTGAACTCCAGCCTGGTTCCCAAAGTCTGGTGCAGTTGGTGCCAAAACTTTGAAGTAAACTGTGTTCCCCTATCTGATACGATGGTCCTCGGAACTCCATGCAGACATACGATCCTGGTCATGTATATCTTGGCCAACTTCGCACTTGTATATGTGGTTTTCACTGGGATAAAGTGAGCTACTTTGGTCAAGCGATCCACTACTACACCGATGTAGGAGACGATGAAGAACCAGTGCCTATTGGGCCCTGGAAAGCCACCTCGTCGTATGACATATACATGGTGGACACCCCAAAAGAAGGAGATGGCGATGGAACAGCAGAGGATGACCCCTCGAAGAAATAGCCTATGCGCCGGCGTCAGCGGTGCCGCTCAAAATCCCGTCAAAGCAAATACGGTGATTCCAGCATGGGAGATAATAATACTCCGAAGAGTGCCGAAGAAAACGCCCTCCAGCAAGATTGAGCACAGGAGGACGGAGAAGCCAGCCCTCATGAGAGAGCGGCAGACAGAGAGGTCGAGGAAGATAATTATATGCCTCCCTCCGAAGACGAGGCAAGCCTCGACAACGACGAATTCGTCGTGCCAGAGGATCCCGTCGAGCAAGAGCGTCTTCAATGCAGGCTTATGGCCACAGCAAGAAGCCTCAAGAAAAAACAGCAACAGCTTAGAGCTGATCAAGATTTGCTAGTCGACAGATGGACTGAAGTCCTTGCGGCCGAAGAGCATAAACTCGAACGCCCCTCCAAGAGCTACCTATCGGTGTCAAAACCGGCGGATCTCGGGTAGGGGGTCCCGAACTGTGCGTCTAGGCCGGATGGTAACAGGAGGCAGGGAACACTTTGTTTTACCCAGGTTCTGGCCCTCTCGATGGAGGTAATACCCTACTCCTGCTTGATTAATATTGATGATATGGGTAGTACAAGAGTAGATCTACCACGAGATCAAGGAGGCTAAACCCTAGAAGCTAGCCTATGGTATGATTGTTGTGTATGGAGTTGGTTGCCTACGGACTACAACCCTCCGGTTTATATAGACACCGGATAGGGTTAGGGTTACATAGAGTCGGTTACAATGGTAGGAGATCTTGAATATCCGCATCGCCAAGCTTGCCTTCCATGCCAAGGAAAGTCCCATCCGGACACGGGACGAAGTCTTCAATCTTGTATCTTCATAGTCCAGGAGTCCGGCTGAAGGTATAGTCCGGCTACCCGAACACCCCCTAATCCAGGACTCCCTCAGTAGCCCCTGAATCAGGCTTCAATGACGATGAGTCCGGCGCGGCATTGCAAGGCGGGTTCCTCCTCCAAGTCCTTCAGAGAAGATTGTAAACACCAATAGTAGTGTCCGGCTCTGCAAAATAGGTTTCCACATATTGCCATAGAGAGAATAATATTAACACAAATCAAATCTGCTGACGTATTCCATAGTGCGTCATCACACTACGGCCAAGTTCTTTACTCGAATCGTTTTTACTTTTCCACCTCAGCATGTTTTGCGAGGTGGTTTCCTTGGCACGTCTTGTCAAAGCAGAGATCATGTGCCCCCTTTTACGGGATTCTCATCAATACGGACATGGGTAACCCAATCGTGCCCGTTAGCGTGTTTTCTCGATTAAAGGCGAGTCCCAAACGGTTACGGGAAGGGCTCCTGGTATTCAACCTCTTATAAAGAGACCAAGGCCTTACTCCTTTTTCCAATATCAAACGAGTTCGCCCGTCATCTCGAGTTCCAACACCCTAGGCTCCAAATTCCAGGCGCTTCGGACCTTCGACAATGTCCGCTTCCGACCTTCAAGGCCGATGGATGCCCTCTTCCGTCACGGAGGAGGACGTGCTAAAGTTGAGAGAGGCTAAGTTCTTGACCGCCGAAATTCCGCATAGGTTGCCTACTCAAAGGCAGGCTATTCCCAGTCCCCAGCCCGGTGAGAACGTAGTGTTCATGTCTCACTTCCTTCGGGGGTTAGGCTTCCCGATGGATCCCTTCGTGAGGGGGCTGCTGTTTTATTACGGGCTGGAATTTCATGACTTAGCCCCGGAGTCCATCCTCCACATTTCCTCATTCATCATTGTGTGTGAAGCGTTCCTTCGTGTTACTCCTCACTTCGGATTATGGCTCAAGACTTTTGGATTGGAGCCGAAGATGATCGAGGGACGGCACGCAGAGTGCGGAGGCGCTGTCATAAGTAAGAATGTTGATGCTCCATGGCCCGAGGGCTCCTTTCAAGAGGAGCTGGGCTTGTGGCAACAAGAATGGTTCTATATCACCGCTCCCAGGAGCGCCAAGTGGGCGGCGCCTCCTGCCTTTCGCTCGGGTCCCCCATCACGGCTAGCTTCATGGGTCAACAAAGGATTAGATTGGGGTTTGCCCAAAGACGTGCCCATGTTACAGGGATGAATTAAAGATCTCTTGGAAGGAGACCTTAGTTTGGTCAAGGTGACGCAGGTCATGCTGATTCGCCAAATATTGCCCGGCAAACGTTGCCCCCTTCGCCTGTGGGAGTTTAATCCGGAGGGACCGTGAGCTCTCCAGAATTTTATGGGCGCAACACCCGCGGAGATGTATAGAATGTTCTTCGGATCACAAGAGATGTGTCTGGATTTAACCGAAGACGCATGCCTAAGCTGCAATCGCCCGGATACTCAAGTAAGCAACCCTGTGCCCGGACCTTCTATCCGTATAATTGTCATAAACTTGCCCCTAAAAGAGCCGTCCTTTTAAACAGGAGTGGATAGCGAAGGGAAAGCTGATCAGGTGTCTGGCTCCCCTTCTTGAAACCAGGCCGGATCCCGTGCTAGTCAGGATGCTTGAGATAATGCCTTTGGAGGGAGAGGACAAGGAAGCTATGGCCTCCTTGAAGGAGGCTGCCCCAAAGGGAGGAACCGACAATTCCTCTCCTAAGGGGAAGAAGAGAGCTGCCTCTGACGACCCGGAAACCATGGCCTCGAAACGGGGGAGAAAATCCTCGTCAGAGGGTCCGACGCCGGGGAGTTTCTCGGCCGGACTACGCCCTTAAGGGGATCAGCCCTCCAGCGAGCCGTAAGTAGAGAGAGGTTTTCCTTTTGAGGGATGAGAGAAATCCTTGATTTACATCTGAGAAGATTAACCGAAATTTTACCTTGTAGCTCGGACCTCAGCCCTTCTCAGCAGAGCTCGTCTTCGGGGGATCTTCTTCCGGAGATGATGGAGAGCGGGACGCCTCCCCCTGCCGTACCGCCTAGCGAGGCGGGCGACCCTGAGGTGTCGTCGCAGAGGGTTTCTCTGAATCCGGCAGGGGCAGAAGATAGCTATGTGGGATCCCAAGGCTCTCCGCGTTCGACCTTCGAAAGAGGCCATAAGACAAGTCCGGCACCGTCTGGTGCTCGGCCGGAGGAGCTGAAGATTCTGCTCGGGCGAGCTTCTATCTCAGAGGAGCACCGTGCATTGATGGGCATGGTGATTGAAAGGATTTCATCAGCAGAAAGCGGATTGCATGAGGCCGTCAAAAGTTTACTGACGGGTTTTGAGGTACGTTAGATAATGTACACTTTTGTCAGTTGCGCATAAGTAAGATGCGCCCTGTATAGATAGTAGCCCCTGAGACTCTGTGTGTTGTCAAGAAATGACGGCACGTAGAGGATCATAATCCCAGGTCTAAGATGTCGCCTTTGAATGTAGGTGGCGAGGTGTCCGGAATCAAGTCGAACTAATGATGTGGCCGAACTAAAGCGGCAACTGGACGTGGCAGACGCCGACATCGCGCTTTTCAACAAGCGGCTTGATGAGGCTCAAAGTATGTAATTCTTCGGGTGGCATCATGTAAGAGGAGCTTCATGTCAGTGTCTTACAATGTGTATGCTTGACGCAGATGGTACGGCCGTCGTGGAGAATCTTAGGGCAGAACTTGCCCGAGCTAAGGAGCAAGCCAGAAAAAGATATGCGGCTGCCGAGAAGGCCCTTGAAGAGCTAAAAGCCGAACAGGCTGCTCACTGCCGAAGCAAAGAAGAAATGGCCGAGATGGCCGAGAAGTTAAAGAGCGCTGCAGACCGTTGCAAACTTCTTGAGAAAGAAGACCGGGCGAGACAGACGGACTTAGAGAAGGCCGTTGCCGATGCCAAGGATGCTCGCTCTGCGATGAGAGCTGCAAGGGAGGAGTTGCGTCAGGCCGAACAGATTGCGGCTGGAAAGCCCTTTATGCTGCGGAGGAAGTTTTGTGATCCGAAGTTTGCTCCGTTGGACCGGATGTGGAGCGTGGAGGATACCTATCTGGATTTGGCAGCAAGTGCTGCTGATGGTACCGAACACTTTCAAGATCAGAAAGATCGCGAAGTGGAAAAGCTTTTCTGGTCGCAGTTTCAAAATCCAGAGTGTCCACTGGCAGTGGATGATCGTTTGGCTCAATGGGCCGAACTGAATAGGTTGTCTGGACTCGCCATGAAGTACGCCATGGGTCACCTGTGGCCGGGGAGATCGGAGCCGAAGAGTTACTTCAGCTTGGTGCAGCAATTCCTTGACGCGGTGCCGCGTATAAATGCAATGAAGAGGTCAGCATGCATAGAGGGCGCTAGGATGGCTCTTGCCCGTGTTAAGACATACTGGGCAGAGATGGAGACCACCATTTTTGCGTCCCGAGATTCGGACAAAAGCCGAGTATCCTCCGAGCACTATTTTCAGGAAGTTCTTGAAGGCGCTCGTATAATAGAGACGCAGTGCTCGAAAGATGCTATGTTATGATAGCATATGTAATTATAAAGTAATATTTTGATAAACTGTAGTGGCCTTTTTTATACTTGTGCCTCCAAGTATTGGGAACACCTCCTATGCGGCCGTTTTAAGATATATATATATAGAGAGAGAATCTGAAAGATGGCAGTCGTTGGCTTCAGCCCCCACGCACATAGTGCGGGGGTGCTCGCAGAAGACGCATTTTCACACTTAACCCAACGTCTTGGTCCTACAAAGGAGGTGATAGCGCAGCGGGCCAAGCAACCGGACTATAATGCTTTAACACTTTCACTTAGCCATAGGTGTTTGACAATGAGACTCTTTAGGTAGCTCCTTGGTGGCAACTGCGCTTGTCCGAATTCGGGGCGCGTGTGTGCCTGACCGGGAAGCGGCCCTTCGTTAAAGCGGAGGAATCCGATAGATTCCGATAGGTCATCGAGTGGCTGACCAGTCTCACGCTACATCATGACAGTCAGTTTTCGGCTTTCTCTACTGAGGTGCTCGCCCGGCCGAACCGGGGGCACAATCGCAGTAGTTCTCCTGGTGCTACCTTAGCCGATAGAGGGGAATGTAAGGTAGCCGAACTCAGGAGACGGGCAACCCAACCTTTGACCAAAGACATGATTCGGAGCTGATGCATATAATGCCAAAACTCGCGACGCCGAACACTCCCTAAGGTGTTCGGTCTTTATGAGTGCGGGCGAAACGACACTCTTTATTAAAAAAGCCCCTAGTGTCCAGGTACGCGCAAAAATTCTGACGTTGCCACATGCCAAGACGCCAGCCTCCTCCTTGGTTATATCAGAAAGAAAAAACCAGGGGATGTGTAGCAACAAGAGACAGAAAAAAGGTTTACGCAGGGTCTTAATCTAAAAAGAATCCTTTAGGACGGGTCCCTACTGCACGTCTGCGCCTGTGTCTCCGTTGTGCCGTATCCTGGATGGGCGCCGCACGACGTTCATCTGTAAAAGAGAGGAACTGAGTTGAAAATGGGTCACGCCGAAAAAAGTTTAAAATAAACAAAGTATAAAGTAAGATATATTATTGTCTCTTATTGTATATGAGTGGAACCCCTAGTGCGGGGGCATATGGCTTCTAGGCCTGCATCAATGATGATTTTGCACCGAACTCGTCTATCCGCGTTCATGGTCTTTAATGACCTATTTCGAAGTTTTTTGGCCGGTGAGGCCGTTTTGCTGTGGGGCTGTCAAAGCGGCCGCACAGTCCTCCACTTGGGGAGGCGCACTTTAGTGCTTCCCCTTCAAAGAGATGATGCCTCGTGGACCAGGCATCTTAAGCGTAAGAGATGCATAATGCGGTATTGTGTTAAAGCGAGCGAAAGCTTCACGTCCCCGTAGTGCTTGATAGCGACTTGAGAACGGGACGATATGGAAGGTCAGCTTTTCACGGCGGAGGTTATCGGCCGAGCCGAATATGACTTCGAGCCGGAGAAAACCCATACAATGGGTGTCCGGACCAGGTATTACCCCTTGAAAGGAGGTTTTGCTGCGGCGGATTCTTGCTGGGTTTATCCCCATGTGCTGGATTGTATCCTGATATATCAGGTTTAGTCCACTGCCGCTGTCCATAAGGACATTTGAAAACTGGAGTCCGCCAATTATTGGATCGAGTATCAAGGCAGTCCAGCCTACATTCTTGATATTCCTAGAATAATCCAGCTGATCGAAGATGATTGGTTTTGACAACCAGTGGCGGGACCCTTTGGAGAAGGGCCGTGTGGTGTGTACCTTTACGGGCGCCGCACGTTTTGTTATGTGAAGTAAGTTCACTGTTTTTACTTCTTGTGGGAAGCTCTTTTGTTTCCTGGTGCTCTGCTTTTGGGGTTCGTCCTCGTCTTCGCTTGGTGTGTCGATCCCCTTGTGTTCGGCATTTAGTCTGCCGGATTGTTTGAAAACCCAACAGTCTCTGTGGGTATGGTTAGTAGGCTTCCCGGGAGTACTGTGTATCTGACATATCCTGTCCAGGATTTTATTTAGGTTGGATGGATCGTCCCTGTTATCCTGGGGGGGCGATTTTTCTTTTTTTTGTCGTGAGCCTTTGAATCCGGCATTGACTGCCGTGCTCTTTGGACTTTTGTCCTTAGTCCAGCGACGGTCCTTGTTGCGTCGCAGTTTTCCATTTCCATCCATAGTTTTGGATGTACTTGGGTCGCTGGGGATGCACCTTGCCAACCAGCTATCCTCCCCTGCACAAAAGCGGGTCATGAGGCTTATTAGTGCGGCCATTGTTCTTGGCTTTTCTTGGCCGAGGTGTCTGGCGAGCCATTCATCTTGGACATTATGCCTGAAAGCTGCTAAGACTTCAGCGTCCGGACATTCGACTATCTGATTCTTTTTAGTGAGGAATCTATTCCAGAACTGCCGAGCTGATTCTCCGGGTTGTTGAGTTATGTGACTAAGATCGTCTGCATCCGGAAGGCGGACATAGGTCCCTTGAAAGTTTGCTCGGAAAGCATCCTCGAGCTCTTCCCAGCTTCCAATTGTGTTTTCAGGAAGGCTTTTAAGGGGTAGATATTTTATGGTGTGGAGATCATCTCCTCTATCCATGTGTATGTGGAGGATATAATCCTTGATCCAGACTCCAGGGTCTGTTGTTCCATCATATGCCTCTATGTTTACGGGTTTGAATCCCTCTGGGAATTCATGGTCCAGGACCTCATCGGTGAAACATAGGGGGTGTGCGGCGCCCCTGTATTTGGGTATGCCGGATTCTGATGATGGCTTCATAGCGTTGCTTAAGAGAGCTTGCTTTCTTGGCCCATAAATGGACCTGACTGTGCCATGATGCAAATCCTTAAGTGGGTCGCATGCCGATTTAGGTGCGGCGCCGCTTGCCGCTTTATGGGGTCGTCTATCCGACCGTGTGGCTTTTTCATTTTTTGAATGCGAGGGCTCTAGGGCCTCTTCGTCGAATTCAGGCAGTAGCTTTCTTTTCGGATAGCTTTTAGTGCGGCGACTGTCACCGTACTTATCTGTGGTATTGATTACTTTGGTCCATCTAATCCGGAGTGCGTCTTCCACTATTTTTAGCTTCCGCTTCTGCTTGTTTAGGCTGCATGCAGTTGCAACGAGCTTCTCGTGGAGATTCTTCTGCTCCATAGGTTTATTCGGCGTGAGGTCATTCGGAATGCCGTTTTCGCCGGGGGAGGGATATTCGGTTTCTCTATCCGTGTTGCCCTGTTCGGACGGTTGCTCTAAGGCCTGCTTGTCGTCTACCGGCTCGTCCTGCTCTATGGCTGGGTTTTTGTCGAGGCG
Source organism: Triticum dicoccoides (assembly GCF_002162155.2). Taxonomy (NCBI): domain Eukaryota; kingdom Viridiplantae; phylum Streptophyta; class Magnoliopsida; order Poales; family Poaceae; genus Triticum; species Triticum dicoccoides. Next base: position 633,281,686 of record NC_041382.1, on the reverse strand, counting down.
GGGCTTCGGTCGGTGTTTACGCCGACGCTTTGATTGCTTTTCGGGGGGTCGATCTCCCGTCCCATCCCCTTTTTCCTTGTTGTCGCTTCCTTTAGGGGTATCCACCATGTACACATTGTGAGATGAGGTGGCTGTCCAATGCCCTATGGGCGTTGGTTCGTCGGTATCTCCTGCATCGTCATCCATGCTGTCGATGTCTCCGGAGTCGAAGTTGAGCACGTCATTTAAATTGTCGACAGTGGCTACCAAGTGGGTGGTGGGTGGGCTTTGAATTTCTTCATCGTCCGTATCCCATCTTTGCTGACTGTAGTTCAGCCAGGGCTCTCCTGATAAGGAGAGGGACTTGAGAGAGTTCAGGATATCGCCACAAGGCGAGTGCTGAAAGATGTCTGCGGTGGTGAACTTCATTATCGGCGCCCCATTGGATTCGATTGGCGGGGGCGCGGGGGGTTCGGAGTCCGGGGAGGAGTCCGGATCCTCGGAGTCACGGGTAGTGCAGAGTGCAGGGCTAGCGTTCGGCTCGATCGCTTTTGGGATCGCAGCCCCTGAGGTGACGTCCAACCGTTCATCCTCGATTGGTGCAATAGGCTCCGAGTTAGGGGTCGGAACCGATGCGTATGCGGCCTCCAAGGCGCTGTTCGGCGGCAGAGCTTGGCCGTGGCTCGAACCCGTCGAAGATCAAGTCTCCGCGGATGTCGGCTGTGTAGTTTAAACTTCCAAACCTGACCTGATGGCCAGGGGCGTAGCTTTCGATCTGCTCCAGGTGGCCGAGCAAATTGGCCCGCAGAGTGAAGCCGCCAAAGACAAAGATCTGTCCAGGGAGAAAAGTCTCACCCTGGATCGTATCGTTGTTGACACAGAGGAACTCTCAATGAAAGCACAAATGTCGGTGTCAAAACCGACAGATCTCGGGTAGGGGGTCCCGAACTGTGCGTCTAGGCCGGATGGTAACAGGAGGCAGGGAACACTTTGTTTTACCCAGGTTCGGGCCCTCTCGATGGAGGTAATACCCTACTCCTGCTTGATTAATATTGATGATATGGGTAGTACAAGAGTAGATCTACCACGAGATCAAGGAGGCTAAACCCTAGAAGCTAGCCTATGGTATGATTGTTGTGTATGGAGTTGGTTGCCTACGGACTACAACCCTCCGGTTTATATAGACACCGGATAGGGTTAGGGTTACATAAATTCGGTTACAATGGTAGGAGATCTTGAATATCCGCATTGCCAAGCTTGCCTTCCACGCTAAGGAAAGTCCCATCCGGACACGGGACGAAGTCTTCAATCTTGTATCTTCATAGTCCAGGAGTCCGGCTGAAGGTATAGTCCAGCTACCCGAACACCCCCTAATCCAGGACTCCCTCACTACCCAAAGCACAGGTTGCTACCCCGACTAGAGGAGGAAGCACTTAAACCTACATCACCAGCACTTGATACGGCCAACCGGCCACCTCGTGGCCACGGCAGAGAGGCCTCTCGGCCCTCCACTCAAGCCGCACCCCGTACCAAGGCACGGGAAAATGCGCCAGACCTACGAGATATATTGGAGGACAAGGCAAGGTAAACAAGATCGATCTACGGATCGCGTGGGAGCCCCACGACTCGAGACGGTAACTGTCACGCTGGACACAAATCCGGTAGGGCCGAACACAGCAGACAAAGCTCATTGGAGCTATGTCGTGATATAGCCCAGTACAGAGGCACTGCACACCCACTATGCTTCACAGATGAAGTAATGGATCATCAAATCCCCGAGGGTTTCAAACCCGTAAACATCGAATCATATGATGGCACAACAGATCCTGCGGTATGGATCGACGATTATCTCCTTCATATCCACATGGCCCGCTGCGATGATTTCCACGCCATCAAATACCTCCCACTCAAGCTTAAAGGACCATCTCGGCATTGTCTTAACAGCTTGCCAGCAGGATCAATCGGTTGTTGGGAGGACCTGGAAGCCGCATTCCTCAACAATTTCCAGGGCACTTATGTGTGACCACCAGACGCCGATGACCTAAGCCACGTAATTCAACAGCCAGAGGAATCGGCCAGGCAATTCTGGACACGGTTCCTAACAAAGAAAAATCAAATAGTCGACTGTCCGGACGCAGAGGCCCTAGCAGCCTTCAAGCACAATATCCGTGACGAGTGGCTTGCCCGGCACCTTGGACAGGAAAAGCCGAAATCTATGGTAGCACTCACGACACTCATTACCCGCTTTTGCACGGGAGAAGACAGCTGGCTTGCTCGTAGCAACAATATGACCAAGAACCCTGGTAATTCGGATACCAGGGACAGTAGTGGCAGGTCGCGTTGCAACAAGCAGAAGTGCCGCATTAACGGCGACAATGCTGAGGATACGGCAGTTAATGCTGGAATCAGAGGCTATAAATCCGGTCAGCGGAAAAAGCCATTCAAAGGAAATCCTAAGGGCCCGTCCAGTTTTGACCGAATACTCGACCGCTTGTGCCAGATACATTGCACCCCCGAAAAGCCGGCCAATCACACCAACAGGGATTGTTGGGTGTTCAAGTAGGCAGGCAAGTTAAATGCTGAAAATAAAGACACGGGCTACATAGCGATGACGACGAAGAGCCCCGGCCGCCGAACAACAGTGGATAGAAGGGTTTTCCCCCACAAGTGCGGATGGTGAACATGATATACACAACCCACATCCCCAAGAGGGAGCAGAAGCGCGCGTTAAGGGACGTATACGCGGTAGAGCCAGTCGCCCCAAAGTTCAACCCATGGTCCTCTTGCCCGATCACCTTTGATCGAAGGGACCATCCAACTAGCACCCATCATGGCGGATTCACCGCATTGGTTCTAGACCCAATCATTGACGGATTTCATCTCACTAGAGTCCTTATGGACGGTGGTAGCAGCCTGAACCTGCTTTACCAGGATACAGTGCGGAAAATGGGCATAGATCCCTCGAGGATTAAGCCCACCAAAACGACCTTTAAAGGCGTAATACCAGGTGTAGAGGCCAACTGTACAGGCTCAGTCACACTTGAAGTGGTCTTCGGATCTCCGAATAATTTCCGAAGCGAGGAGTTAATCTTCGACATAGTCCCATTCCGCAATGGCTATCACGCACTGCTCGGGCGAACCGCATTCGCCAAGTTCAATGCGGTACCGCACTATGCATACCTTAAGCTCAAGATGCTAGGCCCTCGAGGAGTAATTACGGTCAATGGAAACACCAAACGCTCGCTCCGAACGGAGGAGCACACGGCGGCCCTTGCAGCGGAAGTACAAAGCAGCCTCTCCCGACAGTTCTCCAGTCCGGCCATTAAACGTCCGGACACCGTCAAGCGCGCCCGGAGTAACCTACAACAAGACTGCCTGGCACGATCCGAGCAGGCATAGCAATGCGGCCCCAACCCCAGCCCTCGCAAAAATGCGACACCAGTACTTCGCGTACATAACTACGCTCTAGAAATACCATGGATACATGGGGAGGGGCACCATCATGGCACACCCGAAACACGGCTTAAACCGCACCAGGGGCTGCCGATTTTTTAATTTTCTCTTACTTTCAGGACTCCACTCTTCGGAAGGCCTGTTCGGCGGTTCAATTGCCGCACAAACGATGCAAGAACCAGGGAAGCACACAAGCCATGCCGCATTACGGAACTCCCAGGTGGTCTCTATCACGAGCAGTATAGCTGTTTCGCATACCATTCTGCAGCCTGCCCCTGGAACGGACATGTTAAATAGTCCAGCGTTTTGCTTATCGCATTATTTGTATCGTTCTACTTTGATCGCAGCCCTTTTTAATAAACAATGCATAGCTTTTGTCTCTATTTGCATTACTCTTTTTTTACAAATATATGTTCCTTAACGACATGTTGTACCCGTACACTTTGGTACGGCCAAAATAAGTCAGGGGCTTTAGTACCCCTCAATATGGTGTGAGAAGTCCGAACACTTTAACAAGTGCGGCACCCTGAACTTATAGCATTATATGCATCGGCTCCGAATCATGTCTTGGGTCAATAGTTGGGTTTGCCCGGCTCCTATGTTTTGGTGCCTTACGTTCCGCTGTGTCGGCTAAGGTAGCACTAGGAGAACTACTGTGATTGTGCCCCAGTTGAGCTGGGTCGAGCACCTCATAGAGAAAGCTAAAATTGACTGTCATCATGAAGCTAGAGCTGGTCGCTGTTCAAGAGGTTTTTCGAGTCCCTAAAGACTTATGCCGCTTAGAGCGAGGAGTCGGCTCTGTCCGGCCAAGGCGTGGATAGTGCCCCGAACTCGGTCTTCCGAATACCAGGGGCTTCGCCGAAATTTAAAATTATAGAATTCTATGGCTAAGTGAGAGTGTTCACGCATTATAGTCCGATTGCCTTGTTCGCTGTGCTGAGCGCCTCCCTCGAAGGACCCAAACATGGGAAAAAGAGCGCTCAGGCTTATCCCCGAACACCCCAGCACTAGCGGCACGGGGGCAGAAGCCGACGACTCGCCATCTCTCAGAATTGATAAACAGCCGCACAGAAGGTAATATTTTAAATTCCAACAGCATTGCTAAGCGCATATGAACAAGTTTTCAGCGCACAGGACAAAACGAGCGAGTTTTACTCAAAAATTACATCCCTGGAACATTCATCCGCCACAAGGCGGGCACCCTTCAGAACATCCGTATAATAATTCTCGGGCTTGCGATGCTCTTTCCCTGGCGGTGGCCCGTCCTTCACAAGCTTCTCAGCATCCAGCTTGCCCAAGTGCACCTTAGCACGGGCAAGGGCCCTATGGGCAGCTTCAATGCAGACGGAGCGCTTGATGACTTGGAGCCTTGGACAGGCCCCCACCAGCCGCTGCACCAGCTCGAAATAGCTCCCAGGTAGAGCCTCTCCAGGCCACAACCAAACTATGAGGCCCTTCATGGCCTGTTCGGCCGCCTTGTGGAGTTCGACCAGTTGCTTCAGCTGGTCGCTCAGGGGCACGGGGTGTCCGGCCTCAGCATACTGAGACCAGAACACCTTCTTTGTCGAGCTCCCCTCCTCGGCTCGATAGAATACGGCGGCATCGGACACGCTACGGGAAGATCTACGAATGCTCCTGGAGAGCTCCGGATTCGGGTAAGTAACAAGTAACTAACGTTTATATGTTTGCTTTGCTTAAAGAATGTCTTACCCGCCGCTATCTTTTTCACCTCATCAAACTCTTGGAGGGTCTTCTGGGATTCGGCCTTGGCAGACTTGGCATTTTCAATAGCCATCGCGAGCTCGGACGCTCGCGTCTTTGAGTCAAGCTCCAAACTCTCATGTTTTTTCATGAGAGCCTGGAGCTCTTGCCGCACCTTGCCAACCTGGGCCTTATACTTCTCCCGCTCGGTGCGCTCCGTGGCCGCCCTCTTATCGGCCTCGAATAGAGCTTGCATAAGGTTCGCCACCTCAGACGTGGCCCCTACAATAGCCACGATAATCCTGTCATTTTTTGCAATTGCAATTTTTTATATATATTTAAAACAAGGTATTTCTTACCTTCCTTGTCCTCGAGCTGCTTCTTGGCACGCCCGAGCTCTTGCTTGGACTGCTCGAGGTTCTTCTTTAGCGTGTCCACATCCACAGTTAGTGCGGAGGACGCCAGCAGAGAAGCCTGCATACGCATATTGACTCCTTTTTGTTAGACTCTGCAAATTTTATTTGATCCTCTATTCGGCTTTTCTTCCCGAACGCCAAACAGAGCATCAGGGGCTACTGTCTATGCGGTAATATTATTTACACATTCTTTACTTACCTCAAAGCCTGTTAAAAGGCTAGCACAAGCTTCAGTCAGTCCGCTCTTGGTGGACTGAACCTTCTGGACCACCGCACTCATAATGGTGCGGTGCTCCTCGTCGATGGAGGCGCCTTTGAGAACCTCCAACAGATTGTCCGGCACCTCTGGTTGGACGGGGGTCACCGGCACGGTGGGCTTGCTCCTCTTGGAAGGAGGTCGCCCGCCGGACTCTGGAACCCTTGAAGGTTTCGGAGCGGTGTCCAGCCTAGGGTCGGACTTGGAGCCCTGGGGGGTTTTATCCCCTTTACTCCCGGAGTCCGGGAGGTCGCCTTGCGGCGCCTCCAGGACCACCTCCTCCTGGCTTGGAACCTGTTGGGACAATACTTTGGCGTCGTCCGTAGGGCGGGGGGAGGTGGCCGTCGGAAGAGAATTCACATCTGACGAGTCCAGTGAACCGCTCGACGACGCGTCGAGCCGGTCTTTGGGTGGGCTGCATAATCATATTCGACATAAGGGAAAGTTGTGCAATAAAGGAATACTATGAATTACTCTGGTATCCGGATACTTACGATTTCGCCAGGGGCTTGGCCCTGAGCGGCCACTCCTCTCCGCCGTCGTCGGCATCGGTGGAGTAGTCCGGAGGAAGGGTTTTCCCTTTCTTGGACCCTTCAGCCTCCCCAGTGAGGGCGGCCTTCCTTTTCTTCTCTCCCCCGCTGGAGGGGGAGAGGTCTCTTCTTCCTCCTCCTCGTCTTCACGGGAGGAATGCGCCTTGGAGCCGTCGGATGATGAACCTGACACCTCCTGGCGCCGGGCACTTTTTCGAGTCCCCGTGGCCTTCTTTGTGGCCTTCTTCTCCGGCACCACATAGGGTGCCGGAACCAGCAGCTTCGCCAAGCGGGCATCGGCTGGGTCTTTGGGCAAAGGAGCCGGACAGTCGATCTGTCCGGACTTCGCCTGCCAAACCTATCAAAGGTAAGGGAGCTTAGATCCCGCATAGAGTTAAACTATGAAAAACTAATACCCTGTGAAAGGTACAAACAACTTACCGCGCTAGCGTGACGCTGCGCGCTGAATCTGCGATCCTCGGTAGTGGATGTGGGAGCCTCGGCGCCCTTGAAAAGCACCTTCCAGGCATCTTTGTACATCGTGTCGAAGAGCCTGCTCAGAGTTCGGTGCTGCGCCGGGTTGAACTCTCACAGATTGAAGGCCCGTTGTTGACTTGGGAGGATCCGGCGGATGAGCATGACCTGGACTACGTTGACAAACTTGAGCTGCTTGTCCACTAGGGTTTGGATGCATGTTTGCAGTCCAGTCACCTCTCCTTTGTTGCCCCAAGACAGGCCCGTCTCTTTCCAGGACGTGAGCCGCGTTGGGGGTCCGGACCGGAACTTGGGGGCTGTGACCCACTCAGGGTCGCGCGGCTCGGTGATGTAAAACCACCCCGATTGCCACCCCTTCAAGGAGCCCTCGAGCCATAAGACATTGGGCATCTTGCCCACCATGGCGCCTCCGCACTCCGCCTGGTTGCCGCGCACCACCTTCGGCTTGACATTGAAAGTCTTGAGCCATAGGACAAAATGGGGGCGGATGCAGAGGAAAGCCTCGCACACGACGATAAACGCCGAGATGTTGAGGATGAAGTTCGGGGCCAGATCATGGAAATCTAGGCCATAGTAGAACATGAGTCCCCGGACAAATGGGTGGATAGGAAAGCCTAGTCCGCGGAGGAAGTGGGGAAGGAACACTACCCTCTCATGGGTCCTTGGGGTGGGGAGGAGCTGCCCCTCTTCGGGAAGCCGGTACGCGATATCGTTAGACAAGTATCCGGCCTTCCTCAGTTTTTTGATGTGTCCCTCCATGACGGAGGAGACCATCCACTTGCCTCCCGCTCCGGACATGGCTGGAGAAGGTTGAGGTGGGGAGTGCGGACTTGGGCGCTGGAGCTCGAGTGCGCGAGAATGGATAGGCAAAGGAGGAAGAAGGCATAGGAGAAAAGGTGGATCCTTATCCCCTTATATGGGTGGACGCAACTACATGTCCCCACCAGCCTGGTAAAACCCGCTTATCCCCAAGCGCCGTAATCAATGGCGCGGTTGGGTTACCCATCCCGTATTGATGAGAATCCTGGAATAAGGGGACTCGATCCCTGCTTCGACGAGACGTGCCAAGGAAACCGCCTCGCATGACACGCTGAGCTGGGACAATAAAACGATTCAAATAAAGGCTTGGCCGTGGTGCGATGTCACACTACGAAATACGTCAGCAGATTAGATTTGTGTAAATATTATTCTCTCTATGGCAATATGTGGAAACTTATTTTGCAGAGCCGGACACTATCTTTGTGTTCAAAATCTTCTATGAAGTACTTGGAGGAGGAACCCGCCTTGCAATGCCGAAGACAATCTGCGCACCGAACTCGTCGTCATTGAAGCCTGGTTCAGGGGCTACTGAGGGAGTCCTAGATTAGGGGGTGTCCGGATGGCCGGACTATACCTTCAGCCGGACTCCTGGACTATGAAGATACAAGATTGAAGACTTCGTCCCGTGTCCGGAAGGGACTTTCCTTGGCGTGGAAGGCAAGCTTGGCGATACGGATATGTAGATCTCCTACCATTGTAACCGACTTTGTGTAACCCTAACCCTCTCCGGTGTCGATATAAACCAGAGGGTTTTAGTCCGTAGGACAACATATAGAACAACAATCATACCATAGGCTAGCTTCTAGGGTTTAGCCTCTCCGATCTCGTGGTAGATCTACTCTTGTACTACCCATATCATCAATATTAATCAAGCAGGACGTAGGGTTTTACCTCCATCAAGAGGGCCCGAACCTGGGTAAAACTTCGTGTCCCTTGCCTCCTATTACCATCCGGCCTAGATGCATAGTTTGGGACCCCCTACCCAAGATCCGCCGGTTTTGACATCGACATGGGGCACGTAGGCTTCCGGGGCCGTCACCCCGAACACCTCGCCGTGGTGCCCCACGCTCCATGTTGCTCCGCCCATGATGGCGTCCTGGGAATGATAATATGGCATCCGGCCGGGACCATGGGGGGTGACGCTTGCGCTCGTGCTTGTCGAGGGCGGCATGGGGGGTTTTTTGAGCCCCCTACGCCGCTAGCCGTGCTGATGTTGACGAAGCCCCCGGGCATAGTCGATGGCGCGCAGATGCGGTGAGGCTCGCCGCGTGACCTTGCATTGGCCTAGGGGGGAGTCGATAGCAGAAGGGTGGCGCTCCCGACGCCGCTCAGCTCAGCAATACGCTCAAGCAGTGTGTCCCGGCCGCTCTCCATCAGCCTGCATCGCAGCATCTCCCTTGCCACTGTGAGTGCCGCCCGCATGTTCACTTACTCCCGCCATGAGTGCGGCGCTGTTGCTGCGACGTGGCTCGTTGCTCTCGCCGCGGCTCGTGCTTGCCGCGGGGTGAGGGTGGATGATGCCTGGCCACGCTGTCCACGCCCGTTTGATCTTGGTGGCGCCCGCGCTGCTTGGGGTGCGGGGTCGAGATCTTCATGGGCAGGCGGTGCCGTCTGGGCCGGCCAGGCTGCCCAGCGGTCGGATCCGGTCCTTGGGTCGCCAGACATCGTAGTCGGTGAACGTCGGAGAGCTGATTGGTGGAGAAGAAGCTCCGGCGCACCCCTACCTGTCGCGCAAAATGTCGGATGTGGGGTTCCGGCAAACCCTTAAGGTTCGAACACTGGGTGCGCGTGAAGTCTTTCCCTCCTACCGATCTACGCTCTAGCTCGCTAGATCTCGCGGACAAACTCGACGAACTAGAAACACAGAAAGACACGGGGTTTATACTGGTTTGGGCCACCATTGTGGTGTAATACCCTACTCTAGTGTGGTGGTGGTGGATTGCCTCTTGGGCTGATGATGAACAATACAAGGGAAGAACAACCTCCTCAGGTTGAGGTGTTCTTGTGAGTATGAACTTGTGGTGTGTAGGTTCTCTCAAGCTAAGATGAGATGGTCTCTCTCTCTCTCTCTTTCTATCTCATCCCCTTTCGCCCCCTCTCTACTGTGGTGCTAGTCCTATTTATAGAGGCCCTGGTCCTCTTCCCAAATATCGAGCGGGAAGGGAGCCAACAATGGTAGCCTAATTTGAAGGGGGACAACTAGTACAAGCTATCCTGACAAAAGCGGTCTTCGAATGCACAAAGCTCTGGTGGTGACGCCATCTTGGGCTCCACGATGACCTCCGTCTTGCAGTCCATGATCTTGGTCTGGTTGCACCAAAATGGCAACCTTTGCCTGATGCCTCGGTACTCCGCAGCCGCGCTTGCCTCCTTTGCACCAAAGAGGAAACAAGGACGCTGCGCACGCTGGCGCCCGCCTCGTGTCGATCGTCATGGCTCATGTCATGAGAGCCTCGTGAGGTTCGCCACGCCTTGATATCTCCGCCCCTCGCGAGACTGCCTCACTAGGCCGCTCGGGAGGAGGTCTTGTGTCGCCCGCCTCGCGAGGCTTGGACCCTCGCGAGGGTCTTGGATGCTTTGTTGATGAAGATGGGTCGTACGGCCTGCTGGCTCCGCCACGCGGCGAGCCACAGACAGGCAAGTCTGGGGACCCCGTTCCCAGAACACCGACAACTTGTTACATCGAATGTCTCAAAAGAGAACTTATTACAATAAATTTGGCTTAAGGCCATCTAAAATGATAACAGCGGAAGACTTGGAAGATAAAGTGAGTCCATCAACTCCAACGGCATAGCTGAGTGCAAGAAAAACGACCTATCACATCTTATTCCTCGTCTGAAAAGTCTACAACATAATACGTTGCAGCCCAAAAACTGGTCAGCACATGGAATATGCTGGCAAAGTAACACAGTAGAGCAATGAATAGATAAATGCTATCACTACATGCATATATGGCTGGTGGAGGCTCTATGGTTATATGGTTTTTGCAAAAAGCCAATTTTTCCCTACAACAAAGGAATAAATTTTATTTAACTATCATGGTAGTTGAAACATTGAGAATGGTACCCCCATCTCAATCCCAATTAAAAGTAATTATCATCCCAACAAATTAAAATAGAGCGATGAGATACAGTAGGATAATCCAAGTACTAGATAATCAAGATGTCCATAACCGGGGACACAACTAACCATGATTAGTTTGTACACTCTGCAGAGGTTTGCGCACTTCTCCGCACAAGACTCGATCTCCTCCATTGTATTTCTCACAATGCACGGTGTTTGAGAAACGGATGACCGAGACACAGTCTTTCAGAAGCATTAACTCTTTACTCTGGGTGGACAGTTACACCTACTTTCCCTCTACATCTGCTAGCCCACCACTGAAAGAGGTCACACATCATACTCAACTATGCCAGAGCCCATAATGGGTTGTGGCTGCACACGGAAGTTTCTAGCATGAATAATCTTTTGATCCCTTTGAGCCTGGGTGGCGGACTGTAGGAGGATCACACGGTATATCCCCGGGATCTCCTAGGACAACACTGGTATATCCCCAGGTCCCAAACGAAGCAATCCACCTAGATGTGTATTAAAGTTGCCACCTTAAGTTGAACCATTAATTAACAATCTCACATCTGTCATCGATACACTCAAACCCAATCCACGTCTACGAGCATAGCATAGCAATATAAGCATAACGTAGAAGTAACTCCCAGGGTTTGATATTAAAACAGGGCAATAGGTTCTACCTCATCATCTACTTCCCAATACCCACAAGTTAATCACATCCTAATCATGCAATGTTTGAGGGTTGAAACTAATGCATAAAATTGGGTAAGAAAGAAGTATGATCAATGTGTTACTTGCCTTGCTAATGATCCGCAAAACCTAGAGACTCGTAAAAAGCACGATTAGCACTCCGGGTGTTCTATTGCAAACAAACAATAGCATACATAAGCAATCAAGCAAAGATGCATTGCTAAATCTAAAATAAGAATATCTAACCAGAAAGTTCAACTGAAGAACTCCGGTTTGCAAAAAGAATCAAATCAAACGGAGCAATGAAACTCAAACTCTGAAAGAAACAAGATCTGATTACTAATATGGACTAAAGTCAAATTTTACAGTACCAAAATCTTGTTCAAGTTGGTTAAACATAAAGAGGGCTTCAAGACGAATATCTAGGCGGTTGAATCTCCTGATTCCGATAAACGAGCGAAGAGATAAACTAAAACGAAATTTAGGAAGAAATCGCGATCAGAAATAATCGCGGAAAACCCTAGAAAAAGAAAAACTGACGAACAGGCTAACGAACGAACGTTTGCTGTCTGTGAAAAACGGGTGAACGGCGTTCGTTAAAATGACCGTACGGACGAACGTCCGCTACTTAACTAAACCGTAGAAAACCGGAATAAAACTGATCTGAAGAAAAAAAAAATCGAACTTAGGGTTTCTAAAAAAACCGACCGGTCAATGGCGGCGGCTCGGCGAAGTCCGGCTCCGGCAGCGGTGGCTCCGGCGAGGCGGCGGGGCGGCGGCGGCGGCTAGCGCGGGCGGTGGGGCATCTAGGGTTAGGGCGGGACGCGGGCACGGGGCGGGCTGGGGCGGCCTCAGCCGCTTATAAGGCCGGCCGGGGGGGAGGAGTCCGGGTCGAAACCGGCCTGTTAAGTAGGTTGCCTCTTTTTTTAAATAAGTCCTAACGCAGAAAAACAAAGAAAAGAAATACTAAACGGATTCCAAAAATCGCGAAATGAATTTTCCTCGTCCTCTAAAAATATGTCGGACAAGGTGAACATTTATTTGGGCCTATAATGCAATTTTGAAAAAATGCATTTTTTCCTAATTCAAATAAAATAGCAATAAAACTCCAAATAAAAATCATTTATTTGATTTTAATAATTTTCCTCCGACATTTCATTTATTTTGAAGAAGTCATATTATCTCCTCTCATATATTTTAATTTTGAAATATTTTCGGAGAGAAAATCATTAAAACCAAAATGATCCTTGTTTCAATATTTGATAGAAATTCAAATATGAAAATCGTGAAATCCCTAACTCTCTCCGCGGGTCCTTGAGTTGCTTAGGATTTCGAGGACCGTGAAACGAAAATGCAATAAAATATGATATGCATGAATGACCTATGTAATTTGGGATGTTAAAAAAGTAATGCCTCAAATCATGGAAGAATTTCTTCCTTTGCTGAAATGTTAAACCTGGAGGCAAAAGCTTTGCAATAATAAAATTAGCATAATCTGCATACCACAAATCGGAAAGATATTGTACCCTTAAAATAGCTAGTTGTTCATCAGGAAAGCTATCGTTGACTAGAACGGGATCATGTGGTATGTTTTCGATCATAGAGAGGTTGTCCGCCACAGGATTGTCTGCTCCCTTTCTGTCAACAATCTGCAAGTAAAATTCTTGAAGAAGGAGTACCCATCTTATAAGCCTTAGTTTGGCATCCTGATACGTCTCCAACATATCTATAATTTTTGATTGTTCCATGCTGTTTTATGATCAATCTTGGATGTTTTAGAATGAATTCCTATCAACTTTATATCAATTTTTGGTATTAACCTATTGACATAGTGCCAAGTGTCAGTTGTTGTTTTCTGCCCTGTTTTTGATTTACAGAAAACCGATATCAAACGGAGTCCAAACGCAACGAAACTTTTTGTGGAATTTTTCTGGACCAGAAGACACCCGAAGGACCTAAGATGAGACAGAGTGGTGGCCCTGGGTGGGCACAACCCACCAGGGCACGCCAGGAGGCCCAGGCGCGCCCTGGTGGGTGGTGGCCCACTCAGGCAGCCCATCCACCGCCTCTTCGCTCTATAAATACTCTAAAATCCCCAAAACCCTAGGGGAGTCACCGAAAGACAATTCCAGTCGCTGCAAGTTCCAGAACCACCAGATCCAATCTAGACACCATCTCGGGGGGTTTCACCATGTCCATTGGTGCCTCTCCGATGATGCGTGAGTAGTTCATTGTAGACCTTCGGGTCTGTAGGCAGTAGCTAGATGGCTTTCTCTCTCTCTTTGATCTTCAATACAATGGTCTCTTGGAGATCCATATGATGTAATCCTTTTGGCGATGTGTTTACTGGGACCCGATGAACTTCGAGTTTATGATCAGATCTATCTTTTTATATCCATGAAAGTGATTGGAGTTCTTTGATATCTTATTTGCATTGTTTCTTATAGTCTTGTATTTCTTCTTTGAAACTTTGGTTTAGTTAGGCCAACTAGACTGATTTTTCTTGCCATGGGAAGAGGTGCTCGATAGTGGGTTCAATCTCGCGGTGATCTTTCCCAGTGACAGAAGGGGCAGCAAGACATGCGTTTATTGTTGCTACTAAGGAGAAAAAGATCGTGTCTATTCCTACATGAATACATCTGATCTACATCATGTCGTAGTTCTTATTGCATTACTCCGTTTTCCATGAACTTAATACACTAGATGCATGCTGGATAGCGGTCGATGTGTGGAGTAATAGTAGTAGATGTAGGCATGAGTCGGTCTACTAATCTTGGACGTGATATATATCATTGCCTGGATATCGTCATGATTATTTGAAATTCTATCAATTGGCCAATAGTAAAAGTTTTCCATCGCTTGCTATTTTTATTTGAGAGAAGCCACTAGTGAATCCTACGGCCCCCGGGGTCTTGTTTCCATCATATTACTTTCGATCTTGCTTTCCATTACTTTTGTTCCAAATGGTTCAGATCTGAACCGTATTTCAGTTCGCATCAAAAAACACATCTACGTTTGATCTTTCATCTTACCGTCAAGGGCTTGACAACCCCTTGGTCGCGTTGGGTGTGGAGATTTGTTTTCTTGTGTGTAGGGGCTGATTACGTGGTGTTGCAAGGACGTCCTTCTGGTTCGATTACCTTGGTTCTTAACTAAGGGAAGTACTTCTCCGCTTGCTACATCATCCTCTCCGCTTTGGGGAACCACAACGCGAAACATCATCATCATCATCATCATCATCAACGCATCCCATCCTTCTTCTCCATAAGATACTTAATAGTAGCCTGGTCAGTGTGAATAATAACTTTGGAATCAATAATATATTGTCTAAACTTATCACAAGCAAACACAATTGCTAAAAACTCTTTCTCAGTAGTAGCATAATTCTTTTGAGCACTATCAAGAGTTTTGCTAGCATAGTAAATAACATTTAACTTCTTATCAACTCTTTGTCCTAAAACAACTCCAATAGCAAAATCACTAGCATCACACATGATTTCAAAGGGTAAACTCAAATCAAGTGGTTGGACTATAGGAGCGGTTATTAAGGCTTTCTTAAGAACTTTGAAGGCTTCCTTACAATCTTCGTAAAAACAAAAGGAACATCCTTCTGGAGAAGATTAGTTAGGGGTCTTGAAGTCTTAGAAAAGTCCTTAATAAATCATCTATAGAAACCAGCATGACCGAGGAAACTACGAATACCTTTAATGTCCCTTGGGTAGGGCATCCTCTCGATTACTTCAATTTTTGCCTTGTCCACTTTGATTCCCTTTTCTGAAATCTTGTGACCAAGAACGATCCCTTCGTTAACCATGAAGTGGCACTTCTCCCAATTGAGTACCAATTTCGTCTCTTCACATCTCTGCAAAACTTCATTAAGATTGTGGAGACAGTTGTCAAAAGAGGTTCCATAGACAGAGAAATCATCCATGAAAACCTCCACAATCTCCTCACAGAAACCATGAAAAATAGCAGGCATACACCTCTGAAAAGTGATCCTTCATTGTTGCCTTGTTCAATTTCCTATAATCGATACACATTCCGTATCCAACAATAATTCTCTGAGGGATTAGTTCATTTTTATCATTAGGAACTACGGTCATCCTTCCTTTCTTAGGAACACAATGAACAAGACTTACCCACCTACTATCAGCTATGGGATAGATGATACCTGCTACGAGTAGCTTTAAAACTTCAGTTCTAATCACATCCTTCATCTTCGGATTCAATCGTTGCTGATGATCAACAACCGGCTTAGCATCGGGCTCAAGATTAATAGTATGTTGACAAATTGATGGGCTTATTCCTTTAAGATCATCAAGTGTGTATCCCAGAGCGTCGCGATGTTTGTGAAGGGTTTCCAATAATCACTCTTCTTTGTATCCTGAAAGGTTAGCATTGATAGTAACGTGATATACTTTCTTTTCATCTAAATAAGCATACTTGAGCGTATCGGGAAGAGGTTTTAGATCAAACACAGGATCCTCCTTTGGTTGTGACAAGATTCCTAAAGGTTCCACCTGTAGGTTGTGCTTCAGGATAGCAGGTTGTCTCAAGACGATGTCATCTAGTTCGTACCTTTCCTGCATATGAATGTCATTCTCGTGGTCCTCCATAAATTGCTGCAAAGGATCGTTAGGAGGAATAGCAATAGAAGCAATCTCTTCAATAATTTTATCATTACTAGGCAAATCAGTACCACGAGGCTACTTCGAAAATTTAGAAAAGTTAAATTCATAAGGCTCACCATTGAATTCAACAAATACTTTTCCTTTCCTGCAATCTATAATATCTCCACAAGTTTTGAGAAAAGGTCTACCAAAAATGATAGGGCAGAAATTATCTTGTACTGACCCAAGTACTAGAAAGTTGGTAGGATATTTTACCTTTCCACATAAGACTTCAACATCTCGCACAATTCCAATAGGAGAGATAGTTTCTTTATTTGAAAGTTGAATAGTAACATCAATATCCTCAATTTCACATGGTAAGATCTCATTCAATATCTCTTGATAAAGTGTGAAAGGAATAGTGTCGGTGTCAAAACCGGCGGATCTCGGGTAGGGGTCCCGAACTGTGCGTCTAGGCTGGATGGTAACAGGAGAAAAGGGAAACGAAGTTTTACCCAGGTTCGGGCCCTCTCGATGGAGGTAAAACCCTACGTCCTGCTTGATTAATATTGATGATATGGGTAGTACAAGAGTAGATCTACCACGAGATCGGAGAGGCTAAACCCTAGAAGCTAGCCTATGGTATGATTGTTGTTGTCCTACGGACTAAAACCCTCTGGTTTATATAGACACCGGAGAGGGTTAGGGTTACACAAAGTCGGTTACAATGATAGGAGATCTACATATCCGTATCGCCAAGCTTGCCTTCCACGCCAAGGAAAGTCCCTTCCGGACACGGGACGAAGTCTTCAATCTTGTATCTTCATAGTCCAGGAGTCCGGCTGAAGGTATAGTCCAGCCATCCGGACACCCCCTAATCCAGGACTCCCTCAGTAGCCCCTGAACCAGGCTTCAATGACGACGAGTCCGGCGCGCAGATTGTCTTCGGCATTGCAAGGCGGGTTCCTCCTCCAAGTAGTTCATAGAAGATTTTGAACACAAAGATAGTGTCCGTCTCTGAAAAATAAGTTTCCACATATTGCCATAGAGAGAATAATATTTACACAAATCTAATCTGCTGACGTATTCCGTAGTGTGACATCACACCACGGCCAAGCTTTTATTCGAACCATTTTACTGTCCCATCTTAGCGCGTTATGTGAGGCGGTTTCCTTGGCACGTCTTGTTAAAGCAGAGATCGTGTCCCCTTATTCCGGGATTCTCATCAATACGGGCGTGGGTAACCCAACCGCGCCATCGATTACGACGCTTGGAGATAAGCGAGTTTTATCAGGCTGGTGGGGACATGTAGCTGCGTCCACCCATATAAGGGGATAAAGATCCACCTATTCACCTACGCCTTCTTCCTCCTTCGCCTATCCATTCTTGCGCACTCGAGCTCCAGCGCCCAAGTCCGCACTCCCAACCTCAACCTTCTCCAGCCATGTCCGGAGCGGGAGGCAAGTGGATGGTCTCCTCCGTCACGGAGGGACATATCAAAAAGCTGAGGAAGGCCGGATACCTTTCTAACGACATCGCGTACCGGCTCCCCGAAAAGGGTCAGCTCATCCCCACCCCTAGGCCCCATGAGAGGGTGGTGTTCCTCCCCCATTTCCTCCGCGGACTGGGCTTCCCTCTCCACCCATTTGTCCGGGGGCTCATGTTCTACTACGGCCTGGATTTCCATGATCTGGCCCCGAACTTTGTCCTCAACATCTCGGCGTTTATCATCGTGTGCGAGGACTTATTCTGCATCCGCCCCCATTTCGGGCTCTGGCTCAAGACTTTCAACGTCAAGCCGAAGGTGGTGCGCGGCAGCCAGGCGGAGTGCGAAGGCGCCATGGTGGGCAAGATGGCCAACGTCCTATGGCTCGAGGGCTCCTTTGTGGAGACCCTGAAGGGGTGGCAATCAGGGTGGTTTTACATCACCGAGCCCGCGACGCTGAATGGGTCGCACCCCCCGAGTTCCGGTCCGGACCCCCAACGCGGCTCACGTCCTGGAAAGAGACGGGCCTATCGTGGGGTAAAAAAGGAGAGCTAACCGGACTCCAAACATGCGTCAAAACCCTGGTGGACAAGAAGCTCAAACTTGTCAATGTAGTCCAGGTTATGCTCATCCGCTTGATCCTCCCGCGCCAACAACGGGCTTTCAGCCTGTGGGAGTTCGACCCGGCGCGGCACCAAACTCTGAGCAGGCTCTTTGACACAACGTACGAAGATGCCTGGAAGGTGCTTTTCAAGGGCGCCGAGGCTCCCGCATCCGCTACTGAGGATCGCGGATTCAGTGCGAAGCGTCACGCTCTCGCGGTAAGCTGTTTTTTCCTTTTACAGGGTATCAGTTTTTCATAGTTTGACTCCATGCGGGATCTAAACTCCCTTTACCTTTGACATGATTGGCAGGTGACCTCCGGACAGATCAACTGTCCGGCTCCTTTGCCCGAAGGCCCAGCGGATGCCCGCTTGGCGAAGCTGCTGGTTCCGGCACCGTATGTGGTGCCGGAGAATAAGGTCAAGAAGAAGGCCATGGGGACTCGAAAGAGTGCCCGACGCATGGAGGTGTCGGATTCATCATCCGACGAATCCAAGACGCACTCCTCCGCGAAGACGAGGAGGAGGAAGAAGAGACCCCTCCCGCTCCAGCGGGGGAAGGGAAGAAAAGGAAGGCCGCCCCAACTAGGGAGGCCAAAGGGTCCAACAAGGGGAAAACCCTTCCTCCGGACTGCTCCACCGATGCTGAAGGCGGTGGAGAGGAGTGGGCGCCTAGGGCCAAGCCCCTGGCCAAATCGTAAGTATCCGGATACCAGAGTAATTCATAGTATTCGTTTATTCCATAGCTTTCCTTACATCGAGTATGTTTATGCTGCCCGCCCAAAGACCGGCTCGACGCATCGTCGAGCGGCTCACTGGACTCGTCGGATGTGAACTCACTTCCGACGGCTTCCTCCCCCCGCCCTACGGACGACACCGAAGTGTTGTCTCAACAGGTTCCAAGCCGGGAGTAGGTGGTCCTGGAGGCGCCGCAAGGCGACCTCCCGGAATCCAGTAGTAAAGGGGATGAAACCCCTCGGGGCTCCAAGTCCGGCTCTAGGCCGGACACCGCTCCGGAACCTTCAGAGGTTCCAGAGTCCGGTGGGGGACCTCCTTCCAAGAGGAGCAAGTCCGCCATGCCGGTGGCCCCCGTCCAACCGGAGGCGCTCCAAGGCGCCTCCATCGACGAGGAGCACCATGCCATTATGAGTGCAGTGGTCCAGAAGGTTTAGTCCGCCAAGAGCGGACTGACTGAAGCTTGTACTAGCCTTTTGACAGGCTTTGAGGTAAGTAAAGAATGTGTAAATAATATTACCGCATAGACAGTAGCCCCTGATGCTCTGTTTGGCATTTGGGAAGAAAAGCCGAATAGAGGATCAAATAAAACTCGTAGGAGTCTAACAAAAGGAGTCAATATGCGTATGTAGGCTTCTCTGCTTGCGTCCGCCGCACTGACTGTGGAAGTGGACACGCTAAAGCAGAACCTCGAGTGGTCCGAGCAAGAGCTCGGTCGTGCCAAGAAGCAGCTCGAGGACAATGAAGGTAAGAAATACCGTGTTTAAATATATATATATATATATATATATATATATATATATATATATATATATATAAGGTGCAATTGCAAAAAATGACAGGATTATCGTGGCTATTGTAGGGGCCACGTATGAGGTGGCGACCCTTAAGCAAGCGCTGGACGAGGCCGAGAAGAGGGCAGCCTCGGAGCGCACCGAGCGGGAGAAGTATGAGGCCGAAGTTGGCAAGGTGCAGCAAGAGCTCCAGGCTCTCATGGAAAAGCATGAGAGTTTGGAGCTTGACCCAAAGATGCGAGCGTCCGAGCTCGCGTTGGCTATTGAAAATGCCAAGTCTGCCAAGGCCGAATCCCAGAAGACCCTCCAGGAGTTGGATGAGGTGAAGAAGATAGCGGCGGGTAAGGCATTCTTTATGCAAAGCAAACACATAAACGTGAGTTACTTGTTACTTACCCGAATCCGGAGCTCTCCAGGAGCATTCGCAGTACTTCCCCGGAGTGCATCCAATGCCGCCGCATTCTATCGAGCCGAGGAGGGCAGTTCGATGGAGAAGGTGTTCTGGTCTCAGTATGCTGAGGCTGGACACCCCGTGCCCCTGAGCGACCAGCTGAAGCAATTGGTCGAGCTCCACAAGGCGGCCGAACAGGCCATGAAGGGCCTCATTGTTCGGCTGTGGCCTGGAGGGGCCCTGTCTGGGAGCTATTTCGGGCTGGTGCGGCGGTTGGTGGAGGCCTGTCCAAGGCTTGAAGTCATCAAGTGCTCCGTCTGCATTGTAGGTGCCCGTAGGGCCCTTGCCCGTGCTAAGGTGCACTGGGGCAAGCTGGATGCTGAGAAGCCGGTGAAGGACGGGCCACCGCCGGGGAAAGAGCATCACAAGCCCGAGAATTACTATAAGGATGTTCTGAAGGGTGCCCGCCTTATGGCGGATGAATGTTCTAGGGATGTAATTTTTGAGTGAAACTTGCTCGTTTTGTCCTGTGCACTGAAAACTTGTTTATATGCGCTAAGCAATGCTGTTGGAATTTAAAATATTACCTTCTGTGCGGCTGTTTATCAATTCTGAGAGATGGCGAGTCGTCGGCTTCTGCCCCCGTGCCGCTAGTGCTGTGGTGTTCGGGGATAAACCTGAGCGCTTTTTTCCCATGTTTGGGTCCTTCAAGGGAGGCGCTCAGCCCAACGAACAAGGCAATCGGACTATACTGCATGAACACTCTCACTTAGCCATAGAATTCTATAATTTTAAATTTTGGCGAAGCCCCTGGTATTCATAAGACCGAGTTCGGGGCGCTATCCACGCCTTGGCCGGACAGAGCCGGCTCCTCGCCCTAAGCGGCATAAGTCTTTAGGGACTCGAAAAAACCTCTCGAATAGCGACCAGCTCTCGCTTCATCATGATAGTCAGTTTTAGCTTTCTCCACTGAGGTGCTCGACCCAGCTCAACTGGGGCACAATCGCAATGGTTCTCCTAATGCTACCTTAGCCGATATAGCGGAACGTAAGGCACCAAAACATAGGAGCCGGGCAAACCCAACTATTGACCCAAGACATGATTCGGAGCCGATGCATATAATGCTATAAGTTCGGGGTGCCGCACTTGTTAAAGTGTTTAGACTTCTTACACCATATTGAGGGGTACTAAAGCCCCTGGCGTATTTTGGCTGTACCAACGTGTACGGGTGCAACATGTCGTTAAGGAACATATATAAAGAAAAAGGGTAATGCAAAAATAGACGAAAGCTATGCATTGTTTATTAAAAAGGGCTGCGATCAAAGCAGAACGATACAAATAATACGATAAGTGGAAGGTTGGACTAGTTAACATGTCCGTTCCAGGGGCAAGCTGCAGAATAGTATGTGGAACGGGTATACTGCTCGTGATAGAGACCACCTGGGAGTTCCGTAGTGCGGCGTGGCTTGTCTGCTTCCCTGGTTCTTGCACCGTTTGTGCGGCAATTGAACTGCCGAACAGGCCTTCCGAAGGATGAAGTCCTGAAAGTAAGAGAAAACTAAAAAATCGGCAGCCCCTGGTACGGTTTAAGCCATGTTTTGGGCGTGCCGTGATGGTGCCCCTCCCCCTGTGCCCATGGTATCTCTAGAGCGTAGTTACGTACGCGAAGTATTGGCGTCGCCCATTTGCGAGGGATGGGGTTGGGGCCATATTGCTACGCCTGCTCGAATCGTGCCAGGCGGTCTTGTTGTAGGTTAATCCGGGCGTGCTTGACGGTGTCTGGTCGTTTAGTGGCCGGACTGGAGAACTGCCTAGAGAGGCTGCTTTGAACTTCCGCTGCAAGTGCCGTCGTGTGCTCCTCCGTTCGGAGGGAGCATTCGGTGTGTCCATTGACCGTAATTACTCCTCGAGGGCCTGGCATCTTGAGCTTAAGGTATGCGTAATGCGGTACCGCGTTGAACTTAGCGAATGCGGTTCGCCCGAGCAGTGCGTGATAGCCACTGCGAAACGGGACTATGTCGAAGATTAACTCCTCGCTTCGGAAATTATCCGGAGATCCGAAGACCACTTCAAGTGTGACTGAGCCTGTACAGTTGGCCTCTACACCTGGTATTACGCCTTTAAAGGTCGTTTTGGTGGGCTTAATCCTCGAGGGATCTATGCCCATTTTGCACACTGTATCCTGGTAAAGCAGGTTTAGGCTGCTGCCGCCGTCCATGAGGACTCTAGTGAGATGAAATCCGTCAATAATTGGGTCTAGAACCAATGCGGCGAATCCGCCATGACGGATGCTAGTGGGATGGTCCCTTCGATCAAAGGTGATCGGGCAGGAGGACCACGGGTTGAACTTTGGGGCGACTGGCTCTACCGCGTATACGTCCCTTAACGCACGCTTCCGCTCCCTTTTGGGGACATGGGTTGCGTATATCATGTTCACCGTCCGCACTTGTGGGGGAAAACCCTTATGTCCACTGTTATTCGGCGGTCGGGGCTCCTCGTCGTCATCGCTATGCAGCCCCTTGTCTTCATTTTTGGCGTTTATCTTGCCTGCCTGCTTGAACACCCAACAATCCATGTTGGTGTGATTGGCTGGCTTTTCGGGGGTGCCATGTATCTGGCACGAGCGGTCGAGTATTCGGTCCAAACTGGACGGGCCCCTAGGATTCCTTTTGAATGGATTTTTCCGCTGACCGGATTTAGAGCCTCTGAATCCGGCATTAACTGCCATATCCTCAGCATTGTCGCCGTTAATGCGGCGCTTCTGCTTGTTGCGACGCGACCTGCCACTACTGTCCCTGGTGTCCGAATTACCAGGGTTCTTGGTCATATTGTTGCTACGAGCAAGCCAGCTGTCTTCTCCTGCGCAAAAGCGGGTCATGAGTGTCGTGAGTGCTGCCATTTATTTCGGCTTTTCCTAGGTGCCGGGCCAGCCACTCGTCACGGATATTGTGTTTGAAGGCTGCTAGGGCCTCAGCGTCCGGACAGTCGAATATTTGATTTTTCTTTGTTAGGAACCGTGTCCAGAATTGCCTGGCCGATTCCTCTGGCTGCTGAATGACGTGACTTAGGTCATCGGTGTCTGGGGGTCGCACGTAAGTGTCCTAGAAATTGTCGAGGAATGCGGCTTCCAGGTCCTCCCAACAACTGATTGATCCTGTTGGCAAGCTGTTAAGCCAATGCCGAGCTGGTCCTTTAAGCTTGAGTGGGAGGTATTTGATGGCGTGGAAATCATCGCCGCGGGCCATGTGGATATGAAGTAGATAATCCTCGATCCATACCGCAGGATCTGTTGTGCCATCATATGATTCGATGTTTACGGGTTTGAAACCCTCGGGGATTTGATAATCCATTATTTCGTCTGTAAAGCAGAGTGGGTGTGCGGCGCCTCTGTATTGGGCTATATCATGACGTAGCTCCAATGAGCCTTTTTTACCATGTTCGGCCCTGCCGAATTTGTGGTTGGCGTGACGGTTACCGTCTCGAGCCGTGGGGCGCTCACGCGATCCGTATATCGATCTTGTTTGCCTTGCCTTGTCCTCCAACATGTCTCGTAAGTCCGGTGCATATTCCCGCGCCTTGGTACGGGGTGCGACTTGAGTGGAGGGCCGAGAGGCCTCTCTGTCGCGACCACGAGGTGGCCGGTCGGCCGCATCAAGTGCTTCCTCCTCTAATCGGGGTAGCAACCTGCGCTTTGGGTAGCTCTTGGAGGGGCGTTCGAGTTTATGCTCTGCGGCCGCAAGGACTTCAGTCCATCTGTCGACTAGCAAATCTTGATCAGCCCTAAGTTGTTGCTGTTTTTTCTTGAGGCTTCTTGCCATGGCCGTAAGCCTGCGTTGAAAACGCTTTTGCTCGACGGGGTCCTCTGGCACGATGAATTCGTCGTCGTCGAGGCTTGCCTCATCTTTGGAGGGAGGCATATAATTATCGTCCTCGACCTCTCTGTGTGCCGCTCTCTCGTGAGGGCTGGTTTCTCCATCCTCCTGTGCTAAATCTTGATGGAGGGGGTTTTCTTCGGCGCTTTCCGGAGTATTATTATCTCCCGTGCTGGAATCACCGTGTTTGTTTTGGCGGGATTTTGAGCGGCGCCGCTGACGCCGGCGCTTAGGCTGTTTCTTGGAGGGGTCATCCTCCACTGTTCCATCGCCATCTCCCTCTTTTGGGGTGTCCACCATGTATATGTCATATGACGAGGTGGCTTTCCAGGGCCTAGTAGGCGCTGGTTCCTCATCATCTCCTTCATCGGCGTCCATACCGTCGATATCTTCGGAGTCGAAGTCGAGCATGTTGGTTAAGTCGTCGACAGTGGCTACAAAGTGGGTGGTGGGTGGGCTTTGAATTTCTTCATCGTCCGTACCCCAACCTTGCTGACCGTAGTCCGGCCAGGGCTCTCCTGATAAAGAGAGAGACTTCAGTGACTTCAGGATATCACCAAAAGGCGAGTGCTGAAAGATGTGCACAGCAGTGAACTCCATGATCGGTGCCCAATCGGATTCGATCGGCAGGGGCGCGGGGGGCTCGGAGTCCGGAGAGGAGTCTGGCTCCTTGGAGTCACGGGTCTCGTAGAGTACGGGGCTGGTGCTTGGCTCAATCGCCGTTGGGGTTGCAGCCCCCGAGGTGGCGTCCAACCGCCCATCCTTGATCGGCGTAGTTGGCTCCGAATTAAGGGTCGGAGCCGATACGGATGCGGCCTCCAGGGCACTATTCGGCGGTAGAGCTAGATCATGCTCGTCGTGACAGTGCGGCACACTCGGCCGTGGCTCGAATCCGTTGAAGATCAAGTCCCCGCGGATGTCAGTCGTGTAGTTTAAATTTCCGAATCTGACCTGACGGCCAGGGGCGTAGCTTTCGATCTGCTCCAGACGGCCAACTGAATTGGCCCACAGTGCGAAGCCGCCGAAGACAAAGATCTGCCCGGGGAGGAAGGTCTCACCCTCTGACGGCGATGACACAGAGGAACTCTCAATGAAAGCACCTATGTCGGTGTCAAAACCGGTGGATCTCGGGTAGGGGGTCCCAAACTGTGCGTCTAGGCTGGATGGTAACAGGAGACAAGGGACACGAAGTTTTACCCATGTTCGGGCCCTCTCGATGGAGGTAAAACCCTACGTCCTACTTGATTAATATTGATGATATGGGTAGTACAAGAGTAGATCTACCACGAGATCGAGGAGGCTAAACCCTAGAAGCTAGCCTATGGTATGATTGTTGATGTGTATCTTGTCCTACAGACTAAAACCCTCCGGTTTATATAGACATCGGATAGGGTTAGGGTTACATAGAGTCGGTTACAATGGTAGGAGATCTTCATATCCGTATCGCCAAGCTTGCCTTCCACGCCAAGGAAAGTCCCTTCCGGACGCGGGACAGAGTCTTCAATCTTGTATCTTCATAGTCTAGGAGTCCGGCTAAAGGTATAGTCCGGCCATCCGGACACCCCCTAATCCAGGACTCCCTCAAATAGCACTTGCACTGGATCCCAAATCACATAGCCCATAATAATTATAATCTCCTATTTTAATAGATATAACTGGAGTACCTGAAATTGGGCCTTTATTCTTGGCTGTAACAAGGTTAGTGAAAACAACACAAAAATTTATAGTGGAATCCTCAACATTACTAGTAGCAAGGTCCTTGACTAATGCGACTTGAGGATCAACCTTAATTAAATCCTCATGCTCACCAGTCATTCTTTTACTTTTATTCACCACTCCTGTGACAAAAGAATGCTCCCTTACCCTTGTGGGAAAAGGGGGCTTCTCATAAAAAATTGCAGGCAAAATAGGATCAGCAACATTAATATCAACAGGTAATTCTTTAAAGGGCTTATGATGTTGACCCTCCTGATTTTTGGAAACATCAACATAAGAGGCAAAGTCTTTGCAAAAATCAATTAGAAGTTGGGAATCAAGACCAATCTTAGCACAAAAGGTATTGAAGTAACCAGTTCTTCACATAGCTCTCAATATAACCATGCTCATAGTTTATAGCGGATTCATTACCTTTATCAATCTCCCAATCTTCAGTATTTTCTTGGATACTTACAATTAGATGCCATCTAGCTTCAATGCTTTTGTTTGAGAATGCCCCGCTAGAAGAGGCATCAAGCATCTCTTTATCTTGACGAGAAAGTCATGCATAAAATTTTGTAATAATAATGTCCTTGGGGAGCTCATGATTGGGACATTTGAGCATTAGGGATTTCAATCGCCCCCAAGCTTTGGCGATGCTTTCTCTGTCATGAGACCAAAAGTTATAAATATAGTTCCTCTCTCGATGTATTTCATGAAGAGGGTAAAAAATTGTATAAAAGAGAGACATAAGCTCTTGCCAATTTAATAGATGAGAGTTATCGAGAAGCTTATATAAATCCCAAGATTTATATTTCAATGATAGAGAGAATAATTTCCTCATGACAAAATCCCTGGATACACCTGCAAGCTTAAACAAGGCACATAATTCTGAAAGATAGAGCAGGTGATCAGCGGGATGGCCATCTCCTCCATAACGGTTAGTCATGACATGATTGATAACACCAGTTGGTATTTTAAAAGGGACAATTTTAGTAGGTGGAGGAGCGTTATCCACCAAAAATGTGGTGGGACAGTTCCCCACAAGCAAGGAACCAAGAGAAGAATTATCCATAAGGATAAAAGTTGTAATATCAAAATAAAAATAGCACATACAGTGTGAGGGTTTCCTTACCAATTTCACTTACCAATAGCGCTACACTCCCTGGCAACGGCACCAGAAAATGGTCGTGATGACCCACAAGTTTTTGTAATAGTTGGCAGGTAAAGAAAATACAAGTAAAGTAAATGATAAAGAGGTGCAGCAAGTGGCCCGATCCTTTTGAACACAAAGGATAAGCCGAAAGATTCTACTTATAAAGGCTAAAGCGTTCCTGAGGACACACGAGAGAGGTAGTCAAGTTACTTTTGCCATACTCCGTCTAATACTATCTATTGTTTGGATAAGTGTTGTGTGGGTGAACCTATGCTAGCACACCCTCTAGACTAAGACAAGTGCACTCTTAAGATTAAACCTCTTGCAAGCATCCACAAATACGGGAGAAAAATTAAGGTAAACCTAACCGTAGCAATAGACTCTAGGATCCTACACTCCCTTGTGCAAAAGTACCCAAACTGGGGTTCAGGTTTCTATCACTCCGGCAACCCACCATAAGCATTCTTTATACACAATGCCTTCCCCTAGGTCCTTAAAAAGGCGAAGTGCTATGTAGCCGACGTTCACATTGCACCACTAGGAGAAGAACACCACAACTTAAATATCAAACCAACACATATTACTTCAACATCATATGACTACTAACAACAAGACTTCTCCCATGTCCTCAAGAACAAAAGTAACTAACCACAAGACATCAAAGAGACCATGATCAGAGGTGATAAATATATGGTGAACAATCTGATCATAACAATAATTCTCCAACAAAACTCAATAGCATCAACCACAAGGTAGTAATCAACACCGATAAAGTAGAGGGGATGAACAGTGCAAGGTACAACACGGATTGCAATGGTAAAGTGAGATGGGGTGAAGGTGGAGATGGTGCCGGTGATGGAGAGGGTGATGATGATGATCTCGACGATGCTCGTGATGATGGTGATGACGATGAGGACAATCTCCCCCTCTGGGAGGAGTTCCCCAACGGAATCTGCCCACCGGAAAGGTCTTTTCTTCTCTGGTGGTTTTCCACCTCGTTGTGGCGGCGGAACTTCTGATCTAAGCTACCCCCGTGAAGCTTTAGGTCTCTAGGGATATGTACGCCAAAGGAGGAGCCACCCACCTAGGCGGCCACAGGGCGTGACCAGGGGGCACCAGGTCGCCTGGGTGCCTGGTGGCCCCCCTTCGGGGCTCCTTCTGCATGTATTCATTATTTCTTCTGAAAACCAATCTCTGAAATTTTTAGGTCATTTGGAGTTGTGCAGATATGTCCACCAAACATGCACTTTTCCCGCCAATTCCTGGTCCTGCTATTTCAGCACCAAAAAGTTGTAAACTGTGTAAAACAAGCCAAAGCACCATAAGAGAGGCATCGTAACATGAAATATATTGATGAAAATAGTGATGCATTTTGGACGTATCACTTACTTGACCTGGACCTGCACATGAAACACAAATAACTTTGCTCCCAACGGGTACAGAGAGGTTGCCAATCTCTCCGGCCTTGTCGTTTACAAAGGGTCAAACACAAAGGGTAGTAGTGATAATGCAACTAAGGAAAATAAAGAAGTAAATGAAAGTGGTGTAAATATATGATGAGAATATGGACCGGGGTACCATGATGATCACTAGTAGTGTCTCTCTCTCTCCCAAAAGACAGTAAATTGTTATGCTGGGTGAACAAATTACAACTAGGCAATTGACAAAATTATAAACGCACCACAATACTAATTATGCTACAAGAGAGTAAAAGGCTCAATCATATGGACATTACACCAAGTCAAGTAGATCATTTATTCATCAACATCTACTCACTAATCTTCCACCTTGAGATATCTATCCAGAACATCTCGCTGGTATTAAGTTGCGAGCCACAACCAATGTTGTGAACTCAAAGTAACAAACAATTGCATTAACACTATATGCGTAATGCAAGCATTCCTTATGACACGCAGTCATAAGCACCGTTGTTTTATCCCTAATGGAAACAACACATTCCCTAGTCTCGATCATGTTTCTGTCACTCAAGCTAGACATCAAGAGGCATGAACCCATCATCTATCATAACGCTCCCTCTTGGAGTTACAATCTACTATTTTGCCAAAATAATAAACATAACAGAGAACATGCAAGAATACTCAAGTACATAAATATAAAGGTAAACCAAATATATTACTTTCACAATCTGAACATAATCTCATAATCCATCGGATCCCAGGAAACACAACATAATAGTATGAATTATAACAAAAGTACCTTGATCATGACAGGAAACTCACAAGGTCGAAACATTGAAGAACAAGATTGGAGAGAAGACATCTACTAGCTTGCTGTCATGGACTCATGGTCTAAGGTGGGACTACTCGCGGAGCATCCCGGAGGCGATCATGGTGATGGAGGGGCCTCCGGAGATCAATCCTCCCTCCAGAAGGGTGCCGGGACAGGAACTTCTGCTGATCCCGATCTTGGAATCGCGGCGGCGGCGGAATAGTAGGGTATTTCACAAAAAGGAGTCCTTCCCGAGGGTTTTCGAAAACGGGGGTAAATATAGGCCAAAGGGTGGCACCGGGGGTGGCCCCACCTAGCCAGGCGGCCAGGGGCACGGCCACGGGCTGGCCGCGCCCGGGGCCCCTGGCCGCCTGGCCAGGGGCTGGCCCCCTCTGTCTGCCCTTCAGGATTCTAGAGTCTTCCATAGAATTGGAAATTTGGGAATTTTTCTAGATTTTTCTGAGCACTATGATTTTTTCAGTTTTTTCTGCATTGCATGGACAAAAACAGACAGAAACTGGCACTGGCACTAGGCTAATAGGTTAGTCCCAAATATGTTGTAAACGATATGAAAATTCATAAAAACATATAGAAATATCACCAAAAGAGGCATGGAGCAAGCAAAAATTATGGATACGTTTGGGACATATCAGGTGCCCCCTATCATACGGCCCCTGCAAAGTTCTGGCACGTCTGTCATATCCTGTACACACATTTCATGAAATTGTAAAACCAAAGATTATATTGCAACACAAAGGAATACATAATAAGTACAAATAATATAGAATACACAACATGTACAAAAATATATTATAATAAACATGAAGTACAAACAAAATATTACAATACACTACGAGTACAATTTATTGGAGCATGATACAAACGGAGGTGCAACTTACCAGTGCACCATGCAGCGCTGTGTACGATCTCAGCTAGGCCGAAACATACATGTGTATGTGGACGGCCTAGTGGTAAAGTCTGTCAAGCGGCAGACACTGCTAGAAGACCTCAAAGAAACATTCGCTAACTTGCGCACCTATCAGATCAAGCTCAACCAAGAGAAGTGTGTTTTCAGCGTGCCAGCCGACAAGCTATTGGGATTCCTCGTATTTGAGCGAGGGATCGAGTGCAATCTAGAGAACATCGCATCCATCGAGAGGATGAGTCGACCGACAAACCTCAAAGATGTCCAGAATTTCACTGGCTTCTTGGCATCCCTCAGTCGGTTCCTTAGCCGGCTAGGAGAAATGACCATACCTCTGTATCAGCTGATGAAGAAGACAGAGAAATTCACATGGACCTCGCAGGCGGATGATGATTTCAAAGAACTCAAATAGATGATATCCATAGCACCAGTACAGGCAGCGCCGATTGAGAAGGAACCAATGATGTTGTACATTGCATCCACCACTCGCGTGGTCAGCATTGTGATGGTGGTAGAGCGACCTGAGACGGACAAAGCGCGGCCAGTGCAGAGGCCAGTCTACTATATTAATGAGCTACTGTCTACCTCCAAGCAAAATTACCCTCATTACCAAAAGATGTGCTATGGTGTGTTCATGGCGGCGATAAATTTGAAGCAGTATTTCCAGGCACATTCGTCAGCTTTGCACCACTTGCGGACATCATTGGAAATCGGGATGCAACCGGCCAAATGGCAAAATGGGCCATTGATATTGCTTCTCATGGCATCAAGTATGAGCCCCGCATTGCGATCAAGTGCGACGCCCCTCCTGAATACCAATGTACACAGACGGCCGTCCCCACACACCAAGCCTAGGAATCACTCTGGTGTGCGCGCTTACAACAGGTATCAAGAACACGGGCACATCTATAAAAGGATTCATAGGCCAGGGTGGCTTGAATCAATATATTATAACCATATACAGTTCTTTACAGAGATGGGGGCAGTGGAATATACTATCTATGGTAGCACAGACTTGGAGCGGCTCCAATCCACAGAGATTTGACTGGGTTACTCTTCTAGCTCACGAACGCTCCGGTTCTGCTAGGGGAAGACAGATCCTTAGGTAAACCTATAAATCTGGCTATGCGAGTAGCCAGGGACAAAGCCATATGAGTATGTTTGAATGTATTCGCAAGCAAACCAAACCAAGTAACATATACACCAAGCAAAGCAATTCATGGCATCCAAGCATGCATTAGTTATTAGAGTGGTTTTATATAACATGGCATATCATAAGTATTCAGCAAGATTTCTAAGAAAGTAAATACTGAAGGTAAAGCATGTTAAGCAGATAATCCATATCTTAGTTATTCTTACGATACAACCAAATCCAAACCTCGCGGTCCTTCGACCGTCTTTCACATAGCCATACCTGGTTCTTGTTTAATATTAGCATTTACCATGTCATAGTTCATTCCTCCAGACTCGACATAGACAAAATAGTGTGACTTAGTACGAACTGTCCATGACCGAGGACGCGGCTATTCGAATAGATTTTGACTCTGCAGAGTTTGCGCACTTACCCACACTATGGAGTTCATCCCTCATCTAGTACCTGGGAACTTATCTTGCAGGAACTGCGGAATTCGTCCCACAGGAGTGGACTAGGACTTCTCCAACAAGACTCCTCTACCATATGCCACCATTATCATATCACCGACATAACTTACAGTTCATGTCCTAGGTATCCACTGTGTCTTACCGACACCTCCACCGTCGTGGCTAAATAAACTTGTCCCTCGTGGGGAATCCTTGGTACCATATAACTCCGGATCACAAGGTTACCACCACCTACCGGGCCAAGGTAGCGTGCATGTGTAACCTTCCCTCTTGGGTGATACTGATAATGGAGCATCCAGGCAGACCAAGCCAGGGCCTTCCCATACAGGCAAGTGTGGCTGCACTGGTAAGTTCAGTTTAGTGGCACTATGACTCGATCCAGCTGATGGAGGAGGTTGTTGTTATTAGCTTCCATTCATTAACATGGCAACAGTAACAGTGGTTCATAAGGAAAGCAAACACAAAGCATAACAGTAACAACCTATCTCCATACTATAGCATATATGAGTCATTAGTGCAACAATAATAACGAGAATTAGCAAGTGTAGCATAACATGGTTCACTAATTTAATACTAATAGCATAACATGATCACATTATTAACACACAAGAATAACACAGAGCAATGCTTTAGGGCATATATCAGATGGTTGGCTTGCCTGGGG
This sequence comes from Triticum dicoccoides, assembly GCF_002162155.2. Lineage (NCBI taxonomy): Eukaryota > Viridiplantae > Streptophyta > Magnoliopsida > Poales > Poaceae > Triticum > Triticum dicoccoides. The sequence continues at coordinate 633,249,517 of NC_041382.1, read as the reverse complement.
GGGAGGGTCGGTGAATATGTCGGGCAAATGTGTGACGGTCTCGTGAAAAGGTTCGGTGGAAAGGTTCTCCTCTGGAAAGGCCTAACAATAGCCGAGGGAAAAATGGTCATTTTCGCAATGTGAAATCATCATGAAAGTGTTACCATCGGAATGGGCTCACAAAACGATGAACGTGGGCTTTGGAATCACCTCGATCGGAGTTACGACCGCGAAGATACGAGGGAGAAGGAATCAGGGGCTGATCTGTCAGTACATAATTGCCTCTGGGTCCTCCGCCCTTTTTTATTCTTCGAAAAAGGAAAAAGAGGTGCGCTGGGCCGAATGCTGCCGCGCGCTGCACTGCTGGGCTGCGCTGCAGCTAGGCCAGCCCATCTGGCACTGCAGGAGAGGGGGGGTTGACATCGAAGGCGTATTACTAAAATACGCTTCCATTTACTGACGCATGGGACCCAGACGGCGGTGACTCATGCCTCACTGCTCCCACTGACAGGTGAGCCCCGCTTGTCAGGTTCGTCCTCACCATCGCGTTGGAGACAGGGGGTGATGACCTACAAGTGTAGGGGATCTATCGTAGCCTTTTCGATAAGTAAGAGTGTCGAACCCAACGAGGACCAGAAGGTAGTGACAAGTGATCTTGAGCAAGGAATAACTGCAAGTACTGAAAGGTAACTTTTGATGGGTTTTCTGGTATAAGCAACAAAGAAATAAAAGCAAGGAAAGTAAATGGTGCTGAGGTGCAGCAAGTGGCCCAATCCTTTTGAACTCAAAGCATAAGCCGAGGGATTAAACTTATAAAGGCTAAAGCGTTCTTGAGGACACACGGGAGAGTTTTCAAGTTGTTTTCACCATAATCTGTTTTGGTACTACCGTTGTTTTGCTAAGTGTTGTGTGGGTGGACCTAAGCTAGCATACCGCCTAGACTAAGACAAGTGCACTCTTACGATTAAACCTCTTGCAAGCATCCGCAAATACAAGAGAGAAATTAAGGCAAAGCCTAACCGTAGTAAAAAACTCTAGGATCCAATACTCCCTCGTGCAAAAGTCCGTGAACTGGGGTTCAGGTTTCTGTCACTCTGGCAACCCACCATAAGCATCCTTTATACACAATGCCTTCCCCCAGGTCCTTAAAAGGTGAAGTGCTATGTAGTCGACGTTCACATAGCACCACTAGAAGAACACCACAACTTAAATAACAAACCAACAAATATTACTTCAACATCATATGACTACTAGCAACAAGACCTCTCCCATGTCCTCAAGAACTAAAGTAACTACTCACAAGACATAAAAGAGATCATGATCAGAGGTGATAAATAGATGATGAACAATATGGTCATAACACAAATCCTCCAACAAAACTTAATAGCATTCACCATAAAGGAGTAATCAACACCGGTAAAGTAGAGGGGATGAATAGTGCAAGTTACAACTTGAATTGCAATGGTGTTGGGGATATTACTACTGGATGTAAATCGGCCAGGAGTAGCCGGGTTAACTCCTTGAAGATTAGAAGCCCATGAAGATGCAAGAATGATGGCACTTTACGAAGGCCAAGGCCCAAAGGCGGGTTAAAGCTTGTAGATGTAAACCGACCTGGTCATGTAACTTGTGTTGTAAGATAGGAAGGATAGAGACCGAACCAGACACGTTTATGATCCGGCTTCGGGACTTTGTAACCCGGCGAGCGCCAACCAATGTATATAAAGGGACGACCCGGCAGCGGTTTAGGGACAACAACTCGAGAGCGAGACAAAGCGGATTCGCTCCCTGGCCTTCGAAACCCTAGCAATACCAATCACAACTAGACGTAGGCTTTTACCTTCATTGAACGGGCCAAACTAGTATAAAACACCCCGTGTCCCCTTGTCCGGTTTAACCCCTTTAAGCTAACCCGTAGCGATGGCTCCACAACTAAGTCCTTTCACAAGGACATCTGCCGTGACAAACCCACGACAGTTGGCGCCCACCGTGGGGCTATCGCATGATGGTTTTGAGTTCTTAAAGGGCAGCTTTGATGGACTCAAGGGATACGTTGTGGGCCGGATGACGAAGAGTCATCGCGGCAAGCTCTACATCGACAACGCAGGATGGGGTCCCGAGGCCGATTCAATCGAATATGGGTACCGGGTCCCCTTTGGTGGGATTCACGTCTTCATCGGCAAGATCGGCGAACCGGCCCCTGAGCCGGACATCTACACCGGCATCATCGAAACGGCTTGGCGTGCAAGTTCTTCGCCGTTTCAGCCCGTGACGAGGCATGTTTTCGTAGGTGTCATCCATGGAGCAAGACACAAGGACAGGCCAACGCTCGATGGAGAGACCGTGGTTTGTTCTGATGACGAGTCTTCTGGAGAGACCGAATCGCTTTATCAGTTGTAGGACGGCCGGATTGATGGAGGATCCGAGGGCAACAGTATTCCAGATTCCCCTGATCTGCCAAACCGGGCCGCCATATTCATGGCCGGCAAACAATTAGCACCTCATTCATCGACCGCCGCAGCAATACTCTCTGGTTCAACAACAGCCACACCGGCAGGGGCAGGAAGCTCTGCGCCGCCTCCAGCCCAAGTCATGTCTGATTTGTTCGACGCTTTGGCAACATTGATGGCCGCAGAGGTGGATGCCGCAGCCAGGGATCAGCACAATGCGGAGATTGCAAAGGTGAAAGATCAGATAACTCAGGCTAAAGCGGACCTGGCGACGGAGAATGCTAGGATGGCTACAGAACAGGCTGAATTGGAGGCACAGGCTTACCGGATTAGGCTGGATCAGAATGCTTCCGAGGAAGTCATGAGAAGAAGGTACCAATCGCGTCTCCCATAGGTTTATGAGCCGCAAAATCTCTTCAACACACCAGGAGCAGGAGCTGGTAACCAACCCATACTAAACTGGGCGGAGGCACAGGGAACAGGAGCGCCGGTTCAACCGCGCACGATGGACCCACCTTGCTAGAACAACGTTGTGCCACAGTATGTGCCAACACCTCCCGGGCATTATTCCAACCCGTTGGACAATATTGTGGCCGCCGCTTCATGCCTGTCAGCCCTCCCAGCCGTCGGCGAGTCACCAGTTGCGGTTGAAGCACGTCGGGCCAGAGATCTCCTTCAAACAGCGCTAAATCAACAGCAGGCATATTCACACAGTCGTGAGAGGATTCATTCCACTCCCCGTCCAAGCCGGAGCTATAGCAGACACATTGAGGATGAACCGGCTGTGTCAAGCAGTGCACGTCGCCGAAATTCACCGCGAGGAAACAACCCGGCAGGGGGAGGTGCTAATGCGTAGGATGTTGTGGACCATGGCCGCGCACGTCGGGAGGCCGAGTTAGCAGCTCGACACGGAGAATGACCACATACTCCGGTTCACCCTACCGCTTCAGTATAGCCAGGTGTGGTATTCAGTTCCTTAGGGGTGCCGTGTCTCACCCCCGCTTTGAGTAATGTGAGACTGCCCAAGGACTTCAAGGGACCTCGTAAGGTACCAAATTACACCGCCGATTTACAACCAGAGGTGTGGGTGGAAAGCTATGAGATGGCAATGGAGATGTTAGATGTGGATGAGGCAGTGTGTGCTAAATATTTCACCATGATGTTGGAAGGAATAGCTCGTACTTGGTTGAAGAGCTTACCGACCAACTCTGTCGGATCATGGGCTGAATTGAAGCACCGGTTTATCCAGAACTTCAAAGATACTTGTAAGCAGCCGATGTCAATCGTGGATCTGGCGGCTTGTGTCCAAGAGGAAGGGGAGTCCTTGACCCATTGGGTCAAACGAGTCTCAGCAATTTTGCATTCATCAGATCATATCAATGCGGACACCGTAGTGTTAACATTAGAGGGCAATTGTCGTTTCCTACTGCTCAAACAGAAGTTAGGAAGGCTCAAACGTCACTACAATGATATGTCAATGCTCATGGCCGCTTTGGTTAAATACACCGATTCAGATAATACCAAGGACCCGAATTCAGAGGAGGACAAACCGGGGAAAGGGAAGAAGAACGGCAACGCCAAGGGTCAGCAGCATAATCCGGCAGGCCATGGGAACAGCGGTAAGCGCAAGGCCGACATCAGCTTGGACTTTGTTGCTGACACCAATGCTCAGGAGAATGGCCAGCGCCGTAAGGACAAGCAGCCCCAGAGGGGTGGAGGTTCAGGCCCCAATTTGGAGCGCCTGTTAAATCAGCCCTGTTCAAAGCATGGATCAAAGGAGAAGCCAGCATCGCATCTTTGGAAGGACTGTTATATCATGCGGGATTTCAAGAATTCCAATATGTTCCAGTATGATAACGGCCCGGTGGTTCATGAGGAGGTGAAAGCACAAGTGCTCCCTAGGTGGTTTTGATAATTGATGACAACATATCTCTTGTTGGACTAACATTTCTATCTAGCATGTTTCAGATAAGTTCAACAATGGAGTGGCATGGACTAAAGGTTGTGGGAACTCCTTCAAGATGCTAAGGACAAAGGATTGGCTAAAGCTTAAAGCTCAAGACTCTTCATTTTACATTTTAGTGATCCAAGATCACATTGAGTCCATAGGAAAAGCCAATACTATCAAGGAGGGATGAGGTGTTGCTTAATGAGCCTCTTGCTTCATGTGCTTAATGATATGCTCCAAAATCCTCAGCTACTTTCCCACTTCCACATATGACCTAAACCCTAAGCCAAACTCGGTCCTACCGATTCTTCCTATCCGGCGCCACCGAGTTTCACTTATCATAAGCCACTGCCAAACCCTAATCAGTTCGGTCTCACCGATGGGATCTCGGCTCACCGAGATGGGCTTGCAAACTCTCTGTTACCCATTGCAATATTCTCGGTCCCACCGAGATATGCAATCGGTCCCACCGAGTTTGCTTGGCCAAATCTCAGTTTCACTTATTACCCAAATCGGTCCCACCGAGTTTGCGTGATCGGTCAAACCGAGTTTTGGATTTACCCTAACCCTAGCACATCGGTCCCACCGAGTTGATGCAGTCGGTCCCACCGAAATCTCTAACGGTCACTAGGTTTACCTTTTCGGTCCGACCGAGTTTGTTGATTCGGTCCCACCAAGATTGGAAAATTGTGTGTAACGGTTGGATTTTGTGTGGAGGCTATATATACCCCTCCACCTCCTCTTCATTCGTAGAGAGAGCCATCAGACTAAGCCTACACTTCCAGCATCCTATCTCTGAGAGAGAACTACCTACTCATGTGTTGAGGCCAAGATATTCCATTCCTACCATATGAATCTTGATCTCTAGCCTTCCCAAGTTGCTTTCCACTCAAACCCTCTTTCCATCAGATCCAAATCCTATGAGAGAGAGTTGAGTGTTGGGGAGACTATCATTTGAAGCACAAGAGCAAGGAGTTCATTACCTACATACCATTTGTTACTTCTTGGAGAGTGGTGTCTCCTAGATTGGCTAGGTGTCACTTGGGAGCCTCCGACAAGATTGTGGAGTTGAACCAAGGAGTTTGTAAGGGCAAGGAGATCGCCTACTTCGTGAAGATCTACCGCTAGTGAGGCAAGTCCTGTGTGGGCGATGGCCATGGTGGGATAGACAAGGTTGCTTCTTCGTGGACCCTTTGTGGGTGGTTGCTTCTTCGTGGACCCTTCGTGGGTGGAGCCCTCCGTGGACTCGCGCAACCGTTACCCTGTGTGGGTGGAGCCCTCCGTGGACTCGCGCAACCGTTACCCTTTGTGGGTTGAAGTCTCCATCAACGTGGATGTAGGATAGCACCACCTATCCGAACCACGGGAAAAACATCCGTGTCTCCAATTGCGTTTGAATTCTCCAAACCCTTCCCTTTACATTCTTGCAAGTTGCATGCTTTACATTCCGCTGCTCATATACTCTTTGCATGCTTGCTTGATATGTATTGTGTATGTTGAAATTGTGCCTAAACTCCACTTAAACC